>NW_024044878.1:0-300000 GCF_015852505.1 Tachyglossus aculeatus
ATTCAATCCGTAGATTGATCGATTTCATTCTCTGACATGTTCTGATTTCAAAGCTCGAGAGAGCAAGAGATTCCTCTGATTCCATCCTCTGATCCTCCCCCAGGCTAAGTGGGTTGGGGCAGGGGACTGAGGTTTTGAGAATGGGATGATGGGAAGGAGAAATTCCTGGCTTGAGGAAGAATTATATGGAAATGGCTCCTCCTGTTGTGATGCTTACTCACCTCTGTTCTGGAAACTAGAGTTCCATCAGTGAATGCCCCTGTCTCCTCTCACGATAAGACCTAGTCTTATCAGCCAACCGCCCTAACCTGGACAAATCTTGAATAGCCCGACTTGTTGTTTGGGCCTCTTGGTCAGTGGTATATATTGCTATGTCTAAGGTTAATTCCTCTTTTAAAGGGTGGTAGGGGATTATTGCTACCTGGACACAGACACTTTGTCCCAGAATGGATGCTGGGGGAATTTCCCCTTTACGATCCTGCCCAGGGCCTCCTTCAGCTCCCTGTTCCTCAGGCTGTAGATAAGGGGGTTCACAGTGGGGGGTACCACGGTGTAGGACATGGAAACCAGCAGAAACAGAGCCGAGGGCGAGTCTGAAGGTGGTCTGAGATAGGTAAATGCTGTGGTAAAGAGAAAAATGAGGATGACAGTGAGATGGGGCAGGCAGGTGGAGAAGGCTTTTGTTCGGCCCTCAGAGGACGGCATCCTCAGCACGGCTGAGAAGATGAAGACATAGGAGAGGAAAATGTAAGTGAAGCAGACAGCAGCGAAGAAGAACCCAGCAGCCACACTCACATCAATGGCAATGTGGACTTCGGAGCAGGAGATCTTCAGCAGAGGGGGACGTCACTGAAAAACTGCTGGACAGCATTGGACCCACAGAAGGTCAGGGAGAAGGTAGAAGCTGAAAGCAAGATTCCAACCAGACCCCCACTGAGCCATGACACTGCTAGTATGCACACACAGGCTGTTTCGTTCATGATAAGCTCATAGCGCAGCAGAGAGCAGATGGCAGCATAGCGGTCATAAGACATTGCAGTGAGGACAAAAAACTCTGAAGCACCAAAGAAGATCGCTAGGAAGAGCTGGGAGACACAACTCAGAAAGGAGATGGAGCTGTCACTGGTCAAGGAGTTGACAATGGATTTGGGGACCGTTGTAGAAATGTAGCAGAGGTCATTCCAGGCCCGAGGGATGACGTGGGCCGGGTGTCAATGGCGGGACAGGCCACTCTACAGCCCACCCCCCACCCTCCGCTCCTCTGCTGCTAATTTCCTCACCGTACCTCGTTCTCGCCTCTCCCACCGTCGACCCCCGGCCCACGTCATCCCCCTGGCCTGGAATGCCCTCCCTCTGCCCATCCGCCAAGCTAGCTCTCTTCCCCCCTTCAAGGCCCTACTGAGAGCTCACCTCCTCCAGGAGGCCTTCCCAGACTGAGCCCCTTCCTTCCTCTCCCCCTCGTCCCCCTCTCCATCCCCCCATCTTACCTCCTTCCCTTCCCCACAGCACCTGTATAAATGTATATATGTTTGTACATATTTATTACTCTATTTATTTATTTCTTTCTTTTTGCTTGTACATATCTATTCTATTCATTTTATTTTGTTAGTATGTTTGGTTTTGTTCTCTGTCTCCCCCTTTTAGACTGTGAGCCCACTGCTGGGTAGGGACTGTCTCAATATGTTGCCTACTTGTACTTCCCAAGCGCTTAGTACAGTGCTCTGCACACAGTAAGCGCTCAATAAATACGATTGATGATGATGATGATGATGATGATGACAGGCGAGAACGAGGTACGGTGAGAAGATTAGCAGCAGAGGAGCGGAGGGTGGGGGATGGGCTGTAGAAGAAGAGAAGGGAGGTGAGGTAGGAGAGGGCGAGGTGATGGAGAGCCTTGAAGCCCAGGGTGAGGAGTTTCTGCCTGATGTGCAGATTGATTGGTAGCCACTGGAGATTTTTGAGGAGGGGAGTACCATGCCCAGAACTTTTCTGGACAAAGACAATCCGGGCAGCAGCATCAGCTTCTCACTCGATCAGTCAATTGAACGATTTCATTTTCTGACATCTTCTGATTGCAAAGCTAGACAGATAAAGACAATCCTCTGAATCCATCCTATGATTCTCCTCCAAGCTGAATGGGGTGAGGAAGGGAACTGAGGTTTTGAGAATGGGATGATGGGAAGGAGAAATTCCTGGCTTGAGGAAGAATAGGATGGAAATGGCTCCTTCTGTGATTATTTACTAACCCAGGTTCTGGAAACTAGAGTTCCATCAGTGAATGTCTCTGTCCCATTCATTCATTCGTTCAATCATATTTATGGAGCGCTTATTGTGTGTAGAGCACTGTACTAAGCGCTGGGAAAGTACAAGTCGGCAACATATAGAGACGGTCCCTACCCAACAACGGGCTCACAGTCTAGACAGACAATGAAACAAAACATGTAGCCAGGTGTCAAAATCGTCAGAACAAATAGAATTAAGGCTCTATGCACATCATTAACAAAATTAATGGAATAGTAAATATGTACAAGTAAAATAGATACAGGAATAAATCTGTACAAATATATACAAGTCCTTTGGGGAGGGGAAGGAGGTAGGGCCGGGGGGATGGGGAGGAGGAGAGGAAGGAGGGGGCTCAGTGTGGGAAGGCCTCCTGGAGGAGATGAGCTTTCAGTAGGGCTTTTCATTCATTCATTCATTCATTCATTCAATCGTATTTATTGAGCACTTACTGTGTGCAGAGCACTGTACTAAGCGCTTGGGAACTACAAGTTGGCAGCATATAGAGAGAGTCCCTACCCAACAATGGGCTCACAGTCTAGAAGGGGGAGACAGACAACAACCAAAACATGTGGACAGGTGTCAAGTCACCAGAATAAATAAAAATAAAGCTAGATACACATCATTAACAAAATAAATAGAATAGGATAAACTTGAAACGAACAAGATTGGCTTGGTGTTTAGACTTTCACAAGCAGCGGCCAGCAGCTCGAGCACAAGAGCGAATGATGCGGACAGTGGGAGTGATCCAAGGCTGTGGGTTAGTGGTACGAGAGTGGTGAAGGGAAAGGGGAGCAAGCGAGTTGAGTTGAGTAGAGAGAGTGGAGTTGAGAGCAGTAATCTGGTCATCAAGATTGGGTAGAGAGGCTAGGGAGGTGAGGTGGGATATGATGCACTGAGAAAGACGGATGGGGTCGAGAGTGCAGAGGTCTCTATGGGGTAGTAATATAGATTTACAGGGGGTAGGAGTGTGAGTCCCCTTTCAAACACCATTATCATGACTATTATCATTTTTATTATTTGGTGTTAACAATTTCTGTGTCCACGTCTGTGCCACGTGATGAAACAGAAACAAAATGATTCAATCCGTCGATGGTATTTGTTGTGTGTTTACCGTGTGCAGAACACTGTAGTAAGCACTTTGAAGAGTACAATACAACAGAGTTGGTAGATTCAATCTATGCCCACAATGGATTTACAGCCAAAAGATGAAATTACAATCTAATCAGACCCATTTCCTGTCCCACAAGGGCTCAGATTGTAAGAGGACGTGAGAGCCCAGCAATGGTAAAACAGTAATGCCAGGTCACACAGCAGGCCAGTGGCTGAGCTGGGATTAGAATCAGGTCATGTGACACCCATTGAGCCATTGAGCCATGAGGCCTCCTTGGGAATGCATTGTCATTCACGACCTAGTCTTATCAACCAACCGCCAAGAACTTGAAAAATCCTGAATATCCAGACTTGTTCTTTGGGACTTTGGGTCAGTGGTATATATGGATATGTCTAAGGGCAATTCCTTTTTAAGGGGGGTAGGAGATTATTGGTAAATGGACACAGACATTTTGTCCCAGAATGAATGCTGGGAGAATGTTCCCTTTAGGAACTTGCCCAGGGCAGCCTTCAGGTCCCTGTTCCTCAGGCTGTAAATAAGGGGGTTCACAGTGGGGGGCACCACAGTGTAGAACATGGAAACCAGCAGATCCAGAGCTGAGGGCGAGTCTGAAGGTGGGTTGAGATAGGCAAATGCTGCAGTAAATAGAAAAATGATGATGACAGTGAGATGGGGCAGGCAGGTGGAGAAGGCTTTGGTTCGGCCCTCGGAGGACGGCATCCTCAGCACGGCTGAGAAGATGAAGACATAGGAGAGAATGATGCAAATGAAACATACAACATCTAAGAAGAATCCAGCAGCCACACTCACATCAATGACAATGTGGACTTTGGAGCAGGAGATCTTCAGCAGAGGGGGGATGTCACAGAAGAACTGCTGAATAGCACTGGACCCGCAGAAGGTCAGGGAGAAGGTAGAAGCTGAAATCAAGATTCCCAAAAGACCCCCACTGAGCCATGGCGCTGCTAGTATGCACACACAGGCTGCTTTGGTCATGATGAGCTCATAGCGCAGTGGGGAGCAGATGGCGGCATAGCGGTCATAAGATATTGCAGTGAGGACAAAAAACTCTGAAGCACCAAAGCAGATCACTAGGAAGAGCTGCGAGACTCTGTGCCACGCACTGTTATAAGCACTGGACTAGATACAAGGTAATCAGGCTGTCCCACGTGGGGCCCACAGTCTTAATCCCCATTTTACAGATGAGGTAACTGAGGCACTGAGAAGTTAATCGGCTCGCCCAAGGACACACAGCAGACAAGTAGCAGTGCAGAGACTAGAATCCTCATCCTCTTACTGCCAAACCCGTGCTCTTTCCACAAAGCCTCGCTGTTTCTCAACCTTCGGACCCTGCTCTCACCCCACCTTGTCTGCACCCTCTGAAACTTTCGAACACTCCTATGGGGACTGGTGGTAGTAGCAGAGAAGATGTGGGAATGGATGGGTTGCAACTTCTCATACCTCTTTCTCTAACATACTAATATATTCACTTCCCCCAAACCCAGGAAAACACGTAGTCCCTTGAGCAGAACTCTTGAGAAGCGCACTAGGAAGGAGAAAGTTCAAACTCTGGGATCAGTAAACTGGTCAGTGGTATTTATTAAACACTTACTATGTGCAGAGCACTGTATTAAGCCCTTGGGAGAGTACAATACAGCAGAATTAGTGGCTAATGTTCCCCACTCATAGCAAACTTATAGTCCAGAGGGGCAGACAGATAATAGTATAAATAGATAATTCATAATATATAATTTAAAGAAATGTACAAGGTATTAGGGGGTTGGAGGTGGAGTGAATATCAAATTGCCCAAAGGTCATAGATTCAAGTGCCTAGACAAGGGAGAATGGAGAGGGAGCCAGGGGAACAAAGGGCTTAATTGGGGAAGGCCTCTTGGAGGAGATGTTACATCCAAGAAGGGAATTAGGATTGAGGAGGAAGGGGCCGGGAGAAGTTGAGGACAAGTATGTTCACTTACTTACCTTGTCCCTATCCCAGTTTCCATGGCCTGGTACATCCCCCAGCCCCTTGCTATGCAAGGCTTTCGGGTTGGGGCTCCGTGCAGAACCCAGCGCTGGCTTGGTTGTCCACTAGTGGACAGTGGAGTGTTCAGCTGGCTCTACCTTCAACAACTTTGTGGGGATGCCTGTCTAATGTCCAACAGAGGCCCCAGTTTCCCTGACGTCATAGGAGGGTGGAAAGATTGGATGTTGCAAGCCTTAGGGAATAGTCATATAATAATCGTGATAATAATAATAATAATGATAATAATGGCATTTATTAAGCACTTACTATGTGCAAAGCACTGTTCTAACCGCTGGAGAGGTTACAAGGTGATCGGGTTGTCCCACGGGGGTCTCACAGTCTTAACCCCCATTTTACAGATGAGGTAATTGAGGCACAGAGAAGTTAAGTGACTTGCCCAAAGTCACACAGCTGACAATTGGTGGAGCAGGGATTTGAACCCATGACCTCTGACTCCAAAGCCCGTGCTCTTTTCCACTGATCCAGGCTGCTTCTCTTTGTGTGTGCTGTGGGCAATGTCAGGCAAAAATGAATTCCTGAGGCTCAGCTGGGGTTTTCCCTTGACCTGCATGGCTTAGTGGAAAGAGCAGGGGCTTGTGAGTCAGAGGGAGTGAGTTCTAATCCCGGCTCCACCACTCCTCAGCTATTTGAATCTGGGCAAGTTACTTCATTTCTCTGTGCCTCAGCTATCTCACCTGTAAAATGGGGATTAATTATCATTATTAATAATTATATTAATAATAATTATTATTATCATTATAATTATTGTTGTTATTGTTGTTATTATTATTGCATTTGTTAAGCGCTTAACCATGTGCCAGGGACTGTACTAAGTGCTGGAGTGGATGTAAACAAATCGGGGTGGACATAGTCCCTGTCCCATGTGGTGCTCACAGTCTCAATCCCCATTTTACAGATGAGGTAACTGAGGCCCAGAGAAGTGAAGTGACTTGCCCAAGGTCACACAGCAGGCAATTATGATCCCCATGAGGAAATCCTGATTACCTTGTGTCTACCCCAGCACTTAGAACAGAGTTTGGCACATAGTAGACGCTTAACAAATACCATCATCATCATCATCATCATCTGTTTTGCCACATCAGAACAGCATCAGCCACTATGGCTTCCAGTGCTCATAGGACACAGCCTACCCCTAAATATCCCTCTGGCCAGTGACAGGTTGAGAAGGCCACTAAGGGCCGAGACCCCTCTACCAGCATGATGATTCTCCTATAGCTGAAGGCGCCCAAGCAAGCCACAGTTAGGTCTGGACTTCACACATTGTTTGTCCCGCATTTGTCCATTTCCAAAACTTTTAGCCTTCATCTCGTATCCTCCACATGGGCTGGGGTGAGTAACTTGAGAGCTGTGCGAGAGCCAACAAAGTAGGGCTATCCAGCCCATTTCCCCTGCCTCTATAACCCTGCCAATCAAAGTCAATGGCTTCCCCTTCTAATAACCAATACTTTGTATATCAGTTATGGGATCCTCAATTAACAACAGGGTAAAGGCCAGATTGGGTTTTGAATGAAAAATTCTCACAGACACTTTACAGGATGCTGCACCTTTTCCTTACTCCTGGCTTGTTGCAACCACTGCGCAGCAGACAGAAGGGCCTTTGGTGGGCCTTCACCAATACGAGGCAAGTAGACATGGAATATACTAGGCATGCAGTAAGCTGAGATGGTGCTACATGGGCACTTTGCCCAAGGACATAGAGCTCACTCCAACTAAAAGATTTATCTGGGGGACAGGTCCAGATAAAGATCCCCATGCTCACAGGGGTATTCAATTTGGGGGCTCCCACAGTGCCTGTGACATCATTATACAACGCTGCACTTACCAAGCCTCTCCTCCTCCTCTATCATGAATCCAGAGTCAGAGTTCTCCCCTCCCTCCTTCTGCCCTTGCTTCCTTTTATCTCTGTCAGGCTCCTGCCCTTCCCAGGAAATGGTTGGTGATTGCCCAGACATCAGGTCTAGAGAATGGGTGGGGGTGTCCAGGCCTAAGAGCCATGGAACAGGTTGGGCATCAGAAAGCAGCCAAATCTAATTTGCTTCCCCTTTCTCCTCAGTCACCTGAGAGTCACTTTCTTACCCCTAAATTGAGAGACTTTCTCTCACCTTCCTGCCCCGCTGCCCCATGGAGTGAAATGAAGCTGGCTCCTTCCATACATCTGATTAGGCCTCATATGTAACGGGGAAACTGGGGCCAAGTATCATTTTGTCACTGCTGTCTGGCTGGAAGTTCTGCAAGGGAAAGAGGAGACGGGAGGACCCTGCTTAGCATAGGGGAAAGGGGAAGGCTTGAGCACCATCTGTCCCTGGTGAACTTCACTTTGACCTAAACTCAGCTCTGTATCTTTGACTCTCTCACTAAACATGTTTTCCCTGTGATAGGGCATCTCCTTACCATCAGCTTTAAATCACTCAATCACCTTGTCTCCTCCTACCTCACCTTGTTTCTCTTCTACTACAATTCAACCCACACACTTTGCTCTTGCAATGCCAACTTTCTCACTGTACCTTTATCTTGTCTCTCTCCCCGCCAGCCTCTTGCCCACATCCTGTCTCTGGTTTGGAATGCCCTCCCTGTTCATATCTGACAGACAAAGACTCTCCCCACCTTCAAGGTCTTATCGACGGCATTTCTCCTCCAAGAGGCCTTCCCTGATGAAGCATTCCTTACCTCTTCCCACTCCTTTCTGTGCTGCCTTGACTTGCTCCCTTTATTCATCCCCCATCCAAGCCCCACTGCACTTCTGTACGTATCTGTAATTTTAGTTTTTATATTAAAGTCTATTTCCTCCTCTAGAGTTTAAGCTCCTTCTGGGCAGGGAATGTGTCTGTTATATTGTTGTGTTGTACTCTATCAAGCACATAGTACAGTGCTCTGCACACACTAAGCACTCAAATACGATCGACTGGCTGAATGACTAAATCTAAGTTGGCCATGGGGCAGAGACAGAAGAGAAAGAATTAGTGGGAGAGTGAGTCAGAAAGAGAGAGGGTGAGGGAGAGGAAGAGAGAGAGAAAGAAAGATAAAGAGAGAAAGAGAGAAAGAGCGAATGAGCATGTGAATATAAGAATGAAATAAGGAAACTCTGGAGGTGATTTGCAGGAGCACAAGTCAATGCCTGTGCTCCTGCAATCTGAAAACAAACATGTGCTCCCTGAAACTCTCCATGATGCCCTCCAGCAGATTTCACCCGGACCATTTTAGGAGGGGAGGTAGAGTGGTTCACAACAACCATATCTCACCTGTTGGCTCTGGAAGGCATCCAGACTCCTCTCACAGCATGCCCATCCTAACAGGTGGGCTGGCAGTGGCAGGAGAGTCAGAATCATGCCAGGACCAGATCGATTGCCACGTAGTACCTAGGCTCCAGGCATGGCCTCTCCCTATGACCCCTCATCAGCCAATCTAATCTTCGCAGACCAGAGAATTTCAGAAGAAACCAAAGATGGCTGCAGCAGGTAGTGTCTGAGGGAATGTAGGTGTCCAAGGTGGGGAGGTGATGTAGGGCAATGAGGACTCCTGGTTAGGTTCATCTCCTCCTCATCCCCTCTACTACTATGCATGTGTCAAAGTCATCTTGAGAAGGTCCTGTTTGGATGCCAACTTAGTAGTGTCCTAAGCAGTAGCCATGTTGGTATGATTAAGATTACTACCTGTAGTGGGAATGGCTCAAGTTGCATGTCCCTGGGAGGTGATTTTGAGCTGTCTCCCTCTCACTCCTTTATGCCACTTATTCTAGGACTGCAGCTCCCAAAGTACCTCCATTAATCTGCCCAGCTAGGGACCCTTGAGTTGGTAACTGTTGGCAGAAAGTGTTGGGAAAGGAGGGAGAATTCCTTTAATTTTCAGTGTCTGACTCGCTCTATCTTGATTGCTCCCACATCTCAGAAATTGTGCCTATGTTCAGAGGGACCAGGAAGATAAATGTGACAGCTCTGAAGAAAAGCAGAGTGATCAGGGTCTCCCTAGAGAAACACTTTACTTTCCAGCTGGTTCCAGCAAAATACTGTAAAATGTCATTCCATTACACTGGGTGAACAGCCTAACACATGTAAAGCATTGCATCTGATTGTCCTGTTCTAATCCCAGTCTTTATGACTACATAAATGTTTCGTGCAGCTTTTGATGAGAGATGTAATCACCATCTCAAACTGGATACAGGCAACGGGACATCAGGATTTCTTGGTGCTCTTGTATTGTTCTGACCAGAAAAGGGGAAGGAAGATTCTTATTATGACTCCCCACAGATGGATCCCCTTTCACCATCAGAAGCATCATCTTTAAACCAAAGAACAACTCCACGGGAAAGAGACCCTTTTGGAAGGGTATGAGGTTGGTCCAGGCCCTAGGAGTGGGACTAGGAGAGTGTCTGGCTCCATCTAGGGCAAGGGCCAGGTTCAGCCTCCAGGCCAGCCCGAAGTGTTGAACTCTGTCCTCATCGACCCATGAGGTCACCTTGATTTGTGTATTAGCCTCCCTGTTGACCTCCCTACCTTCAGTCCGTCCCCACCACAGTCCATAATAGTTCGCTCTGCTTCCAGGATTACTTTTCTACAACAACGTTCAGTCCATGTTTGCCCACTCCTCAAGAACCTTCAGTGAATGCCCACCCATCTTCGCATCAAACAGAAATGCCTCCCCATTGGCTCTAAAGCACTCAGTTACTTGCCCCCTCCTACCTCACCTTGCTATTCTCCTACTACAATTCAGCCTGCACACTTTGCTCCTCAACCTACTCACTGTACCTCGATTTCCTCTATCTTGCTGCAAACCTCTCACCCACATCCTGCCTCCGGCCTGGAATGCCCTCCCTTTTCATATCTGAAAGACAACTACTCTCTCCACCTTCAAAGCCTTATTGAAGATACATCTCCTACAAGAGGCCTTCCTTGACCTTCTTTTTCTCCTCTCCTACTCTCTTCTGCATCACAACATCGGCAAAGTGGCCACATTCATTTTCTTTCCACACTTGGTCCAAATCTGGGAACATTTATGCTGAAAGCCTGCTGTCCCTTTATCACAGGAGATGGGTGCAAGATCAATAGCTGTCCACTCTCCACAGCAGTACCTACGTGTGCTCAGAATTTCCCTCATAAGCAGGTCATAGCCTCCCCGACTCCCCCCTCACCAGCCAGAGGCATCCTCTGAATGATTATTTGTAATTCAGTAATGTAAAGCAGCTCAATTCTCATCGTTGGGCTAAAGCAGCAGCCAGGATCAGGTTTAAAAAATATTTTCAGAGCCAAATTAATGGCTCATTGTTGCTTTATGAGGAACTAACTAGCCTTCAGCTGGTCTAGAGTACACAATTGACTAGTTGTGGCAGCAAATCAGGAGAACAGAGCCCAGGAGTATACTGTAGTCTGGAAGGAACCATAGTCCGCAAGCCCAAGGGAAAAGAACATTCTGTTCTATTGTGTAGGGTGGCGGAGGGGGACTGTGCTAGCATGCAATACAGGGAGGAAAACAGGACAAGGAGGACTTGCCCGAGGCCTGGCCAAAATTTGAAAAAAAAAATGATCACAGGATATTTTTTCAAAGAGTTTATTGAAGCAGTAACAGTTCGGTCAGACACTGGCTGGAAAGAGGCAGTTTCATGATTCTGAAAAACACTTTACAAAAGTACTGCAGCACAAGATTCTGCTGTAAACTAGGCTTTTCTGTAAACGTCTCTAGAGGTAGGTGTTCATAAGACTTCAAACCTATTCTTTCTACCTATCTAGGATGGTCTTGCACTCTTGAAAACCTGCAGAAGGCACTTGAAAGGTGTTTTAGGATTTGGTCAAATTCTTTTGCTTGCTGGTAAGGTGTTGCTGCACTGGGCATCGATGAAAGTTTTCACTCTAAATCATAGTGGTGTTGGGACGTTTTGTTGATGACCTGTGAACGGCAAGTTGAGGAGAAGGACCAGGTAATGAGTGAACAACTGCCTGATGGCAGAGGTATGAGATTTAGAAACCTAATCAGATAACTCATGCATAATACCTTGGTGCTACCTGCAGAACCTCATTTTCCCTTAGAGAAGCTTGGTTTCTCGATTCTGACAGCTTTATTTCCCAGAAGAAAGGGTGCAGGGTTGAGGGACAGTCAGAGTCTCACATGCAGGCATGAGCTGCTGCCCCCAAGAAATTGAAAATGCCAGTGGTTCCAAGAAGCCCTTCAGGCAGTAGGGTCTAACAAACGCTTATTCACATTTCAGAAGCATATTCAGTGCAGGAGAGGCCAAAAGGCATCTGGAATCCAGCCCAAAGCTAGAGGCTACCAAGGGAATGGTCTTCAGGGTCAGGCCAGGGTCAACTGCATGGACTTACAGAGAGTCAAAATGTTTGTATGTGTATGGGTACTGGAACAGGGATAAGAGATGCGCCAGGGTAAGGAAGATGTCCCTCTGAGCATGCCTGCCCTTCCCAGCTAGCCCTGCGAACTGAACTAGTGAGAGTCCTTTCCCGTAATCCCTGGCTGGATGTGGGGCATATTGACGGTGGCACACGGGCCTTTCACTTCTTTCTGCAGACCCCTCCTCTTCCCCCCGACTCCAGCCCCTTGATTTAAGAAATTCACATACTTGTCCATCCCTAGTTTCAACAGTCTTGATAGCAGTGTTCTCTTGGAATGGGTGTCCACCAGAGAGTGGGAGTCAATGTTGGTTTCTGAAAGATGAGAATAGCAATTTGTCAAAATGAGAGTTTAATGGTCCCTGCATATCACCCAAGAGTTCACTACATAGGATTATGAGTCTTGTGTTTACTCCTGTTGAGAATCTTTCTCTTTCACCAGGCACAATCTCAGTGCCTTGGGAGGTTTTAAGAGTTGCCAATATAGGCTTCATGATCGGCAATCCATGGACACAGGCCGTGTGAACTATTGATTACAAAAGTGAATAGCTATTGATGAAATAGGGATTTTTTGGCAGTAATAAAAAAAGTAAAAAAAACCAGTTTAATCAACTTTGTTGCCCACAAAAATGAACAGTTACAAGTCTAGGGGTAGCCAGTGATCAAGTCAATGAGAACATTGGTATTTAGCAGAGTAAACTCTTCAGAAAGTGTGGGGTAGATTTAGTCAGGGTACATCTTGATTCAGACTTGTTCCTTTTGTCTTAATAAATCATGTGACTGGCTAATTAGGTAAAAAACGTCTAAATTTTAGGACGGACACATTCTATTATTATCATGGTATTTGTTAAGTGCTTACTATGTGTCAGGCACTGTATTAAGAACTGGGAAGTTAGAAGCAAGTCGAGTTGTCCCATATGGGGCCCACAGTCTCTATCCCCATGTTACAGATGAGGTAATAAAGGCACAGGGAAGAAAAGTGACTTGCCCAAGGTCACTGAGCCGATAAGTGGCAGAGCTGGGATTAGAACCCATGGCCATCTTACTCTCAGGCCCATGGGCTATGCACTTCACCATGTGGGCCACAGTCACCCTATGCATGGTGTGACAGACACCCCTGCTTTAGTAGGAACTGTGTGAGTGATGAGATTTATCTAGTTTGACCCAGTAGAAGCATAATCACCTTGCCGGCCAGATTTGAGGGAGGGTTGATTGTTGCAGTTTGGATGAAAGAGACGAACTCACCCTCTCTCTGCCACCCCTACCCCCACTGCTGGGGCTTCGCCTAAATCCACTGCAGCTTCAACTAGAGACAACCCCTCCATTATTCCAAGGGAGTTCCAGCTTCCCCAAACACAGGTCTCGGCACTTAGGAGTGCTTGGGGCTTTTTCTGATCAGAAGGAAACTTCTGTGCTTCCCATAAGGAAGCTACCAAGCCCTGGAAATGAAATGGCAGTGCTCACCTCTCAAGTTCAAGGAAGAAAAGCTTGGAACCAGCAGGGTAATCCTGTAAAAAGATGGATCACATTAAGTTGTTACCAGGCAACCCAAAGGATAGATGTCCACCTCCCAGGTTCCCACTCCTCTCCCCTACTTACCTGCTCTCCTCGCCCTCCAGTAATTTGCGGTAGGTGGCTATCTCAATATCCAGTACCATCTTGACATTCAGCAGGTCCTGGTATTCATGCAGGTGGCGAGCCATCTCTTCCTTCATGTTCTGGATTTCATCCTGAAGGCGGCCAACAGTGTCTTGGTAGTTAGCAGCTTCACCCGAAACGTTCTCCTCCATCTCACGCATCTGGCGCTCCAGAGATTCGTTCTGCAAGAGAAGAGTAAGAGCTTGGCTATGACCTCATCAAAGACCTGGTGCGCCGAGCGATGCTGCCCAACCCAGTGTGGCCCCATTCTGTGGTCCATGGAGAGGCAGAGGTTTCTCAGCATGAACATGGTGCCAGATAATAATAATAATCGCATTTATTAAGCACCTACTATGTGCAAAGCACTGTTCTAAGCGCTGTGGAGATTACGAGGTGATCAGGTTGTCCCACGGGGAATTCACAGTCTTAATCCCCATTTTACAGATGAGGTAACTGAGGCACAAGAAGTTAAGTGATTTGGCCAAAGTTACACAGCTGACAGTTGGTGAAGCCGGGATTTGAACCCATGACCTTTGACTCCAAAGCCCACGCTCTTTCCACTGAGACACGCTGCTTCTCTAAAGTGTATGTCCAAACGCTTGCAGAAGCATTCTTAAGCCACCTGCCAATTGACTATTCCAAGTAATCGTGGACAGAAGAATGAACCATTGTGTTCCAAGTTGACAGTCAGTCAAGCAGAAATAATCAAAGACACGGGGCCCAGAGGTGTGGTTCAGGAATTACCTGGTCTTTCATGCTATCCTAACATTTGGTTAAAAACCTAAACTTCTTTTGTTTCAAACTTGACTTTAATCACTAGTTTTGATTGCCGATTCCTTCTACATTGGTTAGAAACACATTTGGGATTATGGGAATATATGTTCATGGGTCAAATGGTTTAAATAGTCCTGTTTAAAATGTCTGTTGGGTGTCCTCATATAAGGGGTGGGATGCCAATTTAGGAGGCTAGGAAATTAGAGCAAAGCCCATTGTTGGTGTTAAGTTAGCCATCACCAAGCAAAGGGGAGAATTTCCTGCAATGCCAACTTCAGCCAACACAGTGGACCTGTGGTATTTCATCCCCGAAACCCACACCCTCCAGCGTGTACTCACGGTCCCTTTCAGTGCATCCACTTCACAAGTGAGAGACTGGACCTACCAGCGATACTCATTTGATTCCTGCTTGGCCTGGCGTAGGGCATCATTGTTCCTATTAGCAGCTTCAGAGAGGTCAGCAAACTGTTGAGAAAACATTGACAGTGGACATCTCAACCCCAGGGTGGATCGCAGCCCCTTGGTCCCAAGAGGACAAAGGACCAGTCAGCTGTCAACTGGAAAGCTGGATCACCAATGAATTCCCTATTCCACTCTCCTCCAGTCACCAGTGCCACCTCCCGTAGCATGCAGCGTGGTCCTGAGAAACCCATCTAGGGAAATATGTGAGTCCTGTGCATGCCACGGCTACTTCCAGAGGGAGCCCCTACCCCCTGCCCGTTGCTCCCCGGGGTTTCGGGGGCAACTCTCGGGTTCTTACCCTCTCCGGGTCTTTGGACGTCTCCGGACGGGGGCCGCGCGTTCACACCAGGAAGAGTCAGCCAGAGGTCCAAAGCTTGGTTGCCGTTTATTTGCTATCAGCGATTATATGGTTAATAAAGAGAGAGAGAACGAGAGAGAGAGAGAGAGAGAGAGGGAGAGAGAGCACCTGTATACCCCCCCTTGTCTTGTTCGTCTCTTATACCCCCCGTTGCCCGGGGGCAGGGTTTTCTCAGGCCATGTAGCACACTCACTCGCCACCCTCCAGCCACTATCCTAGCAACAGCTCTGTCCATCACGAAGCGTTTGCTCTGGCTCGCCCCCAGCCACCCGTTGCCAACCATCGCTGGCTGCGGATATGGCCTTGAGGTTGCCTCCGAGCCTTGCAGGTGCAAGCTTGTTTTTCTTGCCCTGGTCCCTTTATCTCCTGTTGTTGAGTCTGTTTGGCTTTGAGCTGTTGGGTACGGTTTGTGTGCACATACTCCCTGTCTCAGCGCCTTCCCACGCTCCCCACGTGTCCCCCTCCCGTTATGGCGGGGACCGCTAAGGGCGTCCACGCAATGGGAGCATCTCGACCTTAAGCTCGCGGACCACCCGGGCAACAGTGGAGCAAAAGAGACGAAGGAGGCACGGGAGGCACATGAGCAAAAGCAAACCCCCCCCAGTGGCGGCAAGGATCGAGACCAGCCAAGGGGCCAATCCCCCCGGCGTCACATGTTTGATCAAGTCCCAAAGTTCCTCCACCGCGTCCTCCCCGCGGCCTAGGTCGTCCCAAGCCTTGGGGAAGCGCAGCGACTGGGCGTTGAGCTCGTCGATAAGGCGGCACAGTTCCTGTAACTCGTCGGTCACGTTGGCGGCCAGGAAAAGTCCCTCCAGGTGTTTCTTTACTCCGTCCCAGGAGGCAGGGAACGAAGAGTTGGTGGCGTTGCAGCGGAGCGGAAGCACGCAGACATGCCGATACCGGTAGTCGCA
Source organism: Tachyglossus aculeatus (assembly GCF_015852505.1). Classification (NCBI taxonomy): domain Eukaryota; kingdom Metazoa; phylum Chordata; class Mammalia; order Monotremata; family Tachyglossidae; genus Tachyglossus; species Tachyglossus aculeatus. The sequence goes on from NW_024044878.1 coordinate 15,914, forward strand.
TTTCACCGCCTGCCGTAGGGACAGGAGGCGAACCTCGTCGCCGAGCGTCTCGATCACATGCTCAAGGCCGATCAGCTCCTGCTACAGGGAAGCGTCCAGGTGACGCTGAACCCCCCATGCCAGTTGGGTGGAGTGCATGAAGGCCGAGAGTTGAGACGCGAGGAAACCAGTCCGATCGTACAGATTCAGGATTTGCCATTCCTGGAAGGCGGAAAACGCGAGGTTCCCGATACCCAGCATGGCCTCAAATAATTCCCTGCGGGTGCGCAAGCCGCGCAAGTGGGTCGCTAGGGTGTGCCATCGATGGTCGGAGGCCTGGGAAAACCAAGGGTCAGCGGACTTAACGGGTATAAGGGTGTAGCGGAGCCGCCGGACCATCCAAACAGCGTAATCTGCCGCACCCTCCGCGGTCATGGGTCGCGCCCGAGACATAAGGACGCATTGCGAGGAACCCGTGGTGGACAAGGAAAAGTCGCCATAAGCCGACCGGGAGGCAGTAAGGTTCCAGCTGGGGTCAGTACTCGGGCAGGCTATAAGCGCGTAAGGGGCAGGGATAAAGGCGTTCCCTTGAAAGGCATAATCATGGTCGGCACAAGTGCCTTGCAAGTGCAGGGAAACGTTCAGACCCTCACGGAAAATAATACGATACACCGAGAAAGGGTAATCCTGGCACGTCGCCCCGTCAGGGCAGGCGCACGAGCGGACCCTAACAGTCGCGGTGGGGGAGCGCAGGGAAGTAAAGGCTTTCCAGAGACCAGGGTGGTGCGTCCCCCACGGTAGCGCATAAAGCCCTGGCGCGGCCGCCTCCGTATATGTGTGGTCCCCAATGTGGTTATCCCAGGAGAGTAGGAGGGTACCGTTACCGTTATGGGGAATACAGCAGAACATGCCCGTGGAACAGTCAGTTAGAGGCATCCAAACCCCACCCCGACCCTCGGCGCACATTCTCCCGGGACCGGGGAGCGAGCTCGCATTTCGGATATAGCCGAAGTACCCCCCGCTTCCCTCGCTGGATTTTGTACCGCCGGGGGTGCACTGAAGCGTGCCGTGGATCCCCAGCAGGGTAAGGTTTCGGTGTGTGGGGTGCCCCGGACCTTGGGGTATGTTGACTTCCGGCGTATAAGTGAAATTTAGCAACCGCAAGCAAGATCGGGTTACCACGGGCTGGTTCGAGAAAGCCCCATTGCCGGTGTACCAGCATATGGGGGGACCAGCGCTGCGCAAGATAGGGCCCCGAATACGGATCTCACGCTGGTCTGTGTCTGGGGACTGACCCCGGTGCTGGCCCGTGAACTTGGTCACGTTCCCTCGGAATGAGAGTTGGGGGGAGTCCTCCTTCCAGGAGACCATGTGTAACAAAGGCGCATTGGCGAGGAGGGCCCACCTCCAAACCCCGCTCTGCTCCTCAACATCCTTCAGGTGGCTATTTACCAGAGCAGTTCAGTTAATCCGCGTCCCGGCCTCCCTCCCCACCGCGCCCCCGGGAAGAAGAAGGGGAAGGGGAAGGAGGGGGAGGAGGAGGGGAATCAGGGCGCTGGGACTTCCCCTGCGACTGGGCATCGTCTTTCTCGACGAGGTGGAGGTGTCGCGAAGAGATCCAAACGGGGCCGTCACCTGTGGAGATACAAGCATACCCTCGACCCCGAATTAGTACCGGATCAGGACCACGCCAATCGCCCTCCACAGTACGCCACATTGCTCGCCCCGTAGTGCGTGCGTGCGGGTGATGGCGCCGGGGTTTCACGGTCGTGGACCTGTGGCAGAGTTGCCGCATGGCGGGGGAGATTCCCATCCCCCGATCAACAGATAGAAAGTTATAGGTGTACGTAGCCTTGTCTAGGGCACACTGCGTGACCCCGTTCCCCACCCCCTGCTTTTGCAGGAGAGTTTTCAGCGTCCTGTTCGCCCTTTCCACTATGCCTTGGCCGTTGGGGTTGTAAGGTATCCCGGTAATATGGGAGATGCCAAAGGAGGAGAAAAAGAGGGACATGGATTTGGAGACATAACAGGGGCCATTATCGGTCTTTATCTCCTGGGGTGTGCCTATAGTGGCAAAGCAATGGTACAAATGGTTTTGCACATGTTTTGCGGCTTCTCCGGCTTGGCGTGTCGCCAGCATGAATCCGGAGAAGGTGTCAATGGTCATATGAATCGTGGAGGTCCCCCAATGGGTGACGTCCATTTGCCACAGCTCGTTCGGCGTGAGCCCCCGGGGGTTCACACCCGTCGACCCTGCCGGCCGTGGGGTGAACAGAAGACAGCGGGTACAGCGCCGGACAATAGACCGGGCTTCCTCTCTAGTGACCCCATACAGCCGGCGGAGCGAGGTGGCCGGGAGATGGAACTCCCTATGCGCCGCAGCCGCAGCATCCAGCCCCATTAGTAACGGCCCTGTGGGGTGCAGGCTGGCATCCACAGTGCGGTTGCCTTCAAAGATCGGCCCTTGTCCGTCCGTGTGGGAACGGACGTGCATGAGGTATACCTTACATTCCCTAGCCGCTATGGCAGCCTGAAGCCGAGAGATCATGTTCCCAATCTCCGAGTGCCGGTCGAAAAATATGGAGGTTTCGATTCGCCGGGCAAGATTAACGGCATACAGGCTATCCGAGATAATGTTGATCGCCTGGGGGTAGTTAGTCATTGCCCATATGATAGCGAAAAGTTCATTTCGCTGAGTCGAGCCATATGGTATGTCGAGCACCGACAAGGCACCGGTGGTCTGATTGAAAACTGCCGCCCGGTATTCCTTGGTGGCGTCTGTAAATACATTGTCTCCTCCGACCGGAGTATCGGAGATCACCCGAGGGGTCAGAATGTCCGATCCCTCATATAAGTGACTAAGAGTCAACGGGGAGCGTTCCGTAAAGGTGGCCTGCTGTAGGAGCATGGCCCACAGGAAGCTGTCCCTGGCTATCGCCTCAAGGTCTCCCATGGCTATCCCAAAATGGACTATAGGGTAAGTGGCCGAAAGCGCCACTACCCTCTGTATGGCATTCTGGCAAAAGCGACTGAGAAGCTCAGTCTCCTTTGGGAGAACACGGGAGGGGTTTCGAGGATAACACCATTCGAGAATCTCGGCCCCTTGATGTACAGCCGCGAAAAGGCTGCCCTCCCGAAATATCGTGACCTCCATGGGGAGGTGGGGTTCAGCTCGACAAGTATGGCTACCCGCCAACCGCTGTGTGATTTCTCGGAGGGCGCTTTTCGTGGACTCCGTCCATTCGAGGTGCGATTTAAGATTGGGGTCTCCTTTTGGGAGATCGTACAGGGGTTGCATGAGGGCGGAGGGGATGGGCGTTCTCGCGCGCATCCATTGAATCCTCCCTACTAAACCCTGCATATCGTTTAACGTGACGTATTTTCGGGGGTCAATTAGGGGTGGTCTTTGAGTCACCCGGGTCTCGGTGACGTCAAACCCGAGGTACGTGTACGGGGCTGATTCTTGGACCTTCTCTGGAGCTACGAATAAACCTTGGGCTGCGAGGGCTGTCACCACTCGCCGGGTGAGCGTCTGTACCTGCCCTTGGTCGGGCATACCCAGAAGGATGTCGTCCATGTAATGGACGATCGTCGCCCCCGGGAATTCCTTTCGGAAAGGGGCGAGTATCTGCCCCACGAACCACTGGCATATGGTGGGACTACAAGACATGCCCTGTGGCAGAACCTTCCACTGGTACCGGAGTCCTGGTTCCGCGAAATTCGGGCTCGGTACAGTAAAAGCGAACTTCACCCTGTCGTCAGGGTGTAACGGGATGCTGTAAAAGCAGTCCTTAATGTCTATGACCCGGATCTGGTGATTTTTTGGAATCATGTTAGGGGAGGGCAATCCGGGTTGTAGGGGTCCCATTAGCACAATGAGCGCATTGATTTTTCTTAAATCCATGAGGAAGCGCCACTTCCCCGCGGCTTTCTTTTTTATAACGAATACGGGGGCGTTCCAGGGGCTGAACGATTCCTCTAGGTGCCCCTGTGCAAATTGGTGTGCAACTAGTTCCCTCAGCGCCTGCAGCTTGTCCTTGGTCAGGGGCCACTGGTCCACCCATACCGGTGGGTGTGGAAGCCATACCAGTGGGGCTGTTGACAAGCCCCGGAACCCAGTGGCCCCACCTAAAAAGGATCAGCTTCATCTATAAGGTGGGCACCCAGCCCCTGCAGCACGTCTCTCCCCCACAGATTCAAACGGAGCCCTTGAATGCACAGCGGGACGAACGCACCTCGCCTTCCCCGGCATGACCAAATCAACGAACGGCCCGCCTCTCTCGCGGCTTGCAGTCCCTCCACGTCTTGCACCCCCATCGAGTGGTTTGCTAGCGGCCACTCTCCGCTGCTCAGCAGCAATCCTGAATAACGGAGCGGTCGGCCCCCGTGTCCAGGAGCCCTTTAAGGGGCTTTCCCTCAACTAAGAGGGTCCGCCAGGGTTTATCAAGGGTTATTTCTTGTATTATTCCAATGGCTGGGGGCGGGGGATCAGGGGGCGGGGGGCCAAGGGGCGTAGCGCGAGCAATGACCATTCCCGATCCTAGGTATATACCATACGGATGATGGTTGGTGAGGGGAATCTTCCCGGGCCCTTCCCCCCGTTCGGACAAATGAACGACCCCCGCCGCTCTTGTCTGAAGCCCCACCACTAGGGCCCTCCAGGGGAGGGGCTGTATTGGGACGTTTACAGTGTCCCCGGGTCGGATTTCCACTGGGGCCAGGCATCGGACTTCAGCCCAAGTGGCTCCCGGGACCGAAGCCTCTGGTACTCCTCTATGACAGAAACCCTTTTCGGGCTCTCTCCCGCGGCTGACACGGGGAACGCGTGATTCGGGGCCCGCTCGGGGCCCCTCCACCCGTTTCCCGACGCCGTTCGGGGTCTCCGCCTCGAGCGGCATTGTTTCGCATAATGCCCGTGCTTCCCACATTCAAAGCAAGTCACACCCTTTCTCGGCTGTGCTGGGGGGCCACTTTTGTCCTGAGCTCGGCATTGAGCCATCAGGTGTCCCATCCGTCCGCATCGAAAGCACTGTCGCCCCCTTTCCCCGACTCCCGCTAATCCTTTCAGTATTGCCCCCGCAAGCATCTGCGCCTTGTACTCTTCTCCTCCAACCCCTTCGCATCTTTGCAGGATATCCCCCAATGTGGCCTCTCTGGGCAGCCCTGCCAATGCCTTCCTGCAGGCGCTATTCGCGTTCTCTCGGATCATCTGCTTCAATACAATTTCGGCGCCGTCCCGATCCCCTATAATACGGGTGACCGCGGACTGCATGCGTGAAACGAAATCTTGAATCGCCTCGTCCGGGCACTGTCTGATCTGCGTTAAGGGGGAGTGATGGTCCCCTTTCTCGGGAACCTTTTGCCAGGCAGTTAGGGCAACCCTGGCAATCACCATATACACCTCGGGATCGTAGTTGACCTGCATCTCAGCAGTCTCGAATCGTCCCGTCCCGGTCATAGCTACAAAAGCCTCGGCGGGGTTCGGGAAACCCCGTCTGCATATTAGTTCTTTCGCAGCGGTGGTAAACTCAGACATCCATATAAGGCCCTGTCCGGGATCCAAACACCCGCGGGCAAGGGATTTCCAATCATTCGGGGTCAAAACGCTTTCCAGGGACATAGTGTGCAGGAGCTGGCTCACATAGGGGAGCTGGGACCGTAGGCGGCACACGCCGCCTTCAACTCCTTGAGTTTCACCCAAGGTATCGGGGCGAAACCTCGTCCCCCGTCTGGTCTTTCTATCACGGGGAATACCTCCCATCCCGTGACGTCCTCTCCCCTCGCCGCCGCCTCTTCCAAAGCCCGCTGTAGGGCTGAAACCGCTCTCGTCCCCTCCCCACTTTTAACGATCGATTTCGTGCTTCCCACATCTATCTGCCTGAACTGTTCCCGCGTATCCCCTATCTCACTCTCAACCTCCGTCTGTGTAGCCTGACCTCCTCTTTCCCGCTCGGCGTTGGGCATTTCACTATGGGTGTAAGGCCCGAGATCAGGATAGATGCGGTGATAACTCGGGGCCCGTGGGGGGGGTGTGTGTCTCTGCCTCGGCCTGACCAGTCTCCTCAGGTTGTCGGCTGTTCTCCCCTTCCTGCCCCGCTTCCTCCTTGTCAGTCTGGCAGGTCGCGTCAAACTTACGAACGAGTCTCTCTGGCCCTTGAAAGGCCGCACGGAGGATACCGTGTATAAGAAAGTCCACGTCCTTTAACTCCCCCGGGTGGGAGTCTTCATAGGCCGTCATCTGTTCCCCAATAACGTCCCATCGCTCCTCCGTGATCCGGGAATCAAGTATCCACGGGGAGGTCATAGTTACCTTCCCTATAAATTCCCTTGTTGTTTTCAGCTCAGTCTTTACCCCTTTACTTTTCAATATCTTGTAACAGTGCCGGGTGTACACTTCCTTATCTTCTGGCTTATATATGGGCAGCGATCGTACCGTCCCCATCTTCCCGCCTGACCTTTAGCTACCTGGCCTACGGGGCACTCTCCCTGGTCTTCCCTAATGGGGGTACCCGAGCCCCAAGTTGGGTGCCAGTCGTTGCTCCCCGGGGTTTCGGGGGCAACTCTCGGGTTCTTACCCTCTCCGGGTCTTCGGACGTCTCCAGACGCGGGCCGCGCGTTCACACCAGGAAGAGTCAGCCAGAGGTCCAAAGCTTGGTTGCCGTTTATTTGCTATCAGCGATTATATGGTTAATAAAGAGAGAGAGAACGAGAGAGAGAGAGAGAGAGAGAGAGAGAGAGAGAGAGAGAGAGAGGGAGAGAGAGCACCTGTATACTCCCCCCTTGTCTTGTTCGTCTCTTATACCCCCCGTTGCCCGGGGGCAGGGTTTTCTCAGGCCATGTAGCACACTCACTCGCCACCCTCCAGCCACTAGCCTAGCAACAGCTCTGTCCATCACGAAGCGTTTGCTCTGGCTCGCCCCCAGCCACCCGTTGCCAACCATTGCTGGCTGCGGATATGGCCCTGAGGTTGCCTCCGAGCTTTGCAGGTGCAAGCTTGTTTTTCTTGCCCTGGTCCCTTTATCTCCTGTTGTTGAGTCTGTTTGGCTTTGAGCTGTTGGGTACGGTTTGTGTGCACATACTCCCTGTCTCAGCGCCTTCCCACGCTCCCCACGCCTGCCTGCCGGTTTGATGAAATGAGTGTATGCATGCATGCACCGTACCCCCAATCCCTGCACCTCCTCTCCAGGCAGATGACCTGTGCCAACTGCTTTGTTTAATCCCCAGAGAGCTGGTTTAGGGACTAGGTTTAGGGTACCGCCCTCAGGGAACACCTTCCCCTAGAGTCACACCTCCTCGGATTCGTACCATTCTTCAGCTTCATGGACGTTCTTTGCAGCCACATTTCGGTACCGCTGGCGAACATCACGCAGGGCAGCAGTGTGATCGGGCATAGCCACATCCACATCGATTTGGATGTGCTGTTCCTGAATCTAGGCCTGCCGCTCCTGGAATTCCTGGTGAAGAATAAGTAGAGAATATCCAGTTCCTGCTGGCTTCCCTGATTAGATCGGCTTAATTTACATTCCCCGATTAAGAGGAAGCCCATTACCCCGTCGTGAAGTTTCTTCAAGAAGACTATCTCTTCTTGGAAGGATTTGACTTTCTGCTTGAGAGCAAGGCGTGCCAATGAAGAATTGTCAACGTCCTAATTGAAATGAGAGTCAAATTACTTATTCTAACCAAATCAACCATTCATTGACTCACATTTGCTTTTTAGAAAACATTTGTTGAAAATAAGCAGAGTCTACCGTGCAAAGCATCCGGAAAGAGTTGAGCTGAGCTTTCAAGTCTGAGGTTGGGAATTTGGCCACATCAATCTGGTTCTCAATTTGGAAATGCCGAGGTGAGAGGCGGTCATTCTTTGGTAATTAGTCATAAGGGAAGGCCCGGTATCGTGAGAGTACAAATGGGGACTTCTTTATTGAGACAGATCCTGGGTGGATCTTGTAGGCCCTGGTCACCAACAGGCCAGCAGGTTAGAAACGCATAGCTCTGGCTCTGATTCTGGCTTCAGAAAATGAAAAACAGATGTGTCAATCTATCAGTTCAGCTTGCTTTTCCCCTTCTTCTACAGGACATCACAGCTTGGAGACAAGGGAGACCGTGTGGCCTATTTTGAACAAGAACAGGGCTGGGAAACAGGAAACTTGGGTTCAGATCCTGGTTCTGCCACTTGTCTGTTGGGTGACCTTGACCAAGTCACTTAACTTCTCTGGGCCTGTTGCCTGTAAAGGGGGAATTCAATTCTTGTCCTGCCTCCTTCATTGACTATGAGTTCTGTGGGAAAAAGGTACTCTTTCCATTCTGATTATTTTATCTCTGCCCCAGCGGCTAGCACATAGTGAGAACAACCACAGTAACTGCATAGAGTATAGTACTCTGAATACGGCAGGCATTCAATGTGTACTACTGGATGGATGCATTAATTGCAATATAGTGCCTTCTTCCCGTAGATGAAATTTGTCTGACTGCTGCCGAAGCCTTCTCTCTGACTTCCCTGCCTTCAACCTTCAATCATCTACCCAGATTATTTTCTTAAAAAATTATTCTGGGCACATCCCCCCCACTCCTTAAAAAAACCCCATCTCAGTACAATACTCTTCACACAGTAAGCTCTCAATAAATACTACTGAATGAATGAATGAATGCTCCGTGTTTTCTATCCCTCTGCTTTCTGCTCCTTCGCTTCTCAGACCCTCTGCCCCTCAGTTCTCTTCCCCCTACCCTTCATCTCTCTTTTCTCTTCCCCTCTGCTTTCTGCTGTCTGTCTCCACCCTTCTTGACTGTGAGCCTATTGTTGGGCACGGGTTGTTGATGACGTTGTACTGTCCAGGCTCTTAGTACAGTGCTCTGCACCCAGTAAGTGCTCAATAAATACTATTGAATGAATGACTGAATGAATGCCGCCTGCTTTCTACCCCTCTGCTTTCTGCTCCTTTGTTTCTGAACCTTCTGCTCCTCTGCTCTGCCCCTGTGCCCTGCTGCCCCTGTGCCCTGCTGCCCCTCATCCGTCTTCCCCCTCCCCTTCAGCTCTCCTTTCTCTTCCCCTTTGTTTCCTGCTGTCTAGCCTCCCAAGCCGGAAGTGGAGCAACTGGCCGCTCCAGCGCGGGCAGGAGCGTCAACGGCGCGTGCCCAGGGACAAACTTCTTCACGCGCTTCCGGACGCCGAGGGCCGGGCCCTCCTAGGGCGGAAGTTCCCGCGCGGGCGGGAGCACCGACAGTGCACGTCCAGGGACAAATTTCTTCATGCGCTGCCGGAAGCCGAGGGGGCGGGGCTTCCCAAGCTGGAAGTGGTGTCGGGCGGACCCGCCGCCCTTAAAGGGGACGTAACGTCCTCTCATTCATTCATTCGGTCGGGTTTATTGAGCACCGACTGGGTGCTGAGTGCTGGACTAAGCGCTTGGAAAGTACCATTATTAATCTATTTATTTATTTAACTTGTACGTATTTATTCTATTCATTTCATTTTGTTAATATGTTTTGTTTTGTTGTCCGTCTCCCCCTTCTAGACTGTGAGCCCGCCGTTGGGTAGGGACCGTCTCTAGATGTTGCCGACTTGGACTTCCCAAGCGCTTAGTACAATGCTTTGCATACAGTAAGCGCTCAATAAATATGATTGAATGAATGAATGAATGAATGAAATGACCTAATGGGACGAGGGAAGGGTGCCACCCTTGCTACTGCATTACAGCGCATTCCTGAAGTAGAGAAGATGCAGTTATTCATTCATTCTTTGGGAATAATAATAATAATGATGGCATTTATTAAGCACTACTATGTGCAAAGCACTGTTCTAAGCACTGGGGAGGTGTCCCGAGGTGACCCTTGGGTATCGGCCATCTCAAGGTCAAAAGCTATCTCGTGACCACCTGAGCCAGCAGGCGGAACTCGGAAGTGAGGGTGGGATACCGCCCCCACGACCAAATCTGCTAGATTGACAGCCCAAGCTGGGAATACAGAAGGTGTCCCTCGCCCCCGTGCGAATCAATTAGGTATGGAGGTGGGGGGCAGAGATTGGATAGACTGAGGCCGGAAGCTGGAATGGCCTAGGGGCACAGGCAATAAATACCTGTCGCCTCTGACCTTCCTGGTCAGAACACCAGGACACGCAGCAGCAGGAGCAGCCGCAGCAGCAGCAGCAGCAGCAGCAATCCACGTGTCTCTCCCTGCCCAGAAGGCCAGATGCCCGCTCTACAACCAGAACCAACACACTGAGGCAAGGGCCGCGGGATGGGTGAGTGTCTCGTGGGTGGGACCCAGGTATCCCGCTGCTGATGGGAATTATGAGTGGATTCCTCCCATGTAGGGAGAGCTAGCCGCCCACCACGTGCGCGGGTAATGTAGTGAATTCTTCCCATGTGGGAAAGTAAGTGGATTCTTCCAGAGTGGGAAGTGCACATGGGTGAGAGTTAGCCAACTCACCCACGCGCGATTAATGGATGATTGTGTTCCTCTCGTGTACAGAAGCTCTAATATTGCTAATTGATTATATTCCTCCCGAAAGGGAAGCTCAATCCATTGCACCTAAACAATTACATAAATTCAATTCACCTCGCGGAATAAATTTTATATAAAACTTAGGCTTTCCGTCCCCGGCCTCTCTCTCTCTCTCTCTCTCTCTCTCTCTCTCTCTCTCTCTCCTCGCCGATCACTGAACGAACCCGTCCCCGGATGACGGGTGACAGGAGGTTACAAGGTTATCGGGTTGTCCCGGGGTGGTGGGGGGCTCACGGTCTCAATCCCCATTTTGCAGGTGAAGCAACTGAGGCCCAGAGAAGTGAAGTGACTTGCACAATGTCACACAGCTGACAAGGGGCGGAGCCGGGATTTGAACCCATGACCTCTGACTCCCAAGCCCGGGCTCTTTCCACTGAGCCACGCTGCTTCTCTGCTAGCTTGGCTGAAGGCCAGTCATATACACTGTTGTCTGTAGCCACCAGAGACACAAACTGAGGGGATCTGAAAAGCAACCAATCCATCATAGTCAATGAACACTTACTGTGTTCAGAACACTGTTAAGGGAGTTCCAGATCCGAGGCAGGATCCGGGCGAGGAGCCGGCGGTAAGATAGACAACATCACGGACCGGTGAGGAGGTTGATTTTGGAGGAGCGGAGTGAGTTGTACTAGGGAATCAGTGAGGTTAGATAGGAGGGGGCAAGGTGATTGAAGGCTTAAAGCTACTGGTAAGGCGTTTCAGTTTGATGTGGAGGTGGATGGGCGACCGCTGGAAGTTCTGGAGAAACCTGGACCGAAGATTTTGGTAGAAAAATGATCTGGGCTGAGGGAGTGAAAAATGAGTGAAGTAGGGACTGGAGTGGGAGAGACAGGAGGCAGGGAGATCAGCAAGGCGGCTGATAGAGCAGTCAGGATGGGCTAGGATCAGTGGTTGGATTAGATTTATAGACGGTGAGCACGTCCTTGGGTAGGGACCGTCTCTATATGTTGCCGACTTGTACTTCCCGAGCGCTTAGAACAGTACTCTGCACGCAGTAAGCACTCAGTAAATACGATTAAATGAATGGATTAACGTGGTAGCAGTTCAGAAGTCTGTTCAGAGGTAGTACCCCAGATGTTGACATCCAGCTTTGCACATCTGGAGCCTCCTAGTATTTGCCACCTTAGGCCTAATTGGCTAATCGATAAATCTGCCAGGGCTAGGAAGAATGTACAAGGCTTCTGTCCCTGTCCCCTCCAGCATCGGAAGAGGCGTGGGCGAGTCACAGACCCGGTAACAACTGGAATTGACTCAAATAAAGTGGGTCCCCGAGTCTCCTCTCGGTGATGGGAAGGGGACTGCTTGGTATCTCGACCCGCAACTCGATTTCTTGTTGCAGCTGGGATTTGAGAAGGTGGTCCTTTGAGAAAAGCAGCATGGCTCAGTGGAAAGAGCCCGGGCTTTGGAGTCAGAGGTCATGGGTTCAAATCCCAGCTCCACCACTTGTCATCTGTGTGACTTTCCTTCCTCTCCCCCTCCTTCCTGTCTTACTTCCTTCCCCTCCCCACAGCACCTGTATATATGTTTGTACGTATTACTCTATTTTATTTGTACATATTTATTCCATTTATTTTATTTTGTTAATATGTTTTGCTCTCTGTCTCCCCCTTCTAGACTGTGAGCCCACTGTTGGGTAGGGACCGTCTCTATATGTTGCCAACTTGGACTTCCCAAGCGCTTAGTACAGTGCTGTGCACACAGTAAGCACTCAATAAATACGATTGAATGAATGAATGAAGTCACTTCACTTCTCTGGGCCTCAGTTCCCTCTCTGTAAAACGGGGATGAAGACTGTGAGCCCCCCATAGGACAACCTGATCACCTTGTAACTTCCCCAGCGCTTAGAACAGTGCTTTGCACATAGTAAGTGCTTAATAAATGCCATCATTATTACTATTATTATCTGGACAGCCCTAAGGTGACGGCTATTTTCCAGCAGAGAAATAAAACTTGCCTTTGAAGATGCTACACTGTAGTTTATTACCATTCTGATTGAGTCCCATTTTTGAAAAATGGAAGTTTAGCGAGAGCAGCGTTCAAAAGCCGACAGCAAGGTCATCACAGTACAGATCATTCACAGTCTATCGTTTCCCATCTATTAATCTGTGAAGTTCAATGAGTTGGATCAGATTCAGGGGGATTCCCGAAGGGTTCGATTCCACTGGCCAGGTGTCTGTTTTCTCCGGGGAGCCACAGTCTGCTCTCAGCCTCCTTGGGGCGATCCCGAGACGGGAGCCCAGAGGGAGGGCACTGACGGATCAATCAATCAATCGTATTTATTGAGCGCTTACCGTGGCCTCCTCACTTCCGGAGCGAGGCGAGGTAGGCGTACCAAAATAAGGCCACCAGGTTGGCAAACAGCACTCGGAACTGTGTCAAAAGAAGAAGCGGTACGTCAGAGGTAACTCGGGTGGAACCGGGTTAGCTAGAGGCCCGTTAGAAGGCAAGCGACCCACCCAGGAAGGGGAACTTGACACAGAAAAGCAGCGTGGCTCAGTGGAAAGAGCCCGGGCTTTGGAGTCAGAGGTCATGGATTCAAATCCCGGCTCCGCCAGCTGTCAGCTGTTTGACTTTGGGCAAGTCACATCACTTCTCTGGGCCTCAGTGACCTCATCTGGAAAATGGGGATAAAGATTGTGAGCCCCCCGAGGGACAACCTGATCACCTTGTAACCTCCCAAGCGCTTAGAACAGTGTTTTGCACATAGAAATGCCGTTATTATTATTATTATTCAGAAATCTCATCGGGGCAAATTCTCAACTGCCCGTTCTCTCTGTTGGACTTCCCCGAGGGAACGGGCAGTGGCAAAGCCCCCAGTTCCAAACCCTTTCCCGAGACCATTGGCTTTTTGGAAAGGAATTGTGCGCACTGATTCCCAGCCTAGGAACTTGGCATCTTCTGTAGGCCCCTGGGTAGACTGGGCGTGACCGGTGGGTAGTGGATGGAGCCAACCCCAAGCAGCTCGTTATGGGCAGGGAATGTATATATTTTATATTGTTGTATTGTACTCTCCCAAGTGCTTAGTACAGTGCTCCACACACAGTAAATGCTCAACAAATATGACTGAATGAATGAAAGAATCAACTGTGTTCAAACCACTCCAGGTTCCTCAGCCTCACCCTCTCACTTCATGGTTTAACAACAGGGGAAATCAATGGGCCAATAACTGGGGCCAGGGAAGGGGGAAACGATCCCCATGTCATTTCATTCATTCATTCAATCGTATTTATTGAGCGCTTACTGTGTGCAAAGCACTGTACTAAGTGCTTGGGAAGTACAAGTCGGCAACATCTAGAGACGATCCCTACCGAACAGCAGACTCACAGGCTAGAAGGGGGAGACAGACAACAATAACAAAACAAGTAGACTGATGTCAATAATAATAATAATGATGGCATTTCTTAAGCACTTACTATTCATTCATTCATTCAATCGTACTTATTGAGCGCTTACTGTGTGCAGGGCACTGTACTAAGCGCTTGGGAAGTACAGGCTGGCAACATATAGAGACAGTCCCTACCCAACAGTGGGCTCACAGTCTAGAAGGGGGAGACAGAGAACAAAAGCAAACACACTAACAAAATAAAATAGAATAGATAGGTACAAGTAAAATAAATAGAGTAATAAATATGTACAAACATATATACATATATACAGGTGCTGTGGGGAAGGGAAGGAGGTAAGATACGGGTGGTGGAGAGGGGGACAAGGGGGAGAGGAAGGAAGGGGCTCAGTCTGGGAAGGCCTCCTGGAGGAGATGAGCTCTCAGTAGGGCCTTGAAGGAAGGAAGAGAGCTAGCTTGGCGGATGGGCAAAGGGAGGGCATTCCAGGCCCGGGGGAGGACGTGGGCCGGGGGTCGATGGTGGGACAGGAAGGCTGAGTAGGTGTGAATGAGGTTGCCATTAATGTAACTTGGTGATAACAAGGGCCTTTTTCCCGGGGTGGGGGTGGGGGAGTCTATGGCGTCTATGGCGGACCGGACCGGGAAGGGGAGTTCGGGTCACTATAAGGAAGGTCGCTTAAGTGGGTGGGGGTGGAAGCAGGGGGCGTCTATGGCGGCGCTCGGAGGAGAGGAGCCTTCCGGGAGCGGCAGGGGCCACGCGGTGTGATGGCGGGCAGGTGGGCGGGCCTCTCGGGAACGGAGTCCCGGGCGTCTATGGCGGTCCTCTCTGGCGCTCTGAGGAGAGGAGACTTCCGGGAGCAGCGGGGTCCATGCGGTGTGATGGCGGGCGGGCGGGCGGGCCTCTCAGGAACGGAGTCCCGGGCGTCTATGGGGGCGCTCTGAGGAGAGGATCATTCCTGGAGCAGCAGGGGCCACGCGGTGTGATGGCGGGGGTGGGGGTGGTGGGGGCGGGTGGGCCTCTCGGGAACGGAGTCCCGGGCATCTATTGCGGCGCGCTCTGAGGAGAGGATCCTTCCGGGAGCAGCAAGGCCGCGCGGTGTGATGGAGGGCGGGCTTCTCGGGAACGGAGTCCCGGGAGTCTGTGGCGGCGCTCTGAGGAGAGGATCATCATCATCATCATCAATCGTATTTATTGAGCGCTTTCTGTGTGCAGAGCACTGTACTAAGCGCTTGGGAAGTACAAATTGGCAACATATAGAGACAGTCCCTACCCAAAAGTGGGCTCACAGTCTAAAAGGGGGAGACAAAACCAAACATACTAACAAAATAAAATAAATAGAATAGATATGTACAAGTAAAATAAATAAATGAATAAATAGAGTAATAAATATGTACAAACGTATATACATATATACAAGTGCTGTGGGGAAGGGAAGGAGGTAAGATGAGGGGGATGGAGATGGGGACGAGGGGGAGAGGAAGGAAGGGGCTCAGTCTGGGAAGGCCTCCAGGAGGAGGTGAGCTCTCAGTAGGGCCTTGAAGGAAGGAAGAGAGCTAACTTGGCGGATGGGCAGAGGGAGGGCATTAAAGGTCCGGGGGATCCTTCTGGGAGAAGCGGGGGCCACGCGGTGTGATGGCGGGCTGGCGGGCCTCTCGGGAACGGAGTCCCGGGCGTCTATGGCGGGCCTCTCTGGCGCTCTGAGGAGAGGATCATTCTGGGAGCAGCGGGGGCCACACGGTGTGATGGAGGCCGGGCCTCTCGGGAGCGGAGTCCCGGGCGTCTATGGCGGTGCTCTGAGGAGAGGAACATTCTGGGAGCAGCAAGGCCGCGCTGTGTGACGGCAAGTGTAAGTTGGCAACATATAGAGACGGTCCCTACTCAACAACGGGCTCACAGGCTAGAAGGGGGAGGCAGACAACAAAACAAAACATATTAACAAAGTAAAATAAATAGAATAAATATGTACAAATGCCCTCCCCCCCCGCCCCATGACCCCGGGGAGGCCGGGACTAATAATGATAATGATGACATTTGTTAAGCACTTACAGTGTGCCAAGCACTGTTCATTCATTCAATCACATTTATTGAGCGCTTACTGTGTGCAGAGCACGGTACTAAGCGCTTGGGAAGTCCAAGTTGGCAACATAGAGAGATGGGCCCTACCCAACAGCGGGCTCACAGTCTAGAAGAAGGGCTCACTGTTCTAACCGCTGGGGTAGATACAAAATAGGTTATCCCACATGGGGGTCCCAGTCTTCAGCCCCATTTTCCAGATGAGGTAACTGAGGCCCAGAGAAGTGAAGTGGCTTGCCCAACGACACACAAGCAGACAAGTGGCATTGCCGGGATCAGAACCCACGTCCTCTGACTCCCAAGCCCGGGCCCTTGGGTCCCATAGCCTAGTGTGTGAGCAGTTGTCCCCCAGACTACTGGGACTACAACCCCCTCCTTCCTCTTCCCCTCCTCCCCCTCCCCATCCCCGTCAACGTACCTCCTTCCCCTCCCCACAGCACCTGTATATATGTATATATGTTTGTATGGATTTATTACTCTTTGTTTTATTTGTACATATTTATTCTATTTATTTTATTTTGTTAATATGTTTTGTTTTGTTCTCTGTCTCCCCCTTCTAGACTGTGAGCCCGCTGTTGGGTAGGGACCGTCTCTCTATGTTGCCAACTTGTACTTCCCAAGCGCTTAGTACAGTGCTCTGCACACAGTAAGAACTCAATAAATACGATTGAATGAATGAAACGTGTCTCCCCCCCCCTTCTAGACTGTGAGCCTGTTGTTGGGTACGGATTTTCTCTGTAGATGAATTGTACTTTCCGAGTACTTAGTACAGTGCTACTTTCTACACCTGTACTTTCTACTCCTTCGCTTCTCAGACCCTCTGCCCCTCAGCTCTCTTCCCCCTACCCTTCGTCTCTCCTTTCTCTTCCCCCCTGCTTTCTGCTGTCTTGTCTTGACTGTGAGCCTATTGTTGGGTACAGGTTGTTGTTGATGTTGTACTGTCCAAGCTCTTAGTACAGTGCTCTGCACATAGTAAGTACTCAATAAATACTATTGAATGAATGAATGAATGCCCCCTGCTTTCTACCCAGCTGCTTTCCGCTCCTTTCCTTCTGAACCCTCTACTCCTCTGCCCCTCTGCCCTGCTGACCCTCAGCTCTCTTCCCCCTACCCTTCAGCTCTCCTTTCTCTTCCCCTTTGTTTTCTGCTGTCTATCTCCCCCCTTCTAGACTGTGAGCCTGTTGTTGGATACGGATTTTCTCTGTAGATGAATTGTACTTTCCGAGTGCTTATTACAGTGCTCTGCACACAGTAAGTGCTCAATAAATATGCTTGAATGAATGAATGAATGCTCCATTCACCTCTGCTCTCTACCTTCCTTCCACTTCCACCCTGCGATCAGCTCTCTTCCTCTCTGCTCTTGGCTCCCTGCCCCTTTGCTCTCGGCTCCCTGCCCCTATGCCCATCTGCACTCTTCCATTCTGCATTCTGCCCCACTCCTCTCTACCCGCAGGTATTTTCCCTCCTGGTCTCTTCCCCCCTTCTCTCTGTTCCCAGAGTTTCTGCCCCCCTAGACTCTAAAACCCAGCTCTCTGCCCCCCGGTTCTATGCTTTCTGCCCCGAGCTCTCTGGATCCCCAGATTTGCACCTCTCAGCTTTCTGCCACCGGCTATCAGCTCCCCTTGGTCCTTGCCCCTCAGTTCCCTGACCCCATTCTCTCTGTCCCCTGCTTTCCTGCCCTGCCTCTCAATTCTCTGCTCCATGCCCCTTTAGTCTCTGCTTCCTATCCCTCCGCCCCCACCCTTCCCCCCGCCCGCCCCCCACACAGCTCTTGACTCTCAGCCCATCAGCCCTCAGATCTCTTGCCCTTAAGGTCTGTATCTTTTTGTTCTCTGCCCCTCAAATTTTTCCCCTTGAATCTCTTCCCCTCTGATCTCTGGTCCTTCTTCTCTGACTTCCTGCTCTCTATCCACCTGCTCTCTGAATCTCTGTCCCCCTGCTTTCTGCCCCTCAGCTCACCTCCCTGTGCTCCACCCCTCAGTTTTCTGTCCCTCTACTCTATTCCCTCTGACCCTCAGCTCTCTGTGTCTTCGCTTCAGCTCCCTGCCACTCAACTCTCTTCCCTCTGCCCCTCTGCCTTTCAACTCTCACCTGCAATCGCCTCATTTCACTGGTCCTCATTTCTCTGCCCTTTTGTTCTCTGCTTTTTGTTCTCTTCCCTTTTCTTCTCTGGCCTTCTGCTCACTGCCCTATTTCCTTCTGCCCCTAGACTCCCTGCCCTGTTTCTCTGCCTCCCTGCTCCCTTTGCCCTCCCTGATCTTTGCACCCGGGCTCTCTGCCCATCAGATGCCTGCTCTCTTCCACCCACCCTCTGCCACCCGCTCTGTAACCCCAACTCTCTGCCACCAGCTCTCTGCCCCCAGCAATGTGTGCAATCTCCCAGCTCTTTGCCCTATCCCCAATTCTCTGCTTTTCGTCCCGCAGCTCTCTGCCCCCCAGCTCTCTCATCTCTTGCCCCCCAGCTCTCTGCTTTCTGCTCCCAGCTCTCTGCTCTCTCACACACAGCTTTCTGTTTGCCCAGATTTCTATCCCTCCAACTTTCTATCTCCCTGGCTGTCTATCCACCAAGCTTTCTGCCTCTCGGCCCCTTTTCCCTCTACTCCTCGACTCTCTGTCCCTCTGCTATCTGCTACACCACTGTCTGCTCCTCAGCTGTCTTCCCTCCTGACCTCTGTCCCCCTAATCATTGCGCCCCTTTCTGTTCCCCCTGTTGTCTGCCTCCTCCTCTCTGCCCCCCACTCTCTGCCCCGCTGATCTTTGGATCCCTAGCTCTCTACTACTCATCTCCCTACCCCTCAGCTCCCAGTCCCCAGTTTTAAGCACCCCCAACTTTCTGGCCCACCAGTTTCTGCCCTCCCACTTTCTGCTCCCCCTGCTTAAGCCCGCCCCCCCCAGTTCTCTGTCCCACAACTCTTTGCTTCCTGCCACTATCTCTCTGTCCCTCAGCTCTAGGCTCTCTGCCCTTCAGCTCTCTGTCCCTCAATCCTCTGTCCCTCAGCTCTCTGCCCCTCAATTCTCTGCCCCCGAGCTCTCGGCTTTCTTCCAATCTGCTCTCTTCTTGCCTGCTCTTTGCCCGTCTGCTCTCTGCTCCTTAGCCCTGCCTCATAGACTCCTGCCTCGTAGGTCTCTCTGCCACAGGCTCTCTGCCCCCTAGACCTCTGCTTTCTTCCATAAGCTCTCTGCCCTGACCCCCAGTTCTCAGCTGTCCATCCCCAAGCTCTCTGCTCTGCGTCCCCCAGTTCTCTATAGTCTGTTCTTCAGCTATCTGCTGTCTTACCCCATCTCTCTGCTCTTTGTCCCTCACTCCCTGCTTCCCCAAGCTCTCAGCAAATCAGCTCAATTTCCTACCCCAGCTCCCTGTCCAACTGACTCTCTGCCCCCGTGCTTACTACTCTTGGCCCCAGTGTCCTGCTTTTTTTCCCCTCCCCCAGCTCTGTGCTTTCACCCCACTCCCTGATCCCTATTCCCAGACTCTTTGTCCCCCATCTCTCTTTCCCCTGAGCTTTCTATTCTCCACCCCCCAGCTCTCTGTCCCACACAGCTCTCTCTCCCCCCAGTTCTCTGCCTGTCAGCTCTTTCCCCCCTGCTCTCTGACTTTTAGCTCTCTGCCCTCTGCCTTACCCAGCTCTTGGCTTTCTGCCCCTTGCCCCAGCTCTCTGCTCCCCCAAATCTCTGCTCTGCCACCCCCGCAACCAGCTCTCTGATCTCTGTCCCCAACCTCTCTGACACTCAGCTCTCTGGATCCCTAGCACTATACTCCTCAGATCTCTGTCACTAAGATCTCTAACCACCCCCCCGCCACTCCCAGCCCTCAAGCTCACTGCCCCACCAGCTCTCTACCCCCCAGCTCCCTGCCCTATTCCCCTCCAGCTCTCTGGCCTCATACCTCAGGTCTCTGCCCACAAGCTCTCTGATCTCTGCTCCCCCACCTTTCTACTCTCTGCCACCGCTGCATTCTTTGCCCCCCCCAGCACTCTGCTCTCTGCCTCACCAACCTTTCTGTCCCATGCCCCCAAGCAGTCTGCCCCCTGCCCTCTGCCCTCGGGCTCTCTTCTCTCTTCCTCAAGCTCCCTGCCCACTCTTGGCTCTCTGATCTCTGCCCACACCCGGCTCTTTTCTATCTTACCCCAAATTTCTGCTTTTTGTCCACCAGTTCTCTGCTTTTTGCACCCCAGCTTTCTGCTCTCTGCCTCTCGGCTCCTTGTCTCTCAGATCTCTAAATCACTGTTAGGATCTCTAGGATCCACTGGACTCTGGGGTTCTGACACTTGGTCCATGGCAGGGAGGTAAAAGATGGTGGGGTTTTAAGGAGGGATGGAGGTTAGAATTTTGGACCCAAATGCCAGCAGGAGAGGAAGGATAGGGTTCTTTCCCTCCCTTCTCTATGTGGGGAGACATGGGGAGCAGGGGCTGCCGAGAATAGAATAGAATAGATTCTATTTATCTAATTTGATGGTATTGATGCCTGTCTACTTGTTTTGTTTTCTTGTCTGTCTCCCCATTCTAGACTGTGATCCCGCTGTTGGGTAGGGATTGTCTCTATCTGTTGCAGAATTATATCTTTCAAGTGCTTAGTACAGTGCTCTGCACACAGTAAGTGCTCAATAAATACGATTGAATGAATGAATGAGGGAACTGGGCAGCGTTTCTTTGGGAGAGGAGGAGGAATCACCCTTCTAGATAATGGCAAGGGACCCCACCCCTGAGTGGTTTGGCATGGTGCTTTCTCCCACATTAGAGAGGCTTATCCCTTGCCTTCATCTCTCCCTTGGGAAGCATCATGGCCTCATGTTTAAAGCATGGGCCTGGGAGACAGAGGATGTGGGTTCTGATGCGAGCTCTCCCTTTTGTCTACTGAGTGACCTTGGCCAAATGATTTCACTTCTCTGGGTCCTAGTTCCCACATCTGTAAAATTGAAATTAACATTGTGAGACCCAGGTGGGACATGGGATATGTCCAACCTAATTAACTTGTATCTCTCCCACCTCTTAGTACAGTGCCTGACACCTAGTAATTGTTTTACAAATAATCAATAAATAAAGCTGGCCTTGTCAGACTGAGTTTTCATGGATTCCTTTTCTAGAAGGGATCAGTGAGGAGGTGGCAGGAGCCAAGCCCCTGGGATCTTGAGGAGTGAGGGAGGATGGAACAAACCACAGAATACTAGCTAAGAATCCTTCGAGGAAGACAGCGTGTCCCCTTTCCAGTCCCTTACCACTGCCCAAGGATTAGGCCAGAAAGTAGGGTGGCCCTGGGCCCCAGCCAAACTCGAAGCAACGTGGAGCATCAGAAGGGCCCCAAGGCCCTCGGTTCCACCTGAAAAGGTGGACAGTGGGACATCCGGGCCCCTGCCTCTTCAGGTGTGACAACACATTGACAGGCGGGACAGTGGGTGGGTGGCCGGATGTTGGATACTGTTCCTCTAGGGCGAATGCTGATTTGTTTCTCTTTGTGCAGGTCTTTTTGAGGGGCAGTCTTGTTCAGAGGCAGATCAGATATATCAGATGACAGATGAGCAGTGTTGCTCAGTGGAACGAGCACGGGCTTTGGAGTCAGAGTTCATGGGTTCAAATCCTGACTCTACCACTTGTCAGCTGTGTGACTTTGGGCAAGTCACTTAACTTCTCTGTGCTTCAGTTCCTTCTTCTGTAAAATCGGAATTAAGACTATGAGCCCCACGTGGGACAACCTGATCACCTTGTAACCTGCACATAGTAAGCGCTTAATCAATGCCATTATTATTGATATTACTATTATTATTACTATTATTATATTTGTACCCTTTCTAGACCTTGAGCCCACTGTTGTGTAGGGACCGTCTCTATATGTTGCCAGCTTGTACTTCCCAAGCGCTTAGTACAGTGCTCTGCACACAGTAAGTGCTCAGTAAATGCAATTGAATGAATGAATGAAGGAATGGATTTGTGGGGTTCCTTGTCCATTCTGGAATGACTTGGTTGCTGAATTTAGCATCGTTTCTTGCCTGCTCCCGAGTACCCCATGCCTGATTCTGATTGGCTCTAGGCTGTCCAGCTCAGGAGATTGAGTGAGGGTGATGAACCAGTTTCCATGCTCATCTTAGTGGTTCCTGGAGCTGGAGTGGTGCAATTGGCTATCACATGGTTCTTACAGTGTGGTATGGATGTAGGTCATTCTATCTCCTCTAAGAGGTGTTCCCTGACTAAGCCCTCCTTTCCTCTTCTCCCACTCCCTTCTGCTTCACCCTGACTTGCTCCCTTTATTCATTCCCCCCTCAGCCCCTCAGCACTCATGTCTGTATCTGTACTTTATTTATTTCTACTAATGTCTGTCTCCCCTTCCAGACTGTAAGCTTGTTGTGGGCAGGGAATGTGTCTTTTTATTGTTACATTGTACTATCCCAAGCACTTAGTACAGTGCTCTGCACACCGGAAGCCATAAATAAATAAATAAATGCGTACATACATAAATACATAAATGAATAAATGTGCCCCTCAGGTCTATGCTCTCTGCAGCACTACCCCTCAGCTCTCTTCTCTCCACCCCTCAGCTCTCTTTCCCCCACTCAGTTAGTCAGTAGTATTTATTGAGCAGTTACCCTGTGTAAAGCACCGTACTAGGTGCATGGGCAATACAATTTAACCATTAATCCACATTTTCCTTGCCCACAACAAACTTACAGTCTAGAGCGGGAGAGAGGCACTAATAGGAATAAATATATCATAGATATGTAAATAAATGCTCTGGGGCTGGGAGGAGGGATGAATAAAGGGAGCAAATCAGGGCAATGCAGAAGGGGATAGGAGAAGAAGAAAGGAGGGCTTAGTCAGGGAAGACCTCTTAGAGGAGATGTGTCTTCAACAATGTTTTGAAGGGGAGAGAGTAATTGTTGGCTCTGAGGGGGAGAGGGAATTCCAGGCCAGAGGGAGGACATGGGCAAGGGGTTGGTGGCAGGATAGATGAGATCGAGATATAATGAAAAGGTCAACATTAGAGGAGCTAGGTGTTGGGGCTGGGTTGTGTGGGAGAGTAGGGTAAGTGGGGACAAGGTGATTGAGTGTTTTAAAGCCAGTGGTTAGGACTTTTTGATCGATGTGGAGGTCAATGGGCAACCACTAGAGTTTCTGGAGGAGTGGGGAAATATGACCTGAAGGTCTTTGTATAAAAATGATCCGGGCAACATAGTGATATATGGACAGGAGTGGGGAGATACAGAAGGAAGAGAGGTCAGCAAGGAGGTTGATACAGTAATCCAGGTTGTTTGGATGAGTGATTGGATTAATGTAGTAGACGTTTAGATGGAGAGGACAGGGCAGATTTTAGTGATGTTGTGAAGGTAGGACTGACATGATTTAATGATGGATTGAATATTGCGGTGGAATACGAGAGAGGAATAAAGGATAATGAGGGACAGGAAGGATGGTGATACTGTCTACAGTGATGGGAAAGTTAGGGGGAGGACAGGGTTTGAGTGGGAAGATAAGGAGCTCTGTTTTGAACATGTTCAGCTTGATGTGACAGGAGGATATCAAATAGTGATGTCTTGAAGCCAAGAGGAAATGCGAGACTGCAGAGAGGGAGAGAGATCAGGACTGGAGATGTAGATTTGGGCATCTTTGAGGTGGTAGTTGAAGCCATTGGTGCGGATGAGTTCTCCAAGGGAGTGAGTGAAGATAGAGAATAGAAGGGGACCCAGAACTGAAGCTTGAGGGACCCCCCACAGTTTGGGGGTGGGAGGCAAAGGAGGAACCTGATAACGAATGAGCCTGGTAATGAGCGGCTAGAGAGAAAAGAGAAGAATCAGGAGAAGACAGTGTCAGTGAAGCCGAGGTTGGATAATGTTTCCAGGAGAAGGAGGTTGTCAACAGTGTTTAAGGCAGATGAGAGCTAGAGGACAAATAGGTTATGGTGTTGGATATGGCAAGAAGCTCTCTTATGAATCAATGGCTTACCGTGGCAGAAGAGGTTGCATATGCCAACGAAGCTTAAAGCTGTGCCATTGAGTGATACTCTCTCTGGGTTACACATAATGGAAGGGTCTAAACGTAAGCATCAGACAAAGTTGATTCACCTGTGCTGGGCAACAGTGCTATAGGAAATAGTCAAAGGCAGGTGATCAAATGATCAAAATGTTGATCAAGGACAACGCCAGAGACTCAAGTTTTCACCGAGCGGAGGGAGGCAATAGTAAACCAATTCTGTATTTTTACCAAGAAAACTCTATGGATACATATAACAGAATGATTACAGATATCGGAGAAGCAGAGAAGCAGCGTGGATCAGTGGAAAGAGCCCGGGCTTTGGAGTCAGAGGTCATGGATTCAAATCCCAGCTCTGCCAATTGTCAGCTGTGTGACTTTGGGCAAGTCATGTAACTTCTCTGTGCCTCAGTTACCACATCTTTAAAATGGGGTTTAAGACTGTGAGCCCCCGTGGGACAACCTGATCACCTTGTTACCTCCCCAGCTCTTAGAACAATGCTTTGTACATAGTAAGCGCCTAATAAATGCCATCATTGTTATTATTATATAGTGCTGGAAGATGAGACCCTTAGGTTGGTAGGCACTCATTCATTAATTCATTCATTCAATCGTATTTATTGAGTGCTTACTGTATGCAGAGCACTGTACTAAGCGCTTGGGAAGTACAAATCGGCAACATATAAAGGCGGTTCCTACACAACTACGGGCTCACAGTCAAGAAAGGGGCGACAGACAAGAAAACAAAACAAGTAGACAGGTGTCAATACCATCAGAATAAATAGAATTATAATTATATACACATATTAATAAAATGAATAGAGTAATAAATATGTACAAATATACACAAGTGCTGTGGGGAGTTGTAGGTGGTAGAGCAGAGGGAGGTGGGGGATGATAGGGAGGAAAGGAGTAGGAGAGGAAAAGGAAGGGCTCTGTCAGGGAAGATCTCCTGGACGAGGTGAGCTCAATGAGCTGCTAGGGAAGAGCAGATGACGTCTCAGAGTATCATGGGTGTTTATGTCGTGTACAGAATAAAGCCTTTGGAACACCCGGTCGTTGATGTTGCCACACAAGAAATGAGTATCTGAAGCTGTAAAGATACTCTTATTATTGCATCATGGAATGTATGAGGTATGAACCAGGGTAAATTGGAAATAGTCAAGAATGAAATGGACTGATTGAAGATTGACATCTTATGAATAAGCAAACTGAAATGGACTGGTATTGGGCATTTCCAATTGAATGAGCACATCATATATTACTCTTCCCATGCTGAAAAAAGAAATGTCATAGCAATAATTGAAACAAAGAAAATTGCTAAGACACTTATTGGATATAAAGCTGTCAATGACCGATTGATATCTAATAGGTTCAAAGGAAAACCATTCAGTAGGACCATACTTCAGGTATAAGCCCCAACAACAAATGCAGGGCAAGAAGAAATACAGAGGTTTTACAGTGAATTACAGAGAGAGTTTGATAAAAGCTGCAAGCAAGATGTGTTGACTATCATTGGGGATTGGAATGCAAAAGTTGGTAATGGAATGGAAGTGAAAGTTGTTGGAAACTGTGGTCTTGGAAATAGGAATCAAGCCGGGGACCGACTTATGATTTCTATGAATCAAATGACTTTTGTATTGTCAACACCTTTCCAACCAAAACTACGACTGTGGACATGGACTTCACCAGATGGACTATATAGAAATCAAATAGACTATATTATTTGTAGAGAGAGATGGAGAGGTTCTATTTTGGCATCAAAAACATGACCTGGGGCTGACTGTGGAACAGATCACGAGCTGTCAATGTGTAAACTCAGGCTAAAATTTAAGAAGATCAGTCATGCTTCATAGGTGTCCAAATCTGAACTGACGAATAATATTCCCCCTGTATTTAAGGATCATTCATTCATTCAATCGTATTTATTGATAGCTTACTGTGTGCAGAGCACTGTACTAACTGCTTGGAAAGTACAATTCGGCAACAGAATCATGTAAAATATGTATTTGATGCGCTTAATCTCACAGAGAAGGAACCAGAGGAAATATGGATGGAGATTTAAAATGTCATCAAGGAAGAAAGTGACACAGGTTAGAAAGGTTAGAAAGAAGAAAATGCCAAAATGGATGTCAAACATAACTCGGGAAGTAGCCAAGAAAGGGAAGTAAGCAAAAAATTAGAGGAGAAAAGAACCTGGTTAATGAACTGAACCGAGAAATCCAGCGTTCTACCACGAAGGACAAACAGGAATATTATAATAGCATATGGAAAGAAATGGAAGTCAGTAACAAAAATGGGCAGACAAGAGCACTATTTCAGAAGATGAAGGAAATTAAGGGAATGTGTCGTCCTCAGATTGACTTTGTCAAAATAAAGACTAATTTATGCTCCAATACTGAAACAAGGAGATATAACTAAAAGCAACAATTATCTACAGTTTCCTTGATCTCACATGCCAGAAAGGTACTGCTAAAAGCTATACAGCGTCCAATGGAGGCCTACATGGAATATGAATTGCCCGTTGCTCAGGCAGGATTCCAGAAAGGACGAGGGACAGGAGATATTACTGCTGATGTCCTTTGGATAATTGAAAGGACAAGAGAATAGCAAAGGGAAGTCAGCATGTGCTTTATTGATTATAGTAAGGCCTTTGATTATGTGAATCACAAGATATTCTGGCGTACATTAAGGGAAATGGGCATACCAGACCATTAGTTGCATTAATATGGAACCTGTATGATAATAATAATAATTATTATACTAATGGCATTTATTAAGTGCTTACTGTGTGCAAAGCACTGTTCTAAGCACTGGGGAGGTTACAAGGTGATCAGGGTGTCCCGTGGGGGGCTCACAGTTTTAATCCCCATTTTACAGCTGAAGTAACTGAGGCACAGAGAAGTTAAGTGACTTTCCCAAATTCAAACAACTGACAGTTGGCAGAGCCGGGATTTGAACCCATGACCTCTGACTCCAAAGCCCGTGCTTTTTCCTCTGAGCCACGCTGCTTCTCTGTATGACAAACAGGTGGTTACAATAAGAAAAGAATAGGGAGAAACAGTTTGAGTTTCCATTAGCAAGGTTGTATGTCAAGGATGTCCCCCCCTCGTCCCCCTCTCCATCCCCCCCATCTTACCTCCTTCCCTTCCCCACAGCACCTGTATATATGTATATATGCTTGTACATATTTATTACTCTATTTATTTTACTTGTACATATCTATTCTATTTATTTTATTTTGTTAGTATGTTTGCTTTTGTTCTCTGTCTCCCCCTTTTAGACTGTGAGCCCACTGTTGGGTAGGGACTGTCTCTATATGTTGCATACTTGTACTTCCCAAGCGCTTAGTACAGTGCTCTGCACACAGTAAGCGCTCAATAAATACGATCGATTGATTGATTGATGTATCTTATTGCCTTATCGCTCATCCTTTACACAGAATACCTAATGAGAGATGTCGACTCAATGAAGTCAAACGGGGAGTAAAGATTGGAGGGAGGAATACAAACATGCTTCGTTATGCTGTTGATATAACCCTACTAGCAGGAAGTGAAGAAGTCTTGAAGGGCTTAATATTAAAAATTATGGAACAGAGCAAAAAGATGGGCCTATATTTCAATGTCAAGAAAATAGAGATCATGGCAACTGAAAGTTTTAACACTTTAGTCCTAGACGGAGAGAAGTTTGAAATAGTTGATAATTTTTCTCTCTTGGGATCGATAATCAATAATAAAGGAACTAGTAGCCAAGCAAAACGCCAAAGATTAATGATAGGGAGAGTTACTATGAATAGCCCAGAAAACACGTGAAATGTGCTGTGCTGATGTACCAATTGCCACAAAAACACAAATGATTAAACTCTATGGTATTCCTAGTGACAATGTATGGATCTGAAAGCTGGACAGTGAAAAGACAGGATAGAAAGAACATCGATTCTTTGGAAATGCGGTATTGGAGAAGACTTTTGCAAATACCATGGACTGCCTGAAAACCAAACAAATTAAACCCACGTGGTCTTTTCAGGGCCAAAAGTCTCGATTTACATTAGCTTATTTTGGACACGCAATTAGGAGGAATAATTCTCTGGAGAAGACACTAATAATAGGAAAAGTCCAGGAAAAACGTAGAAGAGGTAGATAGGCAGCTAGATAGGGACCAAAGCAACAATAATGGAAGAACCGTTAGAAAGGTTGGGGATTAAGGCAGAGGGCAGGACGTTTTGGAGAAAGTATATCCATGGAGTACGATGAATCGCAAATGACTCGATGTCACATACTCCTACTACTACTACTAATTATTATTATTATTATTATTATTATTATAGTAATAATGCGGTTCTAAGTTTTTCTCTGCAATAGGCATCCATGATTACACCCGGACATTCAAGAGGAGATGGTGAGATGAGAAGAGGTGATAGATGACCTGTGATTTGTCGGACAGTTAGTACATCTGTGAAACTCACTGGACCCGTTTGAATCGGGCAAACTCAATGCCAAATTCAGGGTCTTGTGGGGCTGGTGAAGTGGCCTGGCAGGGGTGTCGGCAGGGCAGATGTGGTGTCCTGGTGGAGATGTCAGGATGGGTGATGGCGGTAGCCCAGCGGAGGTGTTAGGGCAGATGGTGGAGGTGACCTAGTGGAAGCATCATGGCAGTCGGTGCATTGGCCCAGAATAGGTGTCCGGGGAGTGGCCGCGGTGGTCTGTAAGGAGTGTTGGATCAGGTGGCACCACTGGCCCAGCGGAGTTGTCCGTTGGCTGGTGTGGTGGCCCGCCTGTGGTGTCAAGGTGGCTAGCAGTGGTGGCACAACTGAGGTTTTGGGGTGGTAGGTGCGGTGGCCCAGAGGAGTCAGGGTGGGAGGCGGTAGTGGCCCAGCAGAAGGGGTCAGGATGGCTGGTCTGGTGGCCCAATGGAGGTGTTGGTGGCCCTGGAGGTGTCGGGAGTGATTGGCAGAAGTGGCCCAGGAGGAGGTGTCAGGTCGGCTGGTGCGTTGGCCCAGCTGAGATGCCCAGGCGGCTCGTGTGGTGGCCCAGCAGAGGGGGTAAGGCCAGTGGGGCTAGCGGCCCAGTGGTGTCGGTGTGGGAGGCGGAGGTGACAGGGCTGAGGAGTTGGGATGACAGGATGCCGTGGCCCAGCGGAGGTGTCATAGCAGGTGGCCCAGCTGGCCCAGAAGAGGCGTTGAGACGGCTGGTTTGCTGAATCTTCCCGAGAGGCCCGCCCGCCATCACACCGCGTGGTCCCCGCTGCTCCCGGAAGGCGCCTCTCCTCAGAGAGCCGCCATAGACTCCCGGGACTCCGTTCCCGAGAGGACTGCCCGCCATCACACCCCGCGGCCTTGCTGCTCCTGGAAGGATCCTCTCCTCAGAGCGCCGCCATAGACGCACAGGACTCCGTTCCCGAGAGGCCCGCCCGCCATCACAAAGCGTGGCCCCCGCTGCTCCCGGAAGGATCCTCTCCTCAGAGCGCCCCTATAGACGCCCCCTGCTTCAATCCCCCCAACTTAAGAGACCTTCCTTAAAGTTCCCCCAATACCCCCCTTCTCGGTCCGGTCCTGACTGACTCCCCCGCCCCCCTGCCCCGGGAAAAAGCCCTTGTTATCACCAAGTTACATTAACGACAACCTCATTCACACCTACTCAGCCCTCCCATGCTAGTTGGCTGTTCAATCCTCTCCCCAGGTAGCTCTGCTCCTTGACCCCCTTAACAGGTCCACCCTACTCCAGCACATAATAGTTTGTATCTGCTCTCTGTGACATCATTATCTGCCAATTTTATTATTGCCATAGCATGTTAATCGTTAACTACCCCCGTGATGCCATCGCCTATTTATATCATTGCTACTGTTTTATCGCTTCTGCATCTCAATTGTCAACCTCCCGCTGTACTGTCACTCGCCCTGCTAACCTCACCATGAACTTTCAATTCCCTCGCTCTTAACTGCCATTCCCATTCCTCACCTTCCCCTTCCCCTCCCCCACCCAGCTTTTTCCCTCCTCTCCCCTACCAAGACCACTCCCCCTCACCCCCTACCAAGGATCCCTCTGTACCAGCGCCAATCCTCCACTCCTCCCTCCCAGCCCCCTCCCTCCTCTCCTCCCCGCCCCCACCCCATCCCAGTTCTTCTTTCCCATCGCCACCCCACTTCCCACTCTCCCCGCCTAGGCCGCCGCCAACTCGTCCCAATCCAAACCCTCCCCACCCCTCGCACCCTTCCCCCTCCCTCGCCTCCCTCAACAGCTACTGCCACGTGAGGCCTCTGGAACACCCGCTCCGTTTTAAGTAATATCCGTTTCATCCTGGACCTATTCCTTTCCAGCTCTCTACTCCTCCTCGCCCTAACTGAAACATGTTTGTCTCCGGACGACACGGTCTCTTCTGCTGCTCTCTCCAGTGGAGGTCTCTTCCTCTCCCACTACCCCAGACTCACCGGAAAAGGAGGAGGTGTCGGTTTCCTTCTCGCCCCCCCCCAATGTCGCTTTCGCACTATCCCTCCTCCCCCTTCCCTTTCCTTCCCTTCCTTTGAAGCCCACATTATTCGCCTCTACCACCCCCTCCAGATTCTTGTAGCCGTCATCTACCGCCCCCCGGGCCCCACCTCCAACTTCTTTAACGATTTTGACCCCTTCCTCACATTACTTCTCTCCTTTACCATGCCCACTCTGATCCTCGGAGACTTCAACATCCAAATGGATATCCCTGATGACTCCTCTGCCGCCTGTCTTCTAACTCTCCTTGACGCTGCCAACCTCTTGCTCCACCCCACCTCTCCCACTCACCAACTTGTTCATACCCTCGACCTCATCATCTCCTACCGCTGCACTGTGTCCACCCTCACCAACTCTGATATCCCTCTCTCTGATCATAATATTCTCACCTGCCTCCTCACTCTCACTCCTTTCCCCTGTAAATCCATATTACTCCCTTACAGAGATCTCCGCTCTCTTGACCCCATCCATCTTTATGAGCGCCTCACACCCCGCCTCGCCTCCCTGTCCTCTCTACCCAGTCTTGATGATCAGATTACTGCTCTCCATTCTACCCTTTCTACTCAGCTAGACTCACTCGCTCCCCTTTCCCTTTGCCGCTCTCGTACCACTAACCCACAGCCCTGGATCACTGCCACTTTCCGCCTCCGCTCTTATGCTCGAGCTGCCGAACGCTGCTGGCGAAAATCTAAACATCATGCCAACCTCGTTCAATTCAAGTATATCCTTTCCTGCCTTAACTCAGCCCTCTCCTCTGCCAGACAAAACTATTTCTCCTCCCTTATTGACACCTATGCCCATCATCCCCGTCAGCTCTTCCGTACATTCAACTCCCTTCTCAGGCCCCCGGTTCCTCCCCCTCCTCCTTCCCTCACCCCAAAGATCTGGCCTCCAACTTCATTAATAAAATTAAATCCATCAGGTCCGACGTCCCCAAAGTCACTCCCCCACCGTCTCCAACCCCCCGCTCTCAACGCTCTCTGCTACTCTCTCATCCTTCCCAGCAGTATCCTCAGCGGAGCTCTCCTCCCTCCTCTCAAGTGCTACTCCGGCCACCTGTGCTTCTGACCCCATTCCCTCTCATCTCATGAAATCTCTCGCTCCGTCCTTTCTCCCCTCCTTAACTTCCATCTTCAACCGCTCCCTCTCCACTTGTTCCTTCCCCTCTGCCTTCAAACATGCCCATGTCTCTCCCATCCTAAAAAAAACCCTCTCTTGACCCCACCTCACCTCCTAGTTATCGCCCCATCTCCCTCCTACCATTCGTTTCCAAACTCCTTGAACGAGTCGTCTGCACGCACTGCCTCGGATTCCTCAACACCAGCTCTCTCCTCGATCCCCTCCAATCTGGCTTCGGTCCCCTACATTCCACGGAAACTACCCTCTCGAAGGTCACCAATGACCTCCTTCTTGCCAGATCCAATGGCTCCTACTCTATCCTAATCCTCCTCGACCGCTAACGCTATCCAATCTTGGCTTCACAGACTCTGTCGTCTCCTGGTTCTCCTCTTATCTCTCCGGCCATTCATTCTCAGTCTCTTTTGCGGTCCCCTCCTCCCCCTCCCATCCCCTTACTGTAGGGGTTCCTCAAGGGTCAGTTCTCGGTCCCCTTCTGTTCTCTATCTACACTCACTCCCTTGGTGAACTCATTCGCTCTCACGGCTTTACGGCTATCATCTCTACGCTGATGACACCCAAATCTACATCTCTGCCCCTGCTCTCTCTCCCTTTCATCAGGCTCGTGTCTCCTCCTACCTTCAAGACATATCCATCTAGATGTCTGCCCGCCATCTAAAACTCAATATATCCAAAATGAACTCCTTATATTCCCTCCCAAACCCTGCCCTCTCCCTGACTTTCCCATCACTGTTGATGGCACTACCATCCTTCCCGTCTCATGAGCCCGCAACCTTGGTGTCATCCTCGACTTCGCTCTCTCGTTCACCCCTCACATCCAATCCGTCACCAAAACCTGCCGGTCTCACCTCCGCAACATCGCCAAGATCTGCTCTTTCCTCTCCATCCAAACCGCTACCTTGCTAGTTCAATCTCTCAGCCTATCCCGACTGGATTACTGCATCAGCCTCCTCTCTGATCACCCATCCTCCTGTCTCTCCCCACTTCAATCTATACTTCACGCTGCTGCCCGGATCATCTTTGTGGAGAAACGCTCTGGCCATGTTATTCCCCTCCTCAAAAATCTCCAGTGGCTACCAATCAACCTATGCATCAGGCAAAAACACCTCACTCTCGGCTTCAAGGCTCTCCATCACCTCGCCCCCTTTCATTCATTCAATCGTATTTATTGAGCGCTTACTGTGTGCAGAGGACTGCACTAAGCGCTTGGGAAGTACATGTTGGCAAGATATAGAGACGGTCCGTACCCAACAGCGGGCTCACAGTCTAGAAGGGGGAGACGGACAACAAAACAAAACATATTAACAAAATCAAATAAATAGAATAAATATGTACAAATAAAATAAATAAATAGAGTAATAAATATGTACAAACATATATGCATATATACAAGTGCTGTGGGGAGGGGAAGGAGGTAAGGCGGGGAGATGGGGAGGCGGAGGAGGGGGAGAAGAAGGAGGGGGCTCAGTCTGGGAAGGCCTCCTGGAGGAGGTGAGCTCTCAATAGGGCTTTGAAGGGAGGAAGAGAGCTAGCTTGGCAGATGTTCGGAGGGAGGGTATTCCAGGCCAGGGGGATGACGTGGGCCGGGGGTTGACGGCGGGACAGGCGAGAACGAGGCACAGTGAGGAGATTAGCGGCAGAGGAGTGGAGGGTGTGGGCTGGGCTGTAGAAGGAGAGAAGGGAGGTAAGGTAGGATAGGGCGAGGTGATGGAGAGCCTTGAAACTGAGGGTGAGGAGTTTTTGCCTGATGTGTAGCCACTGATTGATTGATTGGTAGCCACTGGAGATTTTTGAGGAGGGGAGTAACATGCCCAGAGCGTTTCTTCACAAAGATGATCCGGGCAGCAGCGTGAAGTATGGATTGAAGTGGGCAGAGACAGGAGGATGGGAGATTAGAGAGGAGACTGATGCAGTAATCCACTCGGGATAGGATGAGCGATTGAACGAGCAGGGTAGCGGTTTGGATGGAGAGGAAAGGGCGGATTTTAGCAATGTTGCGGAGCTGAGACCGACAGGTTTTGGTGACGGATTGGATGTGAGGGGTGTACGAGAGAGCGGAGTAGAGGATGACATCAAGGTTGCGGGCTTGTGAGACGGGAAGGATGGAAGTGCCGTCAACAGTGATGGGAAAGTCAGGGAGAGGGTGGGAAGGAAGATAAGGAGTTCAGTCTTGGACATGTTGAGTTTTAGATCGCGGTCAGACACCCAGATGGAGATGTTCTGAAGTCAGGAGGAGATGCAAACCTGGAGGGAGGCAGAGAGAGCAGGGTCAGAGATGTAGATTGGGGTGTCGTCAGCGTAGAGATGATAGTTGAAGCCGTGGGAGCGAATGAGTTCACCAAAGGAGTGAGACCCCCCCACCTGACCTCCCTTCTATCCTTCTACAGCCCAGCCCGCACCCTCCGCTCTTCTGCCGCTAGCCTCCTCACTGTGCCTCGTTCTCGCCTGTCCCGCAGTCGATCCACGGCCCACTTCCTTCCCCTGGCCTGGAGTGCCCTCCCTCCGCACATCCGCCAAGCTAGCTCTCTTCCTCCCTTCAAAGCCCTACTGAGAGCTTGCCTCCTGGCCTTCCCAGACTGAGCCCCCTCCTTCCTCTCCCCCTCCTCCCCTTCCACATCCCCCCCGCCCTACCTCCTCCCCCTCCCCACAGCACCTGTATATATGTTTGTACATATTTATTACTCTATTTTATTTGTACAAATTTACTATTCTATTTATTTTATTTTGTTAATATGTTTTGTTTCTTTGTCTGTCTCCCCTTTCTAGACTGTGAGCCCGCTGTTGGGTAGGGACCTTCTCTATATGTTGCCAATTTGTACTTCCCAAGCGCTTAGTACAGTGCTCTGCACAGAGTAAACGCTCAATAAATACGATTGAATGATTGAATGAATGAATGAGGAACCCCTACCGTAGGGGATGGGAAGGGGAGGAGGAGACTGCGTAGTAGACTGAAAATGTACGGCCAGAGAAATGAGGAGAACAAGGAGAGGACGGGGTTCGTGAAGCCGAGGTTGGATAACGTGCTGAGGAGAAGGGGATGGCAGCAGCAAAGCCGCCCTTTTCAGGCTGGATATCGGCTACCTGAACCTTCTGAGAGCTCCCCCGCGGGCCATGAGACAGGCCGTGGGGCACGACGGGGATGGAAGTTCGGTAAGCAGAGGAGATCGCTGTCCAGAAAGAGCATCAGAATATGACCCCCAGAGGTCTTTGTGCTTCAAGCCCCTACAGGGCGCTCAGGCCAGGGTCTGATTGATTGGGTCGGTGCCTGGCCTGGACTCCATTGGGATCTGACGGAGAGCGCTGTGTAGTAATGAGGGTTCGCTCCCGTGGGAGCATTTTGGGGAGGGCCAAGGGCAGCTGCCTGGACCAGTGGGGAACGGGTTCATGCCAATGAAAAGCCTCCCGCTTTAAGGGTCAGACCTTTAATACATGGGCCAGCTCAGTGCCCTGGAGGTTGTTTGTGTGGTAAACTCTCCCGTGAGTGAATGGGATGAAAGGAGCCCGATGTGACCGAGTTTGGGGTCTCTGTGTTCTCCGCACTAAACCTCACAGGTAGTGGTAGCAATCACTTAAAAATACCACAATTACTATCTATCTCAATTGGAAAACATTCTAAATAACCACCTACCTCAACTTCCGCTGTCTGGCCCACGGCCTCGGGCCCTGCCGCCGGGCACGATGGTAGTTCGGGAGGGGGAGGTGAACGCCAGTCAAGAGCGAGCGTCCGACTACGACTCCCAGACTTCTTTGGGCCCCGATCCGCCATGCAACGCTCCCCCACACCGCGACATGGCTGGAGTGTTTGGGTAGGTGCCTGGACTGGCTTCAGCCGCCTCCTCTTTCTTGCAGTGATATTGGTTCAGCGATTGCTCTTGGCCCATCGCGGGTGTGGGGACCGTACGGCCAGAGCACAGGCAGCTTACGCCCCAAATCGGGGCTCTCAGCCTGGGGAAGTGAGTTCCTCCTCAGGTTTACTGGTGTGGCAGCTGAAGCACACGGATTCCAGAGTGTCTTGGCCAAGGCCACACAGTACAAAAGTGTCACAACCGGGACTTGGTCCCAGTTCTGCCCCATCCCAGCCCTGCGCCCTTTCCAACTCCCCTCCCTGCTTCTCGAGGGTGGTGCGAGGTTGCTTCGGTGGCGGCGAGTCTCTGGGAATCCAAAGGAGCCGTCCAGGACCAGACGAATCCGGGCAGCTGACCTCTGGTGGCAACTCTCGAGTATTCCATCGGCGATCATCCGATTCTTCAGTCCTTTTTTACTTCGTCATCCTCTATGACGTCCTACTATTGGAAAAATATATTTTTCGTTCCTCCTCCCGTCTACATTGTCCAGTTACTTGGGCCAGGGACCCTCTGACATCTCTAGCTCCACTTGTAGAAACCCGTCCTCATTCTCTTCCAATTCGAACCCTGTCCCGGCACCTACTTTTTTCTGGTCTCTTAGTTTTTTCTTCTACTGCTATTTCTGCATAAGAGCTTGCTATGTACCAGGTACTGTCCTTGGCGCTGGGTTGCAATCAAGCTAATCTGGTTGGACACACACCTGCCCCACATGGGACTCACGGTCTTCACCTTCCCTTTTACAGAGGAGGTAACTGAAAGCCCGAGAATTCATTCATTTGTTCCTTCATTCATTTATTCAATCGCAATGATTGAGCGCTTAGTGTATGCAAAGCACTATCCTCAGAGCTTGGGAGAGTACACTATAAAAATGAACAGACACAATACCCGTCCACATTGAGCTCGCTGTTTAGAGGGGTAGACAGAAGTTAATATACAGAAACAGATAAAGAAGGAAAGGAAAAAAATGAATCAATTAGACATTTACAGAGAGGGTACTTGCCCACAGGGTGATATATTCAAGAGCTGGAATTAGAGCTCCTGCCGCTAGATCCAGCTGATTTCCTTTCACATCACAATAGATCGTACGACTTTCCTTCCTGTCTCACTAGTCTGAATTTCGGTGTTGTGTTTGACTCAATCAATCGATCGATCTTTCGAGCAATCCTGTTGATTGAGTTCACTCTCTGCATCGAGAACTGTACTCAGATTTTGCAGGAGTACAACCCAACAATAAAAGCCACACGTTCCCTGGCCACAACGAGCTTTCAGTCTTCAGGGGATAGCAGACATAAATAGGATTCAATTCCTTCCGGCTAATGACTGAAGGGCTTGGTAAGCGGGGGTTGCGGGAAGAAGCTCAGCAAGGCCCCAGCACTGGCGCAGACGCCCTTTGCGAGGCTGAATATCGGCTACCCGAGCCTTCTGTAAGCCCCAGAACGGCCTCGAAACAGGCCGTGGGGCACGACGGAAATGGTACTGCGGTAGATGGAGGCGATAGCATTCCAGAGAGAGCATCAGACTCCCAGAGGTTTGGGGGCCTCGAGCCTCCACAAGACCCTCCGGCCAAGGGCTGATTGACTAGGCTGCTATGGCTGGCTTAGGCTCCATGGGGATCTGAGGGAGAGCGCCGTGTAGTAATGAGGTTTCGCTCCCGTGGGAGAATCATGGGGAGGGCCATGGGCAGCTGCCTGGGCTAGCAGGGAGCAGACTCATGCCAATGAAACCCCTCCCGATTCAAGGGGCCGGCATTCAATACGTGGCACCACTGAGTGTCCTGGCGGTTGATTGTGTGGTTAACTTTCCGTTGAGCCCGATTTGGACCGAGTTTGGTGTCTCTGTGTTCTCAGCACTATACCTCACAAGGAGTGGTAGCAAGTACTTAGAAAATACCAAACTTACTACCAATCCCAACGGAAAAACTTCTATACAACCGCCACCAGCACCTTTCGCGCTCTGGCCCGTGGTCTCGGTCCCCACCGCTGGACACGATGAGACGCCAGTCAAGAGCGAGCGACAGTCTATGGCTTCCAGTAGTCGTTGTGCCCCGATCTGTTACGCCACGCTCCCTCCCACTGCGAAACGACCGGTTTGTTTGGGTGGATGACCTGAGCTGGTCTCTGTCGCCTCTGCTTTCTCGCAGTGTGTTGGTTCAGGTATTACTCTTCGCCAGTTGAGGGTGTGGAAACCATACGACCAGAGCAGAAGCAGCTTGTGGCCCACATCGGTGCTCGGGGCCTGTGGATGAGAGTTAACACGCAGTTCATCCTCAGGTTTTCAGGTGTGGCTGCTGAGGATTCCAGAATGCCTTGGCCAAGGTCACACAGCAAAAAAGTGTTACAATCAGGACTTGGTCCCAGGTCTGCCACATCCCAACTCTGCGCCCTTTCCAACTCCCTTCACTGCTTCTCGAGGGTAATGTGAGGTTGTTTCGATGGTGGCGGGGCTCAGTGAATCCAGAAGAGCCGGCTGGGGCCAGACGAATCTGGGCAGCGGCCCTCATGTGGCAACTCTCGATGTTCCATTCCTTTTGTACTTCGTCATCCTCTATGACGTCCTACTAGTGGGAAAATATATTTTTGTCCCTGCTCCCGTCTATCTTGTCCAGTTCCATGGGCCAGGGACCATGTGTACTAGGGCCCTCCGACACATCCAACTACACATGTCTTAAACCGTCCTCCTTCTCTTCCAATTCGAACCCTGTCCCGGCACCTACTTTTTTCTGGTCTCTTAGTTTTTAATTCTACTGATATTTCTTCAGAAGTGCTTGCTTTGTGTCAGGTATTGTCCTCGGCGCTGGGTTAGAATCAAGATAATCTGGTTGGACACACCCCTGTCCACATGGGACTCACGGTCTTCACCTTCCCTTCTACAGATGTGGTAACTGAGGCCCCGAGAATTCATTCATTTGTTCCTTCCTTCCTTCCTTCCTTCCTTCCTTCCTTCATTCAATCGCAATGACTGAGTACGTACTGTATGCAAAGCACTGTCCTCAGATATTTGAAGATTACTCTATAACAAGAAACAGACTCATTCGCTGCCCACAGTGAGCTCACAGTCTAGGGGGGAGATGTTAATATACAGAAATATATAAAGAAGGAAAGTAAAAAATGAATCAATTAGACATTTGTAGAGCGGGGATTTGCCAACAGGGTGACGTAGTCAAGTGCCAGAATTAGAGGTCTTGCCACCAGATCCAGCCGCTTTCCTTTCGCATCACTGTAGATCGCACGATTTCTTGCCTGTATCACTAGTCTGAATTTTGGTGTCGTGTTGGACTCAATCAATTTATCGATCCTCTGATCAATCATGTTGCTAGAGTGTATTCTGTGCATCGAGCATTGTACTCAGCTTTTGTGGGAGTACAACCCAACAACAAAAGGGACATGTTCCCTGGCCACTATGACCTTTCAGTCTCCAGCGGGAGACAGACACCAAAAAGAATCAATTCATTGCGGCTATAGACGAAAGATCTCGGGAGCTGGGGGTTGCGGTGAAAGGCCCAGTGCGACCACGGCGCTGCAGAAACCCGCTCTTTGCCAGGCTGATTATAGGCTGCAGGAGACCTCTGCGAATCCTCAAAGGCCACGAGGCAGGTCGCGGGGCACGACAGGGATTGTGGTTCTGTAGGCGGAGGCGATCAATGTCCAGAGAGAGCATCAGAATACGACTCCCTGAGGTCTTTGGGCCTCGAGTCTCCGCAGGACCCTCCCGCCAGGGTCACTGACTGGGTCGGTGCCTGGCCTGGGATCCATGTGGATCTGATGGATACCGCGGGTACTAATGAAGGTTCGCTCCCGTGGGAGCATCTTGGGGAGGGCCAAGGGCAGCTGCCTGGACTAGGGGGGAGCGGACTTATGCCAATGAAATGCCTCCCGATTTACGAGTTCGGCCTTCAGTATGTGGGGCTGCTCAGTGCCCTGGCGGTGAGTTGTGTGGTAAACTCTGCCGTGAGCGAATGGGATGAAAGGAACCCGATTTGGACCGAGTTTGGGGTCTCTCTGTTCTCTGCGGTGCATCTCCCAGGGAGTGGTAGCCAGTACTTAAAAATACCATAATTACTATTAGTCTCAATCGGAAAACGTTCTAAACAAACGCCGCCCACGCCTTACGCGCTCTGGCCCATGGCTTCGGGCCCCGCCGCTGGGCACCATGTGACTGGTTTTCGGGAGGCGGAGGTGAACGCCAGTCAAGAGAGAGCGTCAGACTATGACTCCCAGAAGTCTTTGTCTCCGATCCGCCACACCACGTTACCTCCCACCGCGACACGGCCGGATTGTTTGTGTTGGTGCCTGGGATGGACTCTATCGCCTCCTCTTTCTTGCAGTCCAGTTGGTTCAGGGATGACTCTTGGTCAATCCCGGGTCTGAAGACCGCAGGACCAGAGCAGAGGCGGCCTGCGTTCCATATCGGGGATCGTAGCCTGGGGAAGAAAGTTAACACGTAGCTCCTCCTCAGGTTTATAGGTGTGACAGCTGAGGCTCACAGATTCCCGAGTGTCTTGGCCAAGGTCACACAGCAGGAAAGTGTCACAACCGGGACGTGGTCCCAGTTCTGCCACATCCCAGCCCTGCTCCCTTTCCAACTCCCTTCGCTGCTTCTCGAGGGTGGTGCGAGGTTGTTTGGATGGCGCCGGGGCTCTGGGAATCCAGAGGAGCCGGCCAGGGTCAGATGAATCCGGGCAGCTGCCCTCTGGCGGCAACTCTCGAGTATTACCTCGGCGCTCAACCGATGCTTCCGTCCTTTTGTACTTCGTCATCATCTATGACGTCCTTCCACTGGGAAAGTATATTTTTTGTCCCTCCTCCCGTCTACATTGTCCTGTTGCTAGGGCCAAGGAGCATGTATGCTAGGGCCCTTCGACACCTCCAACTCCATATGCCCAAAATCGTCCTCCTTCTCTTCCAATTCGAACCATGTCCCGGCACCTGCCTTCTTATTGGCTTCTTTGATTTTTCTTCTACTGGTATTCCTTCATAAGCGCTTGCTATTTACCGGGTACTGTCCTCAGCCCTGGGGTAGATTCAAGCTAATCTGGTTAGACACTCTTCCGTGCCACATGGGACTCACGGTTGTCACCTTCCCTTTTACCGATGAGGTAACTGAGGCCCCGGGATTTCATTCATTCATTCATTCATTCATTCAATCGTATTTATTAAGCACTTACTGTGTGCAGAGCACCGTACTAAGCGCTTGGGAAGTACAAGTTTGCAACATATATAGACAGTCCCTACCCAACAGTGGGCTCACAGTCTAGAAGGGGGAGACAGACAACAAAACAAAACATATAAACCAAATAAAATAAATAGAATAAATTTGTACAAGTAAAATTAATAAATAGAGTAATAAATATGTACAAACATATATACATATATACAGGTGCTCTGGGGAGGGGAAGGAGGTAAGGCGGGGGTTTTTGGTCGGGGGGTAGGGGAAGAGAAAAAATGAATCAATCAGATATTTACAGAAAGGGGACTTGCCCAGACGGTGACATAGTCAAGAGCCAGAATTAGAGCTCCTTCCACCAGATCCAGCTCCGTTCCTTTCGCATCACTGTAGATCGAACGATTTTCCTTGTATCAAAAGTCTGAATGTCGGTGTTGTGTTTGACTCAGTCAATAGATCGATCCTTACAGCTATTGTGTTCATTGAGTGCATTCTGTGCGACGGGTACCTGGCTCAGCTTTTGCGGGAATACAACCCAACAATAAAAGGGATACGTTTCCTGACCACAACGAGCTATCAGTCTCCAGAGGGAGACAGACACTAACAGGAATCATTAAATTTTGGATCTAGACGGAAGGGTTGTGGAGCTGGGACATGAGGGTAGAGGCTCAGCACGGCCGCAGCCCTGTTCAAAGCCGCCCTTTGCAGGCTGGATATCGGCTACCCGAGCCTTCTGCGAGCCCACAAACGGCCTCGAGACCGTTCTAAACAGCCGCCGCCCGCGCA
This sequence comes from Tachyglossus aculeatus, assembly GCF_015852505.1. NCBI lineage: Eukaryota > Metazoa > Chordata > Mammalia > Monotremata > Tachyglossidae > Tachyglossus > Tachyglossus aculeatus. The sequence continues at coordinate 57,182 of NW_024044878.1, forward strand.
TTCCGCGCTCTGGCCCATGACCTCGGGTCCCGCCGCTGGGCACGTTGGGACTGGTAGTTCGGGAGGCGGAGGTGATCGGAAGTGTAGACTGAAGCGGGGAGAGATGGGAGGATGGGAGATCAGAAAGGAGGCTGATGCAGTACTCCAGTCGGGATAGGATGAAAGATTGAACTAGCAAGGTAGTGGTTTGGATGGAGAGGAAAGGGTGGATTTTGGCGATGTGGGGTGATTTGTGGATTTGTGGGGTGAATGAGAGAGCGGATGGTACTGCCGTCTACAGTGACAGAAAAGGCAGGTAGAGGACAGGGTTTGGCAAGGAAGATAAGGAGCTCAGTCTTAGACATGTTGAGTTTTAGATGCAGGCGGACATCCAGATGGAGATGTCCTGAATGCAGGAGAAGATACATGCCCGGAGGGAGGGAGGGAGAGCAGGGGTGGAGATGTAGATTCCGGTGTCATCGGCGTTGAGGTGATAGTTGAAACCGTGGGAGCGAATGAGTTCACCAAGGGAGTGAGTATGGATAGAGAACAGAAGGGGACAAAGAACTGACCCTTGAGGAACCACTACAGTAAGGGGATGGGAGGGGGATGTGGCAGACCTAACATCTGGCCCATCAATTACTGGGCCTAAGTAGTAAGCCAGGCCTTCCGTGCTCACAGGAAGACCTACAAGGAACTGAGAGGAGAGCTGTGGACAGGCAAGAGTTACTTGTTATCGGCCCTACGGCCTTGCATAGACGGTTGTTGCTTGTTACTGGTTTTGAAGGTTACAGAATTGCTGTGTTAGTTATAAACACAGGAACATGGAAACATACAGAATGTGACTGAAAGATATAAAAGTCTTGCTGTTTAACCCAATAAACAGTCTCCTTGTCCACCTTGAGACACGCCTGGCCTGCGTTCTTCCATTGCGAGTGCCCGTCTCCCCACTGTGCTGGACGCGTGGAGGCAGACGGCAACAAATGGCGCCCGAACAGGGATAGGGACATGAACCCTGGACCCTCAGACTCAGCACCGCAACCCTCACGAAGCAACTCATCACTGCGCAGTGACTCACTAAGGGACCGAAGAGGTGAGGGCATTTAAGTTTACTTTCGGTTTCAAACACCAGGCTTACAGCAGGGAAGAAAATGGGACAAATTCAATTCCGTTCTCGGGATCATTATATCCAATTACTTAAGGATGTTGTAAAGGAGCGTGGGTTGATTATCACCACTGCCCAGATTGAACAATTTTTGGAATGCGTGGAAAAATGCTGTCCTTGGTTTCCAAAGGAAGGAAAGTGGAATCCTTTCACTGAGCCAGCTCCTTCCGCACCACCACCTCCACCACCCCCTCCATGGGTCCCGAAACCAGCGCAAACACCTCTGCAGCGAGCGATGGGGGCTGCTATGGAAGGGGGAGAGGAGATACCTATTGAACTGTTGATGGGTTTCCCTGTGATGGAGCAACCTGACCCTACTAATCCTGGTCAGTTAATATGTACCCACGAACTCCTGAATTTCAAACTATTAAAAGAAGTGAAACAGGGTGCTGAGACATATGGGCCCATCGCTCCATATGTGCTGGCACTCATAGAAAGTATTGCTTCCTCAATTCTTTGCCTGTATGATTGGCAAACCTTAGCCAAGACTGTCCTGGATGGCGGAGACTATTTGCTTTAGAAGGCAGAATTTTTTGATTTGTGCACGGAGCAAGCGCGTCGCAATGATCGCGCCCGACCTTCAGTTCAAATCACTTTCGAGATGCTTACAGGGACTTACAGGGAGCTACAGACTCGTGAAAGCTTGTCCCAGTCCCTACCCAAAGGGGTACTGATTACATGGAAAACTGTTTTTACGGCGCTGCGGGCGCTGCATCCCGCTGAACGGGTGTTACAGGAGGCGCCGGCGATGCGTGACTTGGGGGCAGGGAGTGATCAGGAGGACCCCCTGTCCTTTGAAATTTTGCCCCCAACAGAAGGATTGGAGCCGGTGTACGCTGCTGTTCCGGATCCCGAGGACTTGTATCGGGACCAGGATCATAATGACTCTGGCGATACTTCTGAGTCTGGGACTGCAGACTAGAAGGAGGGATCTGATCTATACCCGCCTTTGGCCCCTCTTACAACGACGGCTGCTGCCGCACCCACAGTAAAGGACCTTTTGCAGACCCAGCGCCTGCAGGCAGTATCCCGTTCGTCGATCGTTCCCCCTCCCCCCTTGCTCCCCCTTTGTCTGCTGCACCGCCGTATGTATATGCTGTGCCTGCTACGGCGCAGCCTGCCTAGACCGGGGCCCTTTCGGGCTGCCGGCAGGAGGCATTGCGCCGAGGGGATGGACAGCTACTGCAAGCGATGCCGGTGGCGTATCTTCCCGGGCGGCCGGCTCAGTATGACTCTCTCCCTTATGAGTTGATTAAGGAGTTGCGGAAAACTATTCGCGATTGTGGGTTACAGTCGTCCTATACAATGAATCTAATAGTGGCAGCTACCAACCCCGAAATTGGCTGCTTTACAAGTGATAGTCGCGGAACAATTAGCGGCGGGGCATATTGAACCCTCCGATAGCCCTTGGAATTCCCCTGTCTTTGTGATAAAAAAGCGCTCGGGGGCCTGGAGGATGTTGACTGATCTCAGAGAAATCAGTATGACGATGCAGCCGATGGGAGCACTGCAACCTGGGCTCCCGAACCCGGCTATGATCCCTAGGAATTGGCCGATATTAGTAGTAGATATTCAGGGTTGTTTCTTCTCTATTCTGCTCCACCCGGACGATCGTATTCGATTTGCGTTTTCAGTCCCTGTGGCTAACAGGACTCAACCTACTACGCGATATCATTGGACGGTCCTCCCCCAGGGAATGAAAAATAGCCCCACAATGTGCCAGACTTACGTTGCGCTTCTGATAGCGCCACTCCGCGTCAAGCATCCTGAGGCATATATTATTCACTATATGGATGACATATTATGTGCTTGCGCCACCGCAGCCCAACTACACGCCTTACGGCTTGCTTTTCTGGCGGCTCTAGAATCTGGAGGGCTGCGGGTTGCACCCGAGAAAGTCCAGACAAAGCCCCCGATCACCTATCTGGGACATATTTTGACAGATCGGACAGTGTCCCCTGTGACCCCTACCTTGGATGTTTCAAAATTAAAAACCCTTAATGATTTCCAGAAATTACTGGGGGAATTAAACTGGGTGCGCCCTTATCTTGGAATCCCCACCGATCAATTATCTCACCTTTTTGCTACCTTGCGAGGAGCCCCGGAGCTCTCTTCCCCCCGCTCCCTTTCACCACAAGCCGCCCGGGAGTTAGAGCAGGTAGTCAAAAAATTGGCTCAGGCTACGGTGGACCGTGTCACCCCAGGGATACCCTTATCCGCCGTTGTCGTTCCCACCTCTGTCATGCCTACAGGGGTTATATGTCAAGAACAACAATTGGTTGAGTGGATGCATTTGCCCACTCAGCCCCACCGCTCTGTTTCCCCATATCCGACTTTGGTAGCCCAGTTATTGGGTCGTTTAATTCGGCGCATTACCGTCCTTTCTGGGACCGGACCCTCTGCATTATGCCAACCATATACTTCAGATCAACTTGCCACAATTCTTGGCAACGATCCCGATTGGCAGATCCTTTTGGCAATGCATACCGGGGCTTGGGTTACTGGTCTCTCAGATATTCCACGATTAAAGGTTTTCTCACCTTTTGCATGGGTGTTCCCCTGCATCACGGTTCCGGACCCAATACCGGGGGCTACCACAGTTTTCACAGATGGAACGAAAGGCCGAGCCGCCTATTACTGTCCTCCGGACACTTCCCGCGTTATCCCCATTCTGTCCCAATCCGCTCAACACGCGGAACTTGTAGCTGTGATGTCAGTCCTTCGAGATTTCCCTCATTCACTTAATATTATCTCCGATAGCCGGTATGCATGCTTTGTTACTCTTCACATTGAGACTGCTGCGCTCCGGTTTTCCGAGGCAGCCATTTTTTCCTTTGTTCCAGGAACTTCAAGCAACGATTCGTGCTCGTTCTCATCGTTTTTATATTTCTCATATTAGGGTGCATTCGTCCCTCCCCGGACCATTGGTTGAAGGTAATGCCTGTGCGGACCTATTTACTAGGGAACTTGCTGGCGCACCAAAGGCGATTATTTTTGTTGCACCACTGTTGGCTCCGGCTCTTCTCCCTTTAGACGCCACAGCCGCAGCCTCGCAAGCTCACTGGCGCTTCCACCAAGGGGCGGGAATGTTACGCCGCCAATTTGGCATTTCTCGGGAAAGCGCGCGGGCTATTGTGAAAGCTTTTACCTCCTGTGTTACTACATTACCTGCGGCCTCTGAAGCCACGAATCCCCGTGGTCTTGAGCCAAGAAAGCTGTGGCAAATGGACGTCACGCATTACCCTCCCTTTGGCAGATTGGCTTTTATTCATGTTACTGTTGATACCTGTACATTATTTACTTTTGCTTCGGCTCACACTGGTGAATCAGCCAAACATGATATGGATCAGTTGTTTCTTGCTTTTGTCTTTATGGGAATTCCACAGGTATTGAAAACCGACAATGGCCCCGCATACACTTCTAAGGTGTTCCGGTCTTTCTGTAATACTTTTGCTATCCGCCTTGTTACGGGTATTCCATACAATCCCACCGGTCAAGCCATTGTCGAAAATCGTCATCGTTGGCTCAAAGCTTTTTTGGAAAAACAAAAAGGGGGAGATGAACTGACCTCTCCCCATAGACAATTACCATCCGCTAAATATACCCTTAATTTTTTAACTATGGATGACAAAGGTCTCACCCCCCGCTGAAAAATGGGGTGGTAGGGAAACTAAGGAACACCCAGAAAGAGTAAAATGGAAGGACCCCCTCACGCGACAGTGGCGAGGGCCAGATCCCTTATTAACGTGGGGCCGAGGTTATGCTTGTGTCTTTCCAGAAACTGAGGACCGCCCGATCTGGATACCTACAAAGAACATAAGCCGCGTCCTTTCTACAGTGTGTTCTCCCTCATCCTGCGTACTTCAGGAGTTGACCGAGAACCAGGAGACAGACTCCGTGACTTTTCCTCCGGAGGATCAGCGGCCCAGTTCCCCAAAAGGATGATCGCTTTCCTGATCCTCGCTTTTTCCGCCGTTGTGATTACTGAGGACTATTGGACTTTTGTTCCGTACCCTCCGTGGGTGCGGCCCGTTACGTGGCAGGACACGGTGGGAGATATTCTCACTAATGTTTCTGATCTTGTAGGGGGGATGCGATTCCATGGGAAGGACCAGGGGACGAGGCACTTGTCAATGTCTCCCTCCTTGCTACTCGCACTCCTATATGTTTCTCTGCAGCTCCGACCCCAAGTCCGTGTCTGTCTCTGCTCCCCCTCACTACTTGGGCTCAAGAAAGAGAATTGCATGAACCCCAGCCCCGTTCGGTGTACTGTGGGATTACCCGTTTGACTACTGTATCCCGTCGTTTGGGAACCTCACCTTCGGTACCCGAACTTCCTTCTTGTGTGTTTGCCAGCTTGTCTTGGCCACCATCAGAGTCTGTTTTGCCTGTCTGGCAAACGTGCCGACAACCCTTCCCCACGGTTATTCATTTGTCCTCTCACGTATTCCCAGCCACTCTACTGAATTGGGGCGGACATGACAACCTTACTTATTTATCCCCTTTGCATGGTTATCTTGGGTTTCTGCCCACGGATGCTTTCCAGGCTTTAGGTTCCTCTCGTGCCGGAACTTCCTTCCCCTTGTACCCTAGTCTTTGGCGGGCTTTTGTTGCTTTGGGTCCAATCACGCTTGCTTTTGCTCGATTACAGGTCCCTTTCGATTCTATTCCTGTCCATATGGAAGAACGGCAAATAAGAGCATATATATTGCCACCGCAAGCCTTCCTTGTTGGCTACCCGTCCCTTATCCCCTTCCCTTCCCTCTGGAATATTACATGTGATAATTGTAGACTTACCCAATGTATATCCGCCCGTGATGCCACTGCTACTATTCTTATAGTAGCACAACCTCGTCATGCTATACTACCCACCTCATTATCCCACCCTTGGACTGAGTCCCCTGCAGATTCTGCCCTGCAGATGCTAGCTGATCATTTTCGTATTCCAAAACGGCGACATCGTCGGTTTGTTGGATTGTTAATCACTGGGTTTATCGCTTTGGCATCCCTTATTACTGCTACCACCTTATCCTCTATTACCCTGCATACTGAAATAACACAGGCCTCCTTTGTTAATTCCCTTGCAAGAAATGTTTCTGATGCTCTGCAAACACAGTTACGATCAGATAAAGCCTTTACCGCTCACCTCTCTCTTCTACAGCATTCTCTTATAGAATTAGGAAATGAGGTTGATGCTCTGCGCACTCAACTTTCTTTTCAACGTTGTGATTATCGTTACCCTCATATCTGTGTGACCCCATATTATTATAATGCCACATTTCCCGGGTTTTCGTGGTCCGCGATCCGAAATCGGCTCCAAGGAGCCTGGCATTCTTCGAATGTCTCCCTTGATTTGTCACACCTTGCCTTATTCTCCGATGCTATGCAAAATACCCCTCCCTTGATCATTCCTGCCGATATTGCTTCACCGATCATTTCTGCCCTTGAGGCGGTTAATCCTTTTAATTGGCTCTCAATGCTGCTTCATAGTCTCCCATATATTATTTTGTTGATCTTGGCCCTGTTTTGCCTGCCCTGCCTTGCCCAATGGCTATCTGTCTTCCTTCGCCCGCTTCTTACTCAACTCCATGCTTTGCAATTGTTTCAAAAACAAAAAGGGGGACTTGTGGCAGACCTAACATCTGGCCCATCAATTACTGGGCCTAAGTAGTAAGCCAGGCCTTCCGTGCTTACAGGAAGACCTACAAGGAACTGAGAGGAGACCTGTGGACAGGCAAGAGTTACTTGTTATCGGCCCTATGGCCTTGCATAGACGGGTGTTGCTTGTTACTGGTTTTGAAGGTTACAGAATTGCTGTGTTAGTTATAAACACAGGAACATGGAAACATACAGAATGTGACTGAAAGATATAAAAGTCTTGCTGCTTAACCCAATAAACAGTCTCCTTGTCCACCTTGAGACTCGCCTGGCCTGCGTTCTTCCATTGCGAGTGCCCGTCTCCCCACTGCGCTGGACGCATGGAGGCAGACGGCAACAGGGGGAGGAGGAGCCCGCGAAGGAGACTGAGAATGAACGGCCGGAGAGATAAGAGGAGAACCAGGAGAGGACAGAGTCTGTGAAGACAAGGTTGGATAACGTGTTGAGGAGAAGGGGGTGGACCACAGTGTCGAAGGCAGCTGAGAGGTCGAGGAGGATTCGTATAGAGTATGAGCCGTTGGATCTAGCAAGCAGGAGGTCATTGGGGACCTTTGAGAGGGCAGTTTCCGTGGAATGTAGGGGACGGAAGCCAGACTGGAGGGGGTCGAGGAGAGTGTTGTTGTTGAGGAATGCGAGGCAGCGCGTGTAGACGACTCGTTCAAGGAGTTTGGAAAGGAATCGTAGGTGGGAGATAGGGCGATAACTAGAAGGGGAGGTGGGGTCAAGAGAGGGTTATTTTAAGATGGGGGGACGTGGGCATGTTTGAAGGCAGAGGGGACGGTACCAGTGGAGAGTGAGCGGTTGAAGATGGAAGTTAAGGAGGGGAGGAGGGAAGGGGTGGGAAAGAGCTTTCATAAGTTAAGAAGGAATAGGGTCCGAAGCACAGGTGGTTGGAGTGGCACTTGAGAGGAGGGAGGAGATCTCATCTGAAGATGCTGCTGGGAAGAATGGGAAAGTAGCGGAGAAGGTGGAGAGTAGCGGAGAGAGTTGAGTGCTGGGGGGATGGAGAAGGGGGAGGGGTGACTTTGGGGAGCTCAGACATGATGGTGTTAATTTTACTAATGACGTAGGAGGCCAGATCGTTGAGGGTAAGGGATGGAGGAGGGGGAGGAACACAGGGCCCGAGGAGGGAGTTAAATGTCTGGAACAGCTGATGGGGGTGATGGGCATGGGTGCCAATAAGGGAGGAAAAATAGTTTTGTCTAGCAGAGGAGAGGGCAGAGTTAAGGGAGCAAAGTGAACAAGTTTGGCTTGGTGTTTAGACTTTCGCCAGCAGCGTTCAGCATCTCGACCATAAGAGCGAAAGAGGCGGACAGTGGCAGTGATCCGAGGTTGTGGATTAGTGGTGCGAGAGCGGCAAAGGGAAAGGGGAGTGAGCGAGTTGAGTTGAGTAGAGAGAATGGAGTTAAGAGCCGAAATCCGGTCATCGAGAGTCGGTAGAGAGGATAGGTAGGCATCTGGAGGGACTGGTAGAGGCGAATAATGTAGGCTTCATAGGAGGGGAAGGAAACGGAAGGGGGAGGAGGGATAGTGCGAAAGCGACATTGGGGTGTGAGGATGAAGCCGGTACCTCCTGCTTTTCCGATGTGTATGGGGGAGTGAGAGAAGAAGAGGCCTCCGCAACAGAGAGCAGCAGAAGAGACCGTGTCATCCAGGTTGAGCCAAGTTTCGGTGACCGCGAGGAGGAGGAGAGAGAGGGAAAGGAACAGGTAGGGGTGAAACGGAGCTTACCTATAATGGAGCGGGGGTTCCATAGGCCACACATGGCTGCAGCAGTGGAGGGAGGGGAGGGAGGGAAAAGGGTGCGAGTGATGGGAGGGTATGGATAGGAATGAGTTGACGAGGGCCTGGGCTGCGAGAGGGGGAAGAGGGGTAGCGATGAGAAAGGAGAACTGGGATTGGGTGAGGAGGGGAGGGAGGGGGTTGGAAGGGAGGAACTAAAGGGTTGACGCTGGTAAGGCGAATTCTGGGGAGGTGGTGGGGAGGAGGGGTGGGGGCTGGGGAAAGGGAGGGAAAGAGCTGGGTCGGAGGGGAAGGGGAAGGCGAGGACTGGGAAGGGCAGATGGGAGCAGGGTAATTGATAGTTCATGTTGAGGTCAGCAAGGTAAATGACAGCACAGCTAGCAGTTAGCAATTAACATTCAATAGTAATAATAGAATAAGCGGATGATGACGATCACAGAGAGCAGTTAACAATTAACATGCTATAGCAATAATAAAATGAGCAAATGATGGCATTATAGAGAGCAGTTAACAATTAACATGCAAAACAACAATAAAATAGGCGGATGATGCCCATAGCAGAAGGTTGAATTATCCATGGGTCAGTCAAATAAAAAAGGCTAATGGGAAGTAAAGTCCAGGAGCTCTTGGCAGAATTATCTCTGAGATGGTGGAAGATGGAATCCTGTGGATGGCTGTTTTGGAGTAGGTCGGAATTATTATGGGGATTCATGGGAAAAGAAACGCCTGGGAAGAGGAGTAAACGGCCAAATAGCATGGGTGGGATGAGTAGGTTCGACTGGGTTTTTTGCTAAAATAACATGGTAAGAACAAGGGCCTTTTTTCTTCGGGGAGAGGACCGGAGGAAATCAGTCCCGTCCGGTCCGATCCTAACCCAGGGAAGGAGGGAGTGGGGGCTCCCCAAAGAAGGTCGCTTATCGATCGATCCTTCAAGCAATAGTTTCGATGGAGTGCATTCTGTGCATCGAGCACTGTACTCAGCTTCTGCGGGAGTACAACCTAACAATAAAAGGGACACGTTTCCTGGCCACAATGAGCAATCAGTCTCCAAGGGGAGACAGACACCAATAGGAATCAATTTATTGCGGCTATAGAAGGAAGGGCTGGGGAGCTGGGGGTTGCAGGGAGAAGCTCAGCCCATCCACAGCGCTGCGCACAGCCGCCCTTTGCCAGGCTGAATATCGGCTAGCGAGCCTTCTGCGAGCAACACAACGGCCTCGATATAGGCTGTGGATGATGACTGGGATGGTAATTCGGTAGGCGGAGGCGATCGTTGTCCAGAGAGTGCATCAGTCTATGACTCCCTGAGGTCTACGGACCTCGAGCCTCCAGATGACCGTCCCGCCAGAGTCTGATTGATTGGGTCGGTTCCTGGCCTGATTTCCATGGGGATCTGACAGAGAGCTACGGGAACTAATGATGGCTCGCTCCGGTGGAAGCGACTTGGGGAGGGCGAAGGGCAGCTGCCTGGACCAGCGGGGAGTGGGCTCATACCAATAAAACTCCTTCCGATTTAAGGGGCCGGCCTTCAGTTCATGGGGCAGCTTAGTGGCATGTCAGTTGGTTGTGTGGTAAACTGTCCCGTGAGCTAATGGGATGAAAGGAGCCCGATTTGGACCGAGTTTGGGGTCTCTGTGTTTGCTGTGCTACACTTCATATAGAGGGGTAGCAAGTATTTAGAAATCACGATAATTACTATCAATCTCAATCGGAAAAAGTTCTAAACAAGCCCTACCCGCGCCTTCCACTCTCTGGTCCATGGCCTCGGGCCCCGCCGCTGGCCATTCTGGGACTGGAAGTTCGGGAGGTGGAGGTGGAAGTGAAGGCCAGTCAGGAGCGAGCGTCAGACTACAACTCCCAGAAATCTTTCTGCCCCGATCCGTTACGCCATGCTCCCTACCACCACGGCACGGCAGGATTGTTTGGCTCAGCGCCTGGGCTGGCCTCTATTGCCTCCGCTTTCTCGCAGTGCTGTTGGTTCAGCGATTACTCTTGGCCCATCACGGGCGTGGGAACCGTACGGCCAGAGCAGATTCAGCCTGGGTCCGACATCAGGGCTCGCAGCCTGTGGAAGAGAGTTAACACGTAGTTGCTACTCAGGTTTATCGGTGTGGCAGCTGAGGCACACAGATTCCAGAGTGTCTTGGCCAAGGTCACACAGCGAAAAAATGTCACAATCGGGACCTGGTGCCAAGTCTGCCACATTCCAGTCCTGCGCTCTTTCCACCTCCCTTCGCTGCTTCTCGAGGGTGATGTGAGGCTGTTTCGATGTTGGCGGGGCTCTTTGAATGCAGAAGAGCCAGCCCGGGCCAGAAGAATCCAGGCATGTGTCCTCTCGTAGCCAAACTAGCTCTCTTCCTCCCTTCAAAACCCTACTCAGAGCTCACCTCTTTCAGGAGGCCTTCCCAGACTGAGCCCCTCTTTTTCCCTGCTCCTCCATCCCTTCCCAACGCCACCACTCCCTCCCTCTGCTCTACCCCATTCCCCTCCCCATAGCACTTGGTATATTTGTACATATTTATTACTCTATTTTATTAATTATGTGTATATATCTATAATTCTATTTATCTATTTTGATTGTATTGACACCTGTCTACTTCTTTTGTTTTGTTGTCCTTCTCCCTCTTCTAGAATGTGAGCCTGTTGTTGGGTAGGGATTGTCTCTATCTGTTGCCGAATTGTACTTTCCAAGCACTTAGTACAGGGCTCTGCACACAGGAAGTGCTCAATAAATACGACTGAGTGAATGAATAAATTTCCAGAAGACTTTGCGCCCCAAGCCACCACAGCCGCAGACCCCAGTTCACCGTGCGGGGAGGCGGGTGACACTCAAGACCAACGTGCCTGGAGCCAGGCTGTTTTTATCCGCTCTGTTCGCGACGCGCTCCAGTGCCAGGAGTCAGGAGCAGTAATGAGCTTACACCGTTACCCGCGGTGACAGCCAGTGGAGATCGGGGCCCGTGGAGAATGGGGCCGGGAGGACCTCGGAGGGCAGGGCCGGGGGCTCAGCGCCCAGAGATGAAGTAGGGACTGCAGGGACGCAGCCTGGAGACCGTGACTCAGTTATTCCTTCTGGAGGAACAGTTACACCGGTCTTGGCCTAGGGGAGGGGAGAGGATCTTCCGCTAGCCCGGTTCTGCCCCACCATAAAACAGGACCTTCTGGCAGGGCCTGGCTTTCTGGCTTCAACCATTAGTTGCCGAATTGGAAAACGCTTGGAAAGCCTAGCGCTTAGTACAGTGCTCTCCAGACAGTAAGCTCTCAATATATACGAATGTGAATGAATGAATGAATGAATGAATTTGCCGCCAGGACTCCAGCTGTTAATGTCAATCAATCAATCAATCGTATTTATTGAGCGCTTAATGTGTGCAGAGCACTGTACTAAGCGCTTGGGAAGTACAAGCTGGCAAAATATAGAGACAGTCCCTACCCAACAGTGGGCTCACAGTCTAGAAGCACTAGTCCCTCTCAGGAACCGCCCTCGGGGATTCACAGCCACCGGTTCTTTCCCACAACAGTCCCAGCAGGAAAACACACAATCCCAATCTATCAGTAGCATTAACTGTGTGCATACCATTAACTGTGTGCATACCTCCGTACTAAACAATGACAAAATGAAAAAACAAACAAACAAACAAAAAAACCCACAATAGACATAGGAGACAAGGAGTTTACAATCTAACCAAGAAACAGCCCCAGAGTGAATTACGGATGAAATAGGAAGGTATATTTATGGGAAAGTAAGGGCTTAAATAAATGATCTCATACTGTGGTAGTAGTAGTAGTAGTAGCAGCAGCAGCAGTAGTAGTAGTAGTAATAGTAGTAGTAGTAGTAGTAGTAGTAGTAGTAGTAGTAGTAGTAGTAGTAGTAGTAGTAGTAGTTATGAGCTTCTCCAGAGTAAAGTGAACTGTATTATTCCTGACCCAGTCAATCAGCCTATCAGTGGTATTCACTGAGTGCTTATTGGGAAGTGCTAAATTATTGAGATACTACAATAATAGAATGAAGAAACACGTCCCCTCTTCTCAAGAATATTGCAGTCTAATGAGGAAGGAAGGTATGAGAAAAATGAGACGTAGGGTGTCCTAGTGGAAACAACACAGGCCTGGAAGTCCCGGGACCCAGGTTCTAATCCCTGCTCTGACACTTGCCTGATGTGTAACCTTGTGTAACTTAACTTCTCTCTGCCGCACTTTCCTTAGCTGTTCAATGGATATTCAATACCTCTTCTACCTCAGTTTAGACTATGAGCTTTGTGTGGTACGGGGTCTGTATCTTACTTGATGGTCTTGTACTTACCCTAGTGCTTAGTACAGTGCTTGACACTCAGTAAGCAATGAACAAATACAACAATAACAATAATAATAATTTACCACTAGAATGGCCAAATTAAATAATCGAATGCACAGTTGAATAAAGATGAGTGTACAAGTGCTGAAGATGGGTGTAAATAAAGTCTTCTGTGTTGGAGTTGGCTCTGTTTAAGTTGAAGGGAGATTAACTGGGAGAGATTAAATTGGTAGGAACAGAAGTGCTATGGGTTATTGGAATTGAATACGTGTGGAGGTGGTAGTTAGGAGGGTAAGACATAAGTAAAAAAAAAAACTAAATGGGGAAGAACTCCTGTAGGAATGGGGATTTCCGAAGGGCTTTTAATACAGAGAATTGTGGTCTGGCAGGTATAAAATGTGAAGGAACTCGAGACAGGAGAAAGGACATAGAGTCAGGGGAAGGAGAAAAAAACACACGTCACATTGCACCTGTGGTACTCCATCGGCTTCGGGACCGACCTGAAGAGCAAACCTCGGAACGTCTCTATAACATGGAGGGAAAGGGCAACATTCCTCTCTGAATGGTCGAGGTCAGAAGGTCTAGGGTAACAGGGAGAACTGGCAATGGCAGGGATTTCCGGGAAGGCGGGTGCGGGGGCGCACAGAGGGCTGGAGAATGGCCAATTCCCGTTTGTTGGCCAGCAGATGAAGCATTAGGCTAATGTACAGGCACCGAATCTCTGTGTTCGACCTTTTGCGACTCCTGCAGATTTTCCTGTCATATTTTATGGCAGATTAGTCCTCACTTCCTGGAGGAAAACCCAACCCGGTGCAACAGGGCCCTGAAAGCCTGCTTGACCTGCTCGTTCCGCAGCGTGTAGATGAAGGGGTTCAGCATGGGGGCAACGGAAGTGTTGAGCACCGCCACCCCCTTGGTCTGTTCCACCCTGTCCTTGGCGTACGGTTTGACATACATCATGAAGATACAATTGCCATACGTGATGGAGACCACGACCATGTGTGAGGAGCAGGTGGAAAAGGCCTTTCTCCTCTGCTGAGCTGAGGGCAGTCTCAGGATGGTGCGGACGATGGCCGTGTACGACGCGGTCATTAGTGCCAGGGTGACCAGGAGCGTTCCCAAGGCCAGGAGGAAAGCCATCAGCTCCAGATAGCGTGTGTCTGTGCACGAGATCCCCATCATTGGAGAATAATCACAGATGAAGTGGTTGAGGATGTTGGAATCGCAAAAGTCTAGCCGAGTGACCATCACAACCGGTGGGAACACGATCAGTTAACTGAAGAGAAAGGAGCAGAGGACCAGAAGGGTGCAGACACCCCTGCTCATGACGGTGGTGTAGTGCAGCGGCCGGCAGATGGCGACGTAGCGGTCGTAGCACATGGCGGCCAGGAGGAAGAACTCCGACACTCCGAGAAAGATGAAGAAGAACAGCTGAGTGAAGCAGTTGGAAAATGAAATGGTTCTGTCTCCGGTGAGGATGGTGACCAGGAAACTGGGAATGCAGGCGGATGTGAAGGTGATCTCCAGCAAGGAGAAGCTGTGCAGGAAGAAGTACATGGGGGTGTGGAGGCGGGAGTCCAGGAGGGTGAGGGTGATGATGGTCAGGTTGCCGGTGATGCTTAATGCGTAGGTGAGGAAGAGGAGGAGGAAGATCAGAGCCTGCAGTTGGGGGTTATCTGTGACCCCCAAGAGAATGAACTAGGTCACCGTCGTGCCATTTCCCATAGTTGATTGGTGGCGTTAGCCGAACCTGTAGGAGCAAAGGGAGAGATGGGAGAGCAGAGGGCAGGTGCAGGAACAGCCTAAGACGGGGAGAAGAGCCCATGGACCAAACAACAATCGATTCCCCCTCCCCTGGACGGTCAGTGGTTCAGGCTCCGGCTGCTGCACAACCAAACTATATATACTTTGGCCAGAGAGGGCACGGGGAAATCCCCTGGATTCTGCTCCAGGAGATCCATCGACCTTTCCTAGGTCCCGGTCCTTTTGCCCACGGTACGGATGAGGCCAGCCTTCTCTGAAAGCTCACGGTTCCTTTGGCAGCGAGGATCTCTCTGGATCCCACCTCTTTCTTTATTCCTCGCTCTTTTGACTGTCTGCTTCTTCTCGTCTGTCTGCTACTGTCTGGTTGAGGTAATCATATCCAGTTGCCCTGATCCTTGCAGCCTAGAGGGGCCTCTTGGAAACAGGGCAAGAAATGTGGGCCACTACCTGCCTTTACCTCCCTCCAGCCTCCCCTTTCTCTGACTCCTCCTTCTCACAAATCTACATCTCCAGCCAATCTCTCTCTCTCTCTCTCTCTCTCTCTCTCTCTCTCTCTCTCTCTCTCTCTCTCTCTCTCTCTCCAGTGTCGTATTCCCTCCTGTCTTAAAGACATCTCTTCTTGGATGTTCTACCATCACCTCAAACCCGACATGTATAAAACAGAACTCTTTTTCTTCCCACCCAAACTCTGTCCTTCGCCTGACTTTCACATCACTGTAGACGGCACCACCATCCTTCCTGTCTCATTAGCCTGTAACCTTTGCGTTAGCCTTGACTCCTCTCTTTCACTCAATCCACACATTCAATACATTACTAAATCCTTTCAGTTCGACCTTCACAACATCGATAAAATCCGCCCTTTCCTCTCCATCCAAACTGCTGCCATATTAGTCCAAGCACTTATTCTATCCCGTCTTGACTACTGTATCAGCCTCCTTGATGACCTCCCTGCTTCCTCTTCCCACTCCGGTCCACACTTCTCTCTGCCACCCGGATCATTTTTCTACACAAACGTCCAGTCGGTGTTTCCCCACTCCTAAAGAACCATCAGTGGTTGCCCATCCACCGCTACATCAAACAGAATCTCCTTACCATCAGCTTTAAAGCACTCACTCATCTTGCCCTCTCCTACCTCCCCTCATTACTTTCCTTCTACAACCAAGCCCGCACCCTTTGCTTCTCTAATGCTGTCCTTCTCACTGTACCTTCTCATCGTCAATCTCTCACCCACGCCCTGCCTCTGACCTAGAATGCCCTCCTTCTTCATACCTGACAGGCCATTATTCTCCCCACTTTTAAAGCCTTATTGAAGGTATATCTCCTCTAAGAGGCCCTCCTTTCCTCTTCTTCCACTCCCTTCTGCATTGCCCTGACTTACTCCCTTTATTCATTTTCCCTCCCAGTCCCGCAGCATTTATATACATATCTGTAATTTTATTCATTTATATTGTCTGTTTCCTCCTCTAGACTGTAAACTCGTTGTGGGCAGGAAATGTGTCTCATATTGTTATACTGTACTTTCCCAAATGCTTAGTACGGTGATCCACACACAGTAAGTGCTTAATAAATACGATCGACTGACTGTCTCTTCCTCTTCTCATTACGACTTTTCTCCTTTACCTCCTCTACCCCTTTCATTCTCCTTCTACAGCTCTTACTCTTCTTTCTTCTCCTTTTACTTCTCGTTCTTCTCTTCCCCTTCCCCTTCTTCCTCTTTCTCCCTTCTTTTGTATTCCTTATCCCCCTTCCCTCTTCTCCTTCCTCCTCCTACGCCTGGTTATACAACATCTTCTTCTTCACTTCTCTGGTGTCCTTTCCTATCGGGCGGTGGTTATATCCAATCCATGAATTATCTTGGGTAATGGATGAATCAATTACAGTATTAACAAAGCGCACCCTGTGTGCTAAGCACCAACTGAAGTGCTGAGTTCATCATCATCATCAATCGTATTTCTTGAGCGCTTACTGTGTGCAGAGCACTGTACTAAGCGCTTGGGAAGTACAAGTTGGCAACATATAGAGACAGTCCCTACCCAACAGTGGGCTCACAGTCTAAAAGGGGGAGACAGAGAACAAAACCAAACATACTAACAACAAAATAAAATAAATAGAATAGATATGTACAAGTAAAATAAATAAATAGATAAATAGAGTAATAAATATGTACAAGCATATATACATATATACAGGTGCTGTGGGGAAGGGAAGTAGGTAACGGGGGGATGGAGAGGGGGACGAGGGGGAGAGTTAGATTCAAGATGGTCACATCAGACCCAATTTCTATCCCTCAGGGGTATTTAAAGTCTATCTTATCCTCATTTATAGAGGAGGAAGCTGAGGCTCAGAGTGGTGAAGTGTTTGCCCAGGGTTAGCCAATAAACCAGAGGGAGAGTTGAGACTAGAAGCCAGGCGGGACTCCCAATCCCGTGCTCTTTTCATTAGGCTGTTCTGCCTCCTTCTGAAGAGTGAAGACAGTCCATCACAGACGAGAACTGAAGGCTGACCTGACTGGGCAACTCCGCTAACAGGGGGCCCGGTTCTCCAGGGTGGGGGTAAGGTCTACCCAGGAGCCACCCCTAACGCCCGTTCGGGGAGATGTCAGTGACTTACGTTCACCTGATTTACCCAGACCAGTGGCCTCCTTTGTTGGACTGAAAGACATAAAAGAGGCTGGGTAGTTTAGGGGTCAGAACACAGGACTGGCTTCTCATTCTAGATCCGTCCTTTGCCTGCTTTGTGACCTTGGAGAAATCCCTTCGCCTCTCTGGGCCTCTGTTTTCTCCTCTGTAAAGTGCGGATGAGATTTGAGTCCAGTGTGGGACAGGGAATGTATCTGCTATGAATGCCATTCATCTACCCAAGTGCTCAGTAAGTGCCATAACAACAACACCAACAACTACAACTAGCGCAACAACAATGATAATAATAAATAATATTGATAATTCATGTCCAGTGTCGCCCCTAATAAGAAGAAAAATGCCTGTGGGGGTTCCAGAGCCGAAGAAGTCACACGAGTCAGCTCAAACGAGCTCCACATATGCTTTGGAGATGAAGAGAATGAAATCAGGCAGAGCAGAGATGAGAGAAGGCACAGGCTTACTTTCCCGTGATCGGGTTCGTGATGACGACCCTCAGAAGGTGAACTCGGGAGGCCTCGCTCTGTCCCCCTTGAAACAGGCCTGCTGGTACTGCCCCAGAGGACGGGAGAGGAGGGACAAGGGAGCACTTTCCAACCTCGGCACATCCAGGCCTTCTCCCTCTGACCACCCGCTCCGTCCATGTGGCTCGTCATTAAGTAGACCCTCTCTTGAGGGGTCTGCCCAAGGCCAAAAGAAGGTCAGCTCCCCACCCTTTGTCCCCACGGCACTTCCGAGACCAGATCCGATTCAGAACCCAGAGTGACAGGGCTCATCTCAGGTGACCTTACCACGGTCCTGACCCTCGGGGAGTGGGAAAGACTCTTAGAGATCACAGAGAGGAGGCCCCTCCCTCCTCTAGCACCGGAGCAAGGAGGAGCAATAGCGCCTAGCACTGCACTAAACACTGGGAAAATAACCAAGGAAGAATTAAACCCGGTTCCTGGAAACTTTCCTATCTAATCATAATTAAGCAGAAGGATGGCGATGGAACCATAAAGGCAATCATAAATAAGACAAGAGCAACAGGGGACGGTGGCCAGAAGAGAAGTTTCAAAGCTACTCGTGGCCCGGATTCCAACAGCCACGGCAACAGACCCGGTTCTCCGTGCGGGGAGGCGGGTGACTCAGAAGGCTGTCATGGCAGGAGCCAGCCAGGTTTTTATCCACACTGTTTGTGATCAGCTCCCGGTACCGGGGCCCGGAGTTACAGCAGGGCCGTGGGGAGCAGCGCTCAGGAGCACTAATGAGTCTACACCGTTATCCTCGGTGGTGTCCAGCGGAGACTGGGGCCCGTGGAGAACGGGACCGGGGGGACCTCGGAGGGCAGGTTCGGGGGCTCAGCACTTAGAGATGAAACAGGGACTGCAGGGACCCAGTCTGGAGACCTTGGCTGAGTTCTTCTCCAGGAAGGGGCAGCGACTCCATCTTTAGCCTTGGGGAGGGGAGAGGTTCATCCACCAGCCTGGTGCTGCCCCACCCTACATCAGGACCTTCTGTCTGGGCCCCGCTCTCTGACTCCATCAACACTGGTCCACCCCAGCGACTGCCCTCGGGGATTCAGAGCGACCAGTTCTTTCCCAAGCCCTTCTAGGAGGAAAACACATAATCCCAATCCATCAACAGCACATACGGTGTCCAGACCTCTGTGCTAAACGCTGAGAAAATAAAAATAAAAAAATAGAGGCAGAATACATGGCCTCTCCTCAAGGAGTTTACAATCTAAGAGGGAGAGAGAAACAAAATGAATTACGAATAAAATAGGAAGATATATTTATGGGAAAGTAAGGGCTTAAATAGACGATCACATACTGCAGTAGTATTAGCCATGAGGGCCTCCTGGGAGCAGTGAGCTGTACTATTTCTTATACAACCAACCGGTCAGTGGTATTTACCTGGTGGTTATTGAAAGGTGCTAAATTCTTGAGAGAATACAATACAGTCAATATACATGTCCCCTGTCCTCAAGAATATTTCAATCTAACGAGGAAGGAAGGTATGAGAAGACGAATCATTGTCGGCTAGTGGAAAGAGCACAGGCCTGGAAGTTACAGGAACCAGGTTCTGATCCCTGCTCTGCTACTTGTCATCTGTGTAACCTTGGGCATGTCACTTAACGAATCTCTGCCTCACTTTCCTTAGCTATTCAATGGGGATTTGATACCTATTCTACCTCCAATTTAGACTGTGATCTTAGTGTGGAACAGAGACTGCGTCTGACCTGATGGTTTTGTACGTACTTCAGTACCTAGCACAGTGTCTGGCATCCAGTAAACGATTAGCAAATGCAACAACAATAATGATAATAACAAACGCAATAATAATTTACCACTAGAGTGGTCAGTTTAAATAATTGAATGGACATTTGAATAAAGATGAATATGCAAGTGCTGAAGATAGGTTTAAATAAAGTCATATATGCTAGAGATGGCTCATCTTAAAATACTGAGAGAGTACCTGAGGGAGACTAAATTGATCTGATCAGATGTGTTATGGATAATTGGATTGAATAAGGGCTGAGGTAGTAATTAGGAAGATGAGACCTGGGTAAAAGAAAAATAAGTGGGGAAGGACTCCTGGAGGAAGAGGGATTTTAGAAGGGCTGTAAAGTGAACAGTGGTCTGTCAGGTATGAAATGGGAGGTTGTTCAAGGTAGGAGGAAGGGCATGGAGCCGGGGTCAGCGATGGGAGAGTTCAGAATGAGGCACGGATATTAGGTTAATTTGGAAGGCGCGAAGAGTGAAAACGGGTGTGGTGGAAGAAGAGAATGCATAAGCATAAGAGCAGGAATACTGAGAGATAGCCTTGAAATTCATGGTCAGGAGTTTCTGCTTGATGTAGACAGGAATGGTCAACAGTCGGAAGGATTTGAGCAACGGAGAGACCTGGTACTCCCTCCTTTCCCATGTCAGACAAACCACAGCTCTTCCCACACTGACCACCCTCCTAAATTCTCATCTCCTCCAACATGCTTTCTCCAATTAATTTCTCACTCCCCAGAGCCATATCATTCCTTCAGCCAATTCCAGCACATATGGATTTATTTATTCCCTCCTGACTACTCATGTATATATGTTGGATTACATATATATGTTCGAATAACATCCTCCCTGTCTCACAAGCCCATAACTTTGGTATTATCCTCGACACATCTCCTTCATTCAGTACACGGTGCAATGTACTGTATTAACCACTTGGAAACTTCATTGGACGTGCTAGATCCAATTGATTTCTTCCCTGATTTCTCATTCCACCAACTGTCACTTTATTATACCCAAGTCACCTAAGAATCTGTTTAAACATACTCACATCTTTATTCTCTATTACCTCTTCCTACCTGTAATCAATTGTAGTGTCTGCCTTTCCTGCTAGGTTACAAACTTCTTGAGGGCAGGAATTGTGTCTACCAATTCTGCTGTCCTCTTCCAAGAGCTCAGTGCAGAGTTTAACATCCAGTTGGTGATCAACCAAACTATTGGTTGATTGATTGGTCGAGACATGTTTGTTGCCAACAAGGAGCTCCCACCTCACCGAGGAAGAGAGACTGGAAAGCTAATGGTGGAGATGCAGGCAGGTCAGACTGGTTGCTCAGGTAGAACTCTAGGAAATGGGTATTTTGTCCCCATTTTACAGATTACAAATGAGGATGGAGTTTGGAGCCTTGGTAGTCTAGTTTTTCTAGCCAGTGTTTGATCAAATTATTCAAACAGCAGGATTGAGGTGATTCCAATAAAAGCTTAAAATGTTTGATGTTTTATTACAGAACCTTCGGTGTGGCCTATCCTCTTGGATCTGCACCCTTTAAGCATGTAATCATCACACACCCTCAGCATCACTGCACAAAGGTACATATCAGTAATTTATTTCTTTATATTAATGTTATATTAGAGAAGCAGCGTGGCCTAGTAGAAAGAGCACGACCTTGGGCGTCAGAGGACGTGGGTTCTAATCCAGACTTTGCCACTTGTCGCTATGCGACCTTTGGCAAGCAGCTTAACTTCTCTGTGCCTCAGTTACCTAATCTGTAAAACAGATATTAAGACTGTGTGCCCCATGGGGGACAAACCTGTACATATCTATTCTATTTATTTTATTTTGTTAATATGTTTGGTTTTGTTCTCTGTCTCCCCCTTCTAGACTGTGAGCCCACTGTTGGGTAGGGACTGTCTCTATATGTTGCCAATTGTACTTCCCAAGCGCTTAGTACAGTGCTCTGCACACAGTAGGCGCTCAATAAATACGATTGATTGATTAATTGACTGATTGATTGATTATCTTGTTATCTATCCAGCGCTTAGAACACATCGCTTAGAATAGTGCTTGGAACATAGTAAGTGCTTATCAAATACAATTATTACTATTAATGTCTGTCTCCCCCGCTGGATTGTAAATTCCTTGTAGGCCGGGAACGTGTTTACCATCTCGTTGTATTGTACTCTCCCAAGCGCTTAACTCAGTAAGCACACAGTAAGTGCTCAATAAATGCCATCAGTTGATTGACTGGAATACTGTGGCCCCCGTGTTGCTTGACTTCTCCTTCTCACCCCGCCTCATCACACTTCCCAGAGGAAAACGCAATTCGGGGCACCTACTGCTTTGCAGGATGTAGATGAAGTGGTTGAATTGAACATCCCTGCCCCTTTGGTCAGGTCCACCCTTTCTTGGGTGGAAAGTCTTATGGACATAAATATGCAGCTGATGTATGTGATGGAGACCACTACAATTATGGGAGAAGATGGAAAAGGCCTTTCTTCACATCTGGGCAGAGGATGGATGGAGCAGGCTAACAGTAGGGGAGACCATTTAGACCCCTGCGACAGGAGATGGACTTCTCTACCTTCTGCAGGAGGAAGAGGGAGTTTTATTCTCCTTGGTTCCCAGTGGGCACATGGGGACCAATTGTGAAACTAATGAAAGTATCTCCAGGGATGAGGCGGGAGAAACTACTGAATGGTAGATGCTTTGGTGGCTCTAACTGAACGTTTAATACTCGGACTGGAGACATATCCGGAGGGATGGGGTGCAGCCACAGCCATTCTGAACGATTAATCCCTAGTCCAGGTAACTAAGAGGAGAGTAAGCAAGATGCAACAATGGGGATCTCCCTTCTCCCTTCTGCTAGGTCCAGAGGTGGCGAAATATTGGGCTAGGTTTCTCTGGGCTCAGTGTTCCCTGCACCTCTCCCTGAAACTCAGCTCCCTTGTAGAACCTCCACTCTCGTATCGAGATGCTCCCGTCCAGACCAAATAGGATGTCAGGTCTAGCAATTATTTACTCAACTGGCAAATAAACCATTCAATGGTATTTATTAAGCACCGACTGCTCAAAGATCTCATGGTATTTATTGAGAGCCTAGAGAATGCAGACCAATCCACCCATCAATCAGATGACATTTATTGAGCACATACTGAGTGCAAAGCAATCTTTCAATCAATTTGTTTGCATTTATTGAGGGCATACCGAGGGCTAAGAAATTCATCAATCAATCAAATGGAATCTAGTGACTGCCCACTGACTGAATTCTAGGCACTGTATTAAGTGATTGGGAGAGCACAACTAAAGAAAGACACCGAGTTCCTGCTATCCAGGCATTTCCAATCAAATAGGTGAGACAGAGAGAAATGATTTCCAAAGAGTGGGAGTCAAAGTAAGAATAATGATCAGGAAGGAAGCAGAACAAATAAGACAGATTGGAATGCTGTTTCTTATGGTTTTTTGGTAAGTGCTTACTATGTGCCAGACACTGTAGTAAGCGCTGGGGTACATACAAATTAATTATGTTGGACACAGTCCCTATTCCACATGGGGCTCAAAGTTTTAATCTCCATTTTACAGATGAGGTAACTGAGATACAGAGATGAGAAGTGACTTGCCCAAGGTCACACAGCATACAAGTGGCAGAGCCGGGATTAAACCCAGGTCCTTCTGATTCTGAGGCTTCTGCCCTATCGACTAGGCCACACTGGTTTTCTAATGACTGCTCAAATGCCTGACCAAATAAGCATATATCACTATAATTAAATCTAATGTTTACCCATGAATACGTGCTGAAATTAGAGGAAGTGGGAATGAGATGGGGAGAGCAAGAGGGTAGAAGTGTAAGAGCAATAGGATAGTAGCGAGAGGTGGTGAGCCTTTGGATTCCCCCCCGCCGATGACCAGTGACATCAAGTGACATCAAAGATCAAGGTGGAAGCATTCACTTAGCTAGGGCACGGAAGGAGACTTAGAAACACACACACACATACACACACGCACACGCACACACACTGCACCTGTGATACTCGAACAGCTTCGGCACCTCCCTGCAGAGCAAACCTCGGAACATCTCTATCATGTGGAGGGAAAAAGCAAAATTCCCTTCTAAATGGATGAGGACAGAAGGGCTGGGGTTCCAGAGGGAACCTGGCCAAGGGAAGGATTTACAGGAGGGCGGGTGTGGGGGCTCACAGAGGGCTAGAGAACGGCCGGGTCCTGTTTGTCGTGCAGCAGATGAGGCTAATGTACAGGCACCGAATCTCTGTGGTCGACCCTTTGCGATTCCCGCAGATTTTCCTGTGGTATTTTATCGCAGATGAGCCCTCACTCCCTGGAGGAAAACCCCACTGGGTGCACCAGGGCCCTGAAGACCTGCTTGACCTACTCGTTCCGCAGAGTGTAGATGAAGAGGTTCAGCATGGGGGCTACGGAAATTATGAGCACCGCCACCCCCTTGGTCAGTTCCACCCTGTCCTTGGCGGACAGTTTGATGTACATGAAGATGCCAAATGCCAACTGCCAAATGTCATGGAGACCACGACCATGTGTGAGGAGCAGGTGGAAAAGGCCTTTCTCCTCTGCTGAGCTGAGGGCAGTCTCAGGATGGCGCAGATCATGGCTATGTAGGACGTGGTCACCAGAGCCAGGGTGACCAGGAGCGTCCTCAAGGCCAGAAGCAAAGCCATTAGCTCCACGAACCGGGTATCCGAGCAGGAGAGCTGTAGCATGGGAGAAGAATCACAGATGAAGTGGTTGATGATATTGGAGGAGCAGAAATCATGATGGAGGAGAACTGGAGGAAAGACGACCAGGAACCCAGCCAGACAGTAGCAGAGGCCCAGCAGAGCTCAGAAAACCCGGCTGATGGCTGTCGTGTAGGGCAGGGGCTGGCAGAGGTCGACGTAGCTGTCGTTGGACATGCGGCCAGGAGGAAGAACTCCTTCATCCCCAGAACGTTGATGAAGAACAGCTGAGTGAAGCATTTGGAAAAGAAAATGGTTCTGTCTCCGGTGACGTTGGTGACCAGGAATCTGGGAATGCTGGCAGATGTGAAGGCGACCTCCAGCAAGGAGAAACTGCGCAGGAGGAAGTACATGGGGGTGCGGAGGCAGGAGTCCCGAAAGGTGAGGGTGACGATGGTCAGATTCCCGGTGACGCTTAATGCATAGGTGAGGAAGAGGATAGAGAAGAGAGTAGCCTGCAGGTGGGGGTCATCGGTGAGCCCCACGAGGATGAACTCTGTCACCCCGGTGCCGTTTTCCGGGGTTGCTTGTTCTCGTTGACTGGACCTGTTGATGCAGCAGAAGGGAGAGGGGAAGTGAGGGCTGGCACAGAAGCAGCCTGTGATCCAGGTGGAGAGACCAGGAGCAGTGAACCCCTGCTCTCTCCCTTCCTTCATTCAGTCGTTCATTCATTCAATCGTATTTGTGAGGGCTTATTGTGTGCAGAACACTGTACTAAGCTCTTGGGAGAGTACAATATAACAATAACTGACATACTCCCTGCCCTTCATCAGGTTACTGTCATTCACCAACACTAGCTGCAATGTACAAGTGCTGTGTCTCCCCCGTTCTAGACTGTGAGCTCGTTGTTGGGTAGGGATTGTCTCTATTTGTGGCCGAATTTCTCAGCGTTTAGTACAGTGTTCTGCACACGGTAAGCGCTCAATACATACGATTGAATGAGTGAAGTGTCCAAAGAAGAGTAGGCGGCAGTGTCTTTGAACTATCTACCCCATCAGCCTCTTTTCTTATCTTAATGTCCTTAATTTCAATCTCTCCTTTACCAACACTTTTCTCTGAATTAATCCCTCTCCCCTACAATCTCCCCCGCTAGACTGTTAACTCCGTGAGGACAGGGACTTTTTATGGTATTTCTTAAACACTTACCATGACTCAGGCACTGTGACAAGCGCTGGGTAGATACAAGGTAATCAGGTTGGATACAGTCCATGTCCCAGTGGAGCTCATAGTCTTAATCCCCATTCTACAGATGATGTACCTGAGTACAAGACTTGCCCAAGGTCACACAACAAAAAAGTGGCCGGGCCATGATTGGACCCAGATCCTTCTGACTCCGAGGTCCGGACTCTCCTAACTTTGCTTTACTCTCCCAAGAGCTCTGAATCGTGCTCTGCACCAATCAGGTAGGTGTTTAGTCAATTCTATGGCTTGATTGATTGACTACCTAAGAGTGGGTTCTAAATTAGTGCTATTGATTAATTAATTTACAGTTTGGCTGATGAGTGCACCGACAGAACATTCAGATCTATTACCTGCAGAACGGCAGATGGAGGAAAGGGAAAATCTTTCTTGTGTCAAGAAATGACCACACAATTTTCCCACTCTCTCCGACGGGTTTCTCGGGACTTTGACTCGGCATGCAGAGACAGAAGAGAATTTTGTGTTTCAGTCTAGTTCTACCTCTTGAACATACGGAAGCAGCCTCTACCTCACCCAACTAAAATCTCAGCGTGATGGTGATGGAGGGTCGTGGGGAATCCCAGAGGAACACCCCGCCGGTTTTCCCCAGAACTCATCCAGGACCCTGCCGGCTTTTGCCTTTGGGGCCATATCAACGCTGTCGGGATCATCAGGGTGGATCATGGTTTGTCCGGATGAAGGAGTCCTACTCACTGAGCAGGGAGGTGAGAGACTCTGAAGGCCGAGAGTCAGGCTGGCTTTATCCGCTCTGTTCGCGATGGGCTCTGGGGAAAAGGGGGCGAGGAGCCACAGCTGAGCTGCGCGAAGCCGCGGGGAGCACTAATGAATCTATGCCGTTAACCACGATGGCAGACAACAGAGACTGGTGCCCTTGGGAAACAGAACGGAGAGCAGAAACAGGTGCTCAGAGCATGGAGGCGAGGCGAGGGCTGCTGGAACTCAGCCTGGAGAACCCTGGCTAGTTTGTTCCCCTAGGAAGGGCGGAGACACTGGGTTTATCCTGGGGTACGGGGTGGGGAGGGGCGCGCTTCGGAGAGCCCAAATTAGCCCCAGAAAAGTTTCCAGAAAAAGATGCATGTTTTCCCTCCTTTCCCTCTCCTTCCATTTGCTCCAATGTTAAGAAGTGGTAGAAAGCTCCAGAGGGACGGTCTGATTTGGGTCAGAATTTTGGACTACAGTTAGCCCTTCCTTTCTACGACACAATCTAGAGGATCACGAGAACATCCTCATCTCGCTATCTAGAATAACATTGGATATTTCTGTCCCTCTGATTCCACAAAATCCAGTGCTGGATCTAGAAGCAGGGGACGTGGGAACTGTCCAAGGTGCTGCGATATATGGCTTGAGAGTCAGGTTACACAGATGTCCACCTCTATCGAACGATCGTTTTTATTGAGCACTTACTGCGAGCAGAACACTGTACTAAGGGCTTGGGAGAGTACAACACAACAATATAACAGAAACATTCCTTGCCCACAACGGGCTTACAGATGGACATTAATATAAATAAATTCCAGGTATATACGTATGTGCTGTGCTGTGGTGCTTAGTGGGGCGTGGTGTATAAAAAGAGCAAGTCGGGGTGACTCAGAAGGGACGGGGGAAAAGAGGAAATGAGAGTTTAGTCAGGGAAATCCCCTTGAAGCAGATGTGCCTTCAATAAGGCTTTGAAGGTGGGAAAAGTAATTTTCTTTCGATTATGAAAGCGGATGGCGTTCCAGGCCAGAGGCAGGACGTGGACGAGAGGTCAGCGGCTAGATAAGGCGAGTTCAAAGTACAATGAGTACGTTGGCATTAGAGGAACAAAGTGCGTGGGCTGGGCTGTAGTACGAGAGTAATGACATGAGACATACATTCTTTTCTTTCCCTTCCTCACTCCCTACTGATTTTTTCATGGCCTCTAGGTGACTGGAGAAAGAGATATTCATCGCTGCCCAGGATCATTCATTACATAGGATCATCTATGATCACTTCCAACAGCCCTCAAGTTTGAAGACAGGAAGGAGATATTAAATATATGTACAGAAATGACATTTCTTTTTTTCGAAGTTGAGTTCACTTTTCCTGTTAATGATATCACCATACTCTTCGCACAGCAGTTACTCTTTCCCGTTACAGAAACGAAGAAGGCAGCACTGTTCTGTTAACATCATGTGAGATTATCACTTGGCACTGATCAAGATTAACTTCTTCCCTCCAACGTAGACTGTAAGCCCCATGTGGGACAGGGACCTGATAAACTTGTATCTGCCCCAGGGCTTAGAACAGTGCTTTTTTATTTATTTATGACTCTCTCCCCCTTCAATCAATCAATCAATCAATCAATCGTATTTATTGAGCGCTTACTGTGTGCAGAGCACTGTACTAAGCGCTTGACTTAAGACTGTAAGCTCGTAAGCTTACTTCAGACTGTAAGCTCGTATTGGGCAGGGAATGTGTCTGTTTATTCTTGTATTGTACTCCCTCAAGCGCTTAGTACAGTGCTCTGCGTACAGTAAGTGTTCTATAACTATGATTAACTGACTGACTGACTACTTCACACATAGTAAGTCCTTATCAAATGCCAGAAGAAACGAGATAGATTACATTCCACGGGACCTAGAGGTTACTTAACCCCATTTTACCTTTTTGTGGGATCCATTATGGTGAAGGTGGGGATTGAAAAATGGCTTGGAGGAGAAGGAGTTATCTTGTCTGCCGTAGGTGGAAAAGACAGTCGATTATCTAGGTTTTTGTCCCAGCTCTGTCACTGGTCTTTTGATCACCTCGGGCAAGTCATTCAAATACGAGTCACAGTCACACTCACAAAACTTACAGGTACACGACTAAAAAAGAAATGCACAAGGTAGTGAAAGTGGCTAATGGGACATCCCAACCAGGAAAGGGAGCTATCAATCAAGGAAGGCTTCCTGAAGGAAGTAACATTTGGCTTTGAAGCAAGTTTCTGATGTGTTCTGGCTAAGGGAAGAGGGCAGAGTGCTTCCTGGAGCGCGAAGGGAGTAGGATATGGAATATTGCAGGATCGCCAGCGAGGTCCGTTTGGAAGGTTTGCTTGGGAGGAGGAAAGGCCTCCTTCTGGGTAGGAGGCTTGGGAGAAGAGATTAGATTGGTATCGGGAAGATTGCAGGATGACAGTCCAAAAGCCAACAGAGAGGATCTCTCATTTCATGTGAGTAGAAATTGGTTGGTAAAACACCTGTGACAAATTCTCAGCCCACGAGGAGGCTCCACTCTAATGGGCGATATAGAAATAGAATATATTTAAAAATGGAGTGATCAGAACAAGTTACTGAGTGCTTAGGGAGATTCCGCGCTCAACCACTTGCCTGCTGTGTGACCTTGGACAAGTCACGCCACTTCTCTGTGCCTCGGTTCCCTCATCTGTAAAATGAGGAGTAAGACTGTGAGCCCCATGTGGGACAGGGACTGTGTCCAACCTGACTATCTTGTATCTACCCCAGCGCTTAGAACTATGTCTGGCACATAGTAAGCGCTTAACAAATACAATAATAATTAATTAATATTCATTCATTTATTCATTCTATTACTTCTGTTATTACGTATACTGCTCCTATCACTACTATATCTACTATGACTACTTCTATTAGTGTTATTACTTCTGCTACCACTACTGCTGCTTTGCTATTATTACTTTTTTTGCAGCTACAATTATCAATCGATCAAACAGTCAATGACATTTACTGAACGCTTCCTTTTCATGCATTCATTCAATCGTACTTATTGAGCGCTTACTGTATGCAGAGCACTGTACTAAGCTCTTGGGAAGTACAAGTTGGCAACATATAGAGACGGTTCCTACCCAACAGCGGGCTCACAGTCTAGAAGGGGGAGACAGACAACAAAACAAAACATATTAACAAAATAAAACAAATAGAATAAATATGTACAAGTCAAATAAATAAATAAATAGAGTAATAAATATGTACAAACATATATATATATATATATATATATATACATATATATACAGGTGCTGTGCGGAGGGGAAGGAGGTAAGGCGGGGGAATGGGGAGGGGGAGGAGGGAGAGAGGAAGGAGGGGGCTCAGTTTGGGAAGGCCTCCTGGAGGAGGTGACCTCTCAGTAGGGCTTTGAAGGAAGGAAGAGGGCTAGCTTGGCGGATGTGTGGAGGGAGGGCATTCCGGGCCAGGGGGAGGACGTGGGCCGGGGGTCGATGGTGGGACAGGCGAGAACGAGGCACGGTGAGGAGATTAGCGGCAGAGGAGCGGAGGGTGCGGGGTGGACTGTAGAAGGAGAGAAGGGAGGTGAGGTAGGAGGGGGCGAGGTGATGGAGAGCCTTGAAGGCGAGAGTGAGGGGTTTTTGCCTGATACGTTGGTTGATTGGTAGCCACTGGAGATTTTTGAGGAGGGGAGTAACATGCCCAGAGCGTTTCTGCACAAAAACGATCCGGGCAGCGGCGTGAACTATGGATTGATGTGGGGAGAGACAGGAGGATGGGAGATTGGAGAGGAGGCTGATGTAGTAATCCAGTCGGGACAGGATGAGAGATTGAACGAGCAGGGTAGCGGTTTGGATGGAGAGGAAAGGGAGGATCCTGGCGATGTTGCGGAGGTGAGACTGGCAGGTTTTAGTGACGGATTGGATGTGAGGGGTGAACGAGAGAGCGGAGTCGAGGGTGACACCACGGTTGCGGGCTTGTGAGACGGGAAGGATGG
The DNA here is from genome assembly GCF_015852505.1 of Tachyglossus aculeatus. NCBI lineage: Eukaryota > Metazoa > Chordata > Mammalia > Monotremata > Tachyglossidae > Tachyglossus > Tachyglossus aculeatus. The sequence continues at coordinate 87,317 of NW_024044878.1, forward strand.
TAGTGCCGTCAACAGTGATGGGAAAGTCAGGGAGAGGGCAGGGTTTGGGAGGGAAGATAAGGAATTCAGTCTTGTAAATGTTGAGCTTTAGATGGCGGAAAGATATCCAGATGGAGATGTCCTGTAGGCAGGAGGAGATACGAGCCTGGAGGGAGGGATAGAGAGCAGGGTCAGGGATGTAGATTTGGGTGTCATCAGAGTAGAGATGATAGTTGAAGCCGTGGGAGCGAATGAGGTCACCAAGGGATTGAGTGTAGATAGAGAACAGAAGGAGACCAAGAACTGACCCTTGAGGAACTCCTACAGTAAGGGAATGGGAAGGGGAGGAGTAGCCCGCAAAAGAGACTGAGAATGAACGGCCGGAAAGATAAGAGGAGAACCAGGAGAGGACAGAGTCTGTGAAGCCAAGGTTGGGTAGCGTGTTGAGGAGCAGGGGGTGGTCCACAGTGTCAAAGGCAGCTGAGAGGTTGAGAAGGATTAGAGGATACAGTAGGAGCCGTTGGATTGGGCAAGAAGTTGGTCATGCCTTTGAGAGGGTAGTTTCCGTGGAATGTAGGGGACGGAAGCCAGATTGGAGAGGGTCGTGGAGAGAGTTGGCATTGAGGAATTCGAGGCAGCGCGTTTAGACGACTCGTTCAAGGAGTTTGGAAAGGAATGATAGGAGGGAGATAGGGTGATAACTAGAAGGTGAGGTGGGGTCAAGAGAGCAAAGCACTGTACAATGCACTTGGGAGAGTACAACACAGTAGAGTAGGTTGTCATGAGTCTTGCCTACAAGTAGTTTACAGTTTAAAGAGGGAGAGAGACGTTAAGATCAATTACAGATGGTTATGTATCAAAGTGCTTATGATGTTAGGATCCAAGTCTGTAGGTGACACAGAAGTGAGGGCTAAGTCAGGGAAGGGTTTTTGGAGGAGATATGATTTAGTAGGGCTTTGAAGGCACAACTCCTCCAAGAGGCCTTCCCTGGCTAAGCCCTCCTTTCCTCTTCTCCCAGTCCTTTCCAATTCGCCCTGACTTGCTCCCTTTACCCACCCCTATCGAAGACCTACAGCATTCATGGAAAGATCAAATATTTATTTATTTATATCGAAGTTTGCCTCCCCCTCTAGACTGTAAACTCTTTGTGGGCAGGGAATGTGTCTGTTTGTTTTTGTATTGTACTCTCTCAAGACTTAATACAGTGCTCTGCACACAGTAAACTCTCATTAAATTCGATTGAATGAATGAATGAATGAATGAATGAATGAAGTGGGGGTTGTGGTGGCCTGTCAGATATGAAGGGGGAGGGAATTCCAAGCCAGAAGGAGGATGTAGGTAAGAGGTCTCTGGTGAGAAAGAAGGGATTGAGGTACAATGCGTAGGCTGGTATTAAAGAAGCTAAGTGTGTGGATTTGGTTGCAGTAGGAGATGAGTGAAGTAAGGTAGCAGGGGGAGAGATGATTAAGTGCCTTAAAGCCTATAGTTAGGTTTTTCTATTTGATTCACAGATAGATGGCCAACAGTTGGAGGTTTTTAAGGAGAGGGGAGATATGGACTGAGCCTTTTTTAAAATAAAAATGATCCGGGCAGCAGAGTGAAGTATGGACTGAAGATGGGAGAGACAGAGAATCACTATTACTACTGCTACTATTTATTTATTTATTTATTTATTTATTTATTTATTTATTTATTTATTTGTTCGTTTAATCGTATTTATTGAGCGCTTACTGAGCACAGAGAACTATACTAAGCGCTTGGGAAAGTACAATACAATAATAAAGAGTGACAATTCCTACCCAAAGTGAGCTCACAGTCTGAGGTGCGGGAATAATAATAATAATAATAATAATAATAATAATAATAATAATAATAATGGCATTTATTAAGCGCTTACTATCTGCAAAGCACTGTTCTAAGCGCTGGGGAGGTTACAAGGTGAAGGGGAAGACAAACAGCAATACAAATAACTGACATCAATACAAAAAATAAAATTACAGATATATATATATATACGTGCTGTGGGGCTGGGAGAGGGGGGAAGAGCCAAGGGAACAGGTCATGGCGACGTAGAAGGGAATGGAGGATGAGGAAAAGTGGGACTTAGTCTGGGAAGGCCTCTTGTAGAAGATGTGTCTTCAGTAAGATTTTGAAGAGGTTGGGGGAGAGTAACTTTCTGGCGGATTTGAGGAGGGAGGGCGTTCCAAGCCAGAGGCAGGATGTGGACTAGGGCTCGGCGGCTAGACAGGCGAGATCAAGGCACAGTGATTAGGTTAGCACTGGAGGAGCGAGGTGTGTGGGCTGGATTGTGGACAAAGAGAAGCGAGATGAGGTAGGAGGGGGCAAGGTGATGGAGTGCTTTAATGCCAATGGAGAGGAATTTTTGTTTGATACGGAGGTGGATTAGCAACCAGTGGAGGGTTTTTTTGAGGAGAAGGGTGACGTGTCCAGAACGTTTTGGTAGAAAAATGATCCGGGCAGCAGAGTAAAGTATGGACCAGAGTGGGGAGAGATAGGAGGCTGGAGGTCAGCATGGAGAGACTGATGCAGTAATCCAGACGGGATAGGATGAGTGATTGTATTAGCGTGGTAGCAGTATGGATGTTGAGGAAAGGGCGGGCTTTAGCGATGTTGTGAAGGTGGGACCTCAGGATTTCGCGACGGATTGAATTTGTGGGTTGACTGAGAGAGAGGAGTCAAGGATAACACCAAGGTAATGGGCTTGTGAGACAGGAAAGATGGTGGTGCTGTCTACAGTGATGGGAAAGTACTACTACTACTACTACTACTACTACTACTACTACTACTACTACTACTACTATTACTATCCTGAACCACATGAGCGACACTCACTCCCTTGGTGACCTCATTCACTCCCACGGCTTCAACTATCATCTCTACGCTGATGACACCCAGATCTGCATCTCTGCCCCTGCTCTCTCCCCCTCTCTCCAGGCTCGCATCTCCTCCTGCCTTCAGGACATCTCCATCTGGATGTCTGCCCGCCACCTAAAACTCAACATGTCCAAGACTGAACTCCTTGTCTTCCCTCCCAAACCTTGCCCTCTCCCTGACTTTCCCATCTCTGTTGACGGCACTACCATCCTTCCCGTCTCACAAGCCCGCAACCTTGGTGTCATCCTCGACTCCGCTCTCTCATTCACCCCTCACATCCAAGCCGTCACCAAAACCTGCCGGTCTCAGCTCCGCAACATTGCCAAGATCCGCCCTTTCCTCTCCATCCAAGCCGCTACCCTGCTCGTTCAAGCTCTCATCCTCTCCTGTCTGGACAACTGCATCAGCCTTCTCTCTGATCTCCCATCCTCGTGTCTCTCCCCACTTCAATCCATACTTCATGCTGCTGCCCAGATTGTCTTTGTCCAGAAACGCTCTGGGCATGTTACTCCCCTCCTCAAAAATCTCCAGTGACTACGAATCAATCGTGAGGCAGAAACTCCTCACCCTGGGCTTCAAGGCTCTCCGTCACCTCGCCCCCTCCTACCTCACCTCCCTTCTCTCCTTCTACAGTCCACCCCGCACCCTCCGCTCCTCTGCCGCTAATCTCCTCACCGTGCCTCGTTCTCGCCTGTCCCGCCCACGTCATCCCCCGGGCCTGGAATGCCCCCCCTCTGCCCATCCGCCAAGCTAGCTCTCTTCCTCCCTTCAAGGCCCTACTGAGAGTTCACCTCCTCCAGGAAGCCTTTCCAGACTGAGCCCCTTCCTTCCTCTCCCCCTCGTCCCCCTCTCCGTCCCCCATCTTACCTCCTTCCCTTCCCCAAAGCACCTGCATATATGTATATATGTTTGCACATATTTATTACTCTATTTATTTATTTATTTATTTGACTTGTACATATCTATTCTATTTATTTTATTTTGTTAGTATGTTTGGTTTTGTTCTCTGTCTCCCCCGTCTAGACTGTGAGCCCACTCTTGGGTAGGGACTGTCTCTATATGTTGCCAACTTGTACTTCCCAAGCGCTTAGTACAGTGCTCTGCACACAGTAAGCGCTCAATAAATGCGATTGATTGCTTGATTGATTGACAGACACTCTGTCCAACCCGATTTGCTTGTATCCACCCCAGCGCTTAGTATAGTACCTGACACATAGTAAGCACTTAACAAATACCACAATTATTATTCTACTACTCATACGATCACAACTAGTTCTAAAGTTGTTGCCGAAAGGGATGGGGCAGGTCTAGTGGACAAAGTGGTGAGCCGATCAAACTTGGGAGTGGAAACAGAAAAAGATGATGAGGAAAGAGCACCTGAGGGGGAGGTGTAAGTCCATCCTCACCAAGGAAAGCTTTGGCCATTTAATTTCGTTTTCTGTTACAGAATCACAAAGAAGTATCAAAGTCTCTTATTTTTTCTTAAAGAAAATCACCTTCTTGGGTACGTCCTTGGTGGCCTGCTTCACCTGCTGGTTTCGTAGGGTGTAGATAAAGGGTTCAGCATGGGGGCCACCGAGGTATTTAGCACCGCCACTCTCTTGTTGAAGTCTAAACCTTCCTTGGGGGATAGCTTGATGTACATGAATATACAGCTGCCATAAGCGAGGGAGATGACGATCATGTTAGAGGAGCACTGAAGTGGAGAGAGACACGAGGATGGGAGATCAGAGAGAAGGCTAGTGCAGTAGTCCAGACGGGATAGGATGAGAGCTTGAATTAGCAGGGTAGCGGTTTGGATGGAGAGGAAAGGGCGGATCTTGGCAATGTTGCGGAGCTGAGACCGGCAGGTTTTGGTGACGGCTTGGATGTGAGGGGTGAATGAGAGAGCGGAGTCGAGGATGACACCAAGGTTGCGGGCTTGGGAGACGGGAAGGATGGTAGTGCCGTCAACAGAGATGGGAAAGTCAGGGAGAGGACAAGGTTTGGAAGGGAAGACAAGGAGCTCAGTCTTCGACATGTTGAGCTTTAGGTGGCGGGCGGACATCCAGATGGAGATGTCCTGAAGGCAGGAGGAGATGCGAGCCTGGAGGGAGGGGGAGAGAGCAGGGGCAGAGATGTAGATCTGGGTGTCATCAGCGTAGAGATGATAGTTGAAGCCGTGGGAGCGAATGAGGTCACCAAGGGAGTGAGTGTAGATTGAGAACAGAAGGGGACCAAGCACTGAACCTTGGGGAACCCCCACAGTAAGAGGATGGGAGGGGGAGGAGGAGCCTGCAAAAGAGACTGAGAAAGAACGACCAGAGAGATAAGAGGAGAACCAGGAGAGGACGGAGTCTGTGAAGCCAAGGTCAGATAACGTGTTGAGGAGAAGGGGGTGGTCCACAGTGTCAAAGGCAGCTGAGAGGTCGAGGAGGATTAGGACAGAGTATGAGCCGTTGGATATGGCAAGCAGGAGGTCATTGGTGACCTTTGAGAGGGCAGTTTCCGTGGAATGAAGGGGACGGAAGCCAGACTGGAGGGGGTCGAGGAGAGAGTTGTTGTTGAGGAATTCTAGGCAGCGCATGTAGACAACTCGTTCAAGGAGTTTGGAAAGGAATGGTAGGAGGGATATGGGACGATAACTAGAAGGTGAGGTGGGGTCATGAGAGGGTTTTTTTAGGATGGGAGAGACATGGGCATGTTTGAAGGCAGAGTGGAAAAGGCTTTTTTTCTTTTCTGGGTGGAGGGCAGTCTCAGGATTGTGTAGATGATGGCCGTGTAGGACACTGCGACTTGTGCCAGAGTGACCAGGAGTGTCCCAGCTGCAAATATAAAATTCATCTTCTCTAATAATTGCGTGTCAGTGCACGAGATTTCCGGCACGGGGGCAGTGTCACAGGTGAAATGGTTGATGACGTTTGAGTCACAGTGTTCCAGCTGGAGACCCAGGATTAGGCCCGGAAAGATGAACAGGTAGCCGACCAGCCAGGAGCAGAGGACCAGCAGGGTGCAGACTCTCCAGTTCATGATGGTCAAGTAGAGCAGCGGCTGGCAAATGGCGACATAGCGGTCATAGGGCATGGCGGCCAGGAGGGAAAACTTCGTCGCCCCTAGGAAGATGAAGAAGAACAACTGAATGGCACAAACATTATAGGAAAGGATCCTGTCCCCGGTCGAAATACCCACCAGCAGTTTGGGAATGGAGACCGACGTAAATGAAATTTCTAGGAAGGAGAAATTCTGGAGGAAAAATTACATTGGCGTGCGGAGTCCAGTAGGGTGAGAGTGAGGATCAATCATTCAATCGTATTTATTGAGCGCTTACTGTGTGCAGAGCACTGTACTAAGCGCTTGGGAACTACAAGTTGGAAACATATAGAGACAGTCCCTACCCAACAGTGGGCTCACAGTCTAGAAGGGGGAGACAGAGAACAAAACCAAACATATTAACAAAATGAAATAAATAGAATAGATATGTTCAAGTAAAATAAATAAATAAATAAATAGAGTAATAAATATGTACAAACATATATACATATATACAGGTGCTGTGGGGAAGGGAAGGAGGTAAGATGGGGGAGATGGAGAGGGGGACGAGGAGCAGAGGAAGGAAGGGGCTCAGTCTGGGAAGGCCTCCTGGAGGAGGTGAACTCTCAGTAGGGCCTGGAAGGGAGGAAGAGAGCTAGCTTGGCGGATGGGCAGAGGGAGGACATTCCAGGCCCGGGGGATTACGTGGGCCGGGGGTCGACGGCAGGACAGGCGAGAACGAGGCACGGTGAGGAGATTAGTGGCAGAGGAGCGGAGGGTGCGGGGTGGGCTGTAGAAGGAGAGAAGGGAGGTGAGGTAGGAGGGGGCGAGGTGACGGAGAGCCTTGAAGCCCAGGGTGAGGAGTTTCTGCCTGATGCGCAGATTGATTGGTAGTCACTGGAGATTTTTGAGGAGGGGAGTAACATGCCCAGAGCGTTTCTGGACAAAGACAATCTGGGCAGCAGCATGAAGTATGGATTGAAGTGGGGGGAGACACGAGGATGGGAGATCAGAGAGAAGGCTGATGTAGTAGTCCAGACGGGATAGGATGAGAGCTTGAACGAGGATGGTCAGGTTCCCAGTGATGTTCAACAGGTAACTGAGTAGCAGGAATAAAAAGATGACCATCTTCTAGTCTGGAGTGTCTGTCAGCCCTAGAAGGATGAACTCGGTCACTGAGAACTGATTTCTCATCGCTGACTCTGGATTTCCTCCGGGGTCACAACTGAGGATGAGAGAGGAAGCAGACGTGAAGTTGGTCAGGGAAGTTTTCTGTTTATTGTTTTATTATTCTCTTCCAAGCGCTTAGTACAGCGCTCTGCAAAAGGAAAACACTCAATAAATACGATTAAATGAGGAGAGAGGCTAAAAAGGGAAACTCAAAGAAACCAGTTGGAATGCTTCTCCTTCTCTCATTGGACCGAATCATTACCATCACTCTGGCTGTCTTTATTAAACCAATCCTCATCAGCGTTTATTGGGCACCTCTTCTGTACACAACACTCTCATAGGCTCCTAGGAAGTAAAATCAATCAGTCGGTGGTATTTATTGAGTGTTTACTGCATACAGAGCACAACAATAGACTACAGACCCCGCCTGTGGGGAGTTTACAACTAATGGGAGAGATCAGCAATAAAAATTAGCTATCGAGGAATTCACCGGGATTTTTGAACCCAGGTTCAGGGAAGTCATCAGTCACGTCAGCCATCTCCAGGCAGAGCTGGGGCTAGAAGTCCAGGTATCCAAGAGCTGAGAACCATGAAATGGATCCCTAGCAGGGCTCCAGGCGAGGATATGCCCGGTGAAAAGGAAAAATTTGTCAGAGGCAACAGATCACCTGAGGCACGGGCCAATCCCAAATCCTCAGAGATCGATCCAGCCAGCAAAAATACTAATCCAGCTGATTCCTTTCCAACTGTCGCTATCTCCTTCCCTGACCAAATCAGAAATGTCAGATGTGGGACAGGAAAAAACAGCAGAGATCAGATTTCGGGAGGACCAAGGTACTTAAGGAGGAACGTGTACTTACTTTTCTGACACTCTCGATGGTTTTGGGCAGAGTTTTCCCACTGAATATCCGGTTTGTTCGTTTGAAAATCCGAATCGACCTTCTCCCTATTCTCAAGAAGAATTGCATACCATTTAGGCAGCCCAAATCTCTCCCTATTTTTGTGGTGCCCTGCCAGGCATGACCGAATTTCCCTTATCCTCGTCCTTCTGCTGCTACTACTTCCATCGGTTTGCAGAGGGGAGAGGAGTTGGGGTCCTGGGCGACACCCTTCCTGCCAGCCTACTAGCGGGGTTGGAGAAACGTATGTTCTAGAGGGAAGGAAAGACAGGATAGCTGAGACTGGAGAAAGCAAGCTGCTTCCTACAGTCACAGAAAGGAGATTTGACATTATTCATCTCTCCCCCAGCCCTTATTTTACAGGGACAAAATTCAGCCCCTTTATGAGTTCTTCTCAATGTAGATGGGAGGGCTCTTTAGATAACAAAGGAGACATTCCCTGGAGATGCTTATATCAAGGAGCTAATGAACTCGGTTCTCAATCCCCCCGAGCAAAGAATTTTAATTTGCTAGGATAAGCGTCGAAGGAGGAGTGATGGGGATCTTGAAGGGTTCTTTCCTGGAAATGGGGCAGGCTTCTCTCATCACCTAGTGGTCCCTGGTGCCTGGGCTACCCGCGGGGCAAAAGTGGCCGTTGTACCTCTAGCTGTACTGGGGCGCTCCTGTAGCAGCTGCTGCTGTTGCTCTTTTTTCTTCTCCTGCTGTTCTCAATAGAGTGGAAAATGTCCCTCCGGCCCTTAGTCCTACTTCATTCATTCAATCGTATTTCATTCGATCATATTTAATGAATACAGAGCACTGCACTAAGCGCTTGGAAGAGTACAATATACCAATAAACAGATATATTCCCTGCCCACAGCGAGCTTACAGTCTGGAGGGGGAGAAAGACATTAAAATAAATAAATGAAATTACAGATATGTACATATCTGCTGTGGGGCTGGGACGGAAGCAATGAATAAAGGAAGCAAGTCAGGGTGATGCAGAAGGAAGTGGGAGAAGAGGAAATGAGGGTTTAGTCAGGGAAGGCCAGCGTGTGACATACTCAGCGATGCCTGACCATATCTGGAAAGCACAGGGGTGTCTGCAGATGACGAGATCTTGGACAGCTGTAATTCATCTAACAACATATATGGAATTTGTTTATTTATTTATTTGTTTATTTATTTATTTATTTATTTATTTATTTATTTATTTATATTAATGTCTTTCACCCCTTCTAGACTGTAACCTCGTTGTGCTCAGGGAATGTGCCTGTTGTATTGTTATATTGTACTCTCCCAAACGCTTAGGACATGCTCTGCACACAGGAAGTGCTCAATAAATATGGTTGACTGGAGATGTTCTCTTCCGTGACTGCCAAGTGGCAAAATCCTCTCCCTGCCAGCTCTCTGACAATACGGGCTGCAGGACAATAGGGCCAGGGGCCGAGGAGGGGGGAGGGGGCGTGAGACTGTGAAGGTTCAGTGCATTGCAATCACCACTGTGGCACACAGTAGCTGCTCAATTGTCCGTGATCTATAGCAGGAACTGTATTCCCTACTAGATTGTTATTATTATTTTTTATTAATCAGAATAATAATTGTTATTGTATTTGTTGAGCGATTACTATGTGCCTGGCACTGTACTAAATTCTAGGGTGGATATAAGCAAATTGGGTTCAACAGTCCCTGCCCCAAGTGGGGCTCGCAGTCTCAATCTTCATTTTCCAGATGAGGGAACTGAGGCCCAGAGAAGTGAAGTGACTTGCCCAAGGTCACACAGCAAATAGATGGTGGAGCTGGGATTAAAACACATGACCCTCTGACTCCCAAGCCTGTGCCCTATTCCTTACATCATGCTGCTTCCAAGAAAATGAGATCGTTGAGGGCAGGGAACGTTTTCATACTCATCACCCCCACTTATATCAACACCTCTATACTCAGTGGATTCCCGCTACCTGACATTTATTAGATTGTAAGCTCTTTGAGAACATGGATCATCTTCCCTAGCATGGTGTAGTTTAGAAAGCACAGACCTGGGAGTCAGAAGGTCATGGGTTCTAATTACGACTCTGCCACTTGTCTGCTGTATGGCCTTGGATAAATTAATTCACTGCTCTGTGCCTCAGTCCCCTCATCTGTAAAATGGGGATTAAGGCTGTAAACCCTATGCAGGACAGAGACTGTGATCGACTTGATTTGCTTGTATCCACTCCAGCGTTTAGTACAGTGCCTAGCACATAGAGCTTAACAAATACCACAATCATCATCATCATTATTACTAACTCTACTATTCTATTCCAAGTGCTTAGTACTTAAACATAGGAAGTATTTAAGAAATACCATTGATTGCTTGACTACTAATTCTTGAATAGTCTCTCAACTGTTTAGGAGTGCTCAATAAATAATAATAATTGTAAGACTGTGAGCTCCTTAAGGGCAAGTATCATGTCTTCTAAATCTACTGTATTCTCCCCAAAACTAATTCAGAGCCCTGCATACAGTAAGTACACAGTCAATTCTATTGGCTGACATTACTTTATGGAACTGTTACTCTGATTCTGGGGATGTAGGAATGTTTTTGCCTCACTGTCACACTTGGGTGTGAGAGCAGGGCTGAGATCACTGCTCTCACCCTCAAAGTGTGGAAATTGAAGTACTGGAGGCAAACGTGCTACAAGCACTTGGTAGGTACTAGCACTTGGTAGGTGCTTAATCAATCAATACTATTGACTGGAAAATATGGACATTCATTCATTCATTCAATCGTATTTATTGAGCGCTTACTGTGTGCAGGGCATTGTACTACGCGCTTGTGGCAGCCAGGAGGAAGAACTCGGTCTTCTCCGGCAGGATAAAGAAGAACAGCTGTGTTACACAACTATTGTAAGAAATGGTCCTGTCCCCAGTGAAGTTTGTGGCTAGGAATCTAGGAATGCAGGAGGACATGAAGATCTCCAGGAAGGAGAAAATGTACAGGAAGAAGTATATGGGAGGGCAGAGACAGGAGTCAAGAAGAGAGAGGGTGACGATTGTCAGGTTTCTGGTGAAGTTCAAAACATAGGTAAAGAGGAGAAAGGGGGCCGATCAGAATACATTACTGAGGGTCATGATCTGCTCTAAAATAATTCATTCATTCATTTAATCAATTCAATCAATCAATTGAGCGTTTACTGTGTGCAGAGAACTGTACTAAGCGCCTTGGAAGTACAAGTTGGCAACATGTAGAGACGGTCCCCACCCAACAACGGGCTCACAGTCTAGAAGGGGGAGACAGACAACAAAACAAAACGTGTATACTGGTGTCAAAATCGTCAGAACGAATAGAATTAATGCTATATGCACATCATTAACAAAATAAATAGAATAGTAAATATGTACAAGTAAAATAAGTAGAGCAATATATATATATATATATATATATATATATATATATATATATATATATACAAGTGCTGTTGGGCGGGGAAGAAGGTAGGGCGGGGGGATGGGAAGGAGGAGAGGAAAAAGGGGGTTCAGTCTGGAAAGGCCTCCTGGAGGAGGTGAGCTCTCAGTAGGGCTTTGAAGGGAGGAGGAGAGCTAGCTCGGCGGATGTGTGGAGGGAGGCCATTCCAGGCCAGGGGAAGGACGTGGGCTGGGGGTCGATGGTGGGACAGATGAGAAGGAGGCACAGTGAGGAGGTTAGCGGCAAAGGAACGGAGGGTGTGGGCTGGGCTGTAGATGGAGAGAAGGGAGTTGAGGTAGGAGGGGGCGAGGTGCTGGAGAGCCTTGAAGCCGAGAGTGAGGAGGTTTTGCTTGATTCATAGGTAAAGGATGAACTATGGCTCCTCATGACTATTTCCCAACTTCTACTTGAGTTGCAAATCGAAATTCAAATAAATTCTGCCTCAACCAACAAAACGACCCAAGAACTTTGCAGAGACTGTGACCGACCCGATTTGCTTGTATCCACAAGAGGCAGAGATATCTATGAAGGTGATGAAAATGTTTCATAAGCCCTCTTTTCAGTACAAATGGCTACTGAAATATAACACCTCTCCCTGCTCCTCTGGAAGATGGACCAACCAACCAATCAATCAATCAATTTATTGAGCACTACATTGTGTAGAGCGCTGTGCTTGGAAGGAGTTAATAAAATGAGCAGATATGATCCCTGCCCTTATGGAGCTTAGTGTGGGAGAACAAACATTGTCATCAATTCGACAAGAGGAAGAAGAAAAGAGGATTTGTTCCTGAGTTACAATTAATAGAGTGTATGAGTTATCGATAGAGAAGCAGCCTAGCTCAATGGATAGAGCATGAGCCTGGGAGTCAGAAGGTCATAGGTTCTAGTCCCGGCTCTGCCACCTATCTTCTGTGTGACCTTGGGCAAGTCACTCAGCTTCTCTGTGCCTCAATTACCTTATCTGTAAAATGGGGAGTGAGGCTGTGAGCCCCATATGAACAGGGACTGTGTCCAACCCAATTTGCGTCTATCCACCACAGTGGTTAGTGCACTGCCTGGCACCTTGTAAGTGATTAACAAATACCGTAATTATTATCATTACTATTGCTATTATTATTATTACCGATAGTGAGTACCCAAATGCTTAAATGGGACGGAAGTGCTGAAGTGGCAGTCATGGGGGATATAAAGTGGGGATATCAGTGATCAATCAGGAAAGACTCCCTGGAGGAGATGTGATATCCACAGGGTTTGGATGATGGGGAGAGTAGTAGTGTGCCAGATGTCGAAAGGGAGAGTTCCAGGTAGAACGAAGGGTGTTGGCAGCGGGAGAGATGAGGACAAAGGTGAAAGCTGTAAAAATCACAATCTTTGTCCTACACGAACAGGGATATGCAGATGGTTAAACACAAGGTTCCCAACTGTGGTTTCTCAGTAGATCTGTGCTGTATTCTCTCAGGAGAGCCTTATCCCGACAAAGGAATCCCCCAGGGCCTGAAGCTCCCCACCCTGAGTTTACAACAGAAAATACGAATTAGGATTGGTGGAAACTCTTGGTCTCGGGGTAGCTGTGGGGCTCACTCAAGTATAGCTCTAGTCTCCAAGCTCCTAGGAACCTCGTCCCAACACCACCCCCACAGAGACTTATGTTCCAACAGAACTAATCATTCTCTTAGTGCCTCATTAGTCACTTCTCAAAGTTTATGTCTCAGGAGAGGACTCAATTTGCCTACCTCTGACAGAACAATGGAATGTTGAACTGTTCCCGAGTGGGTTTGATCACTCCAGAGGGATTGCTTTCGAGAAGCAGCAAGGCCCAGATCAGAGTGCGAGCTTCAGGGTCAGAGAACCTGGGTTTTATTCCTTTGTCGGCTGGCTGACCTTGGACAAGTCACTTAACTTCTTTGTGCCTTAGTTCTTCGTCTGCAAAATGGGTATTCTATACCTGTTCTTCCCCCTATTTAGACTGCGAGCCCCATACCCTGATTACCTTGTGTCTACCCCTGCACTTAGTACAGTATTTGGCACATAGTAACAGCTTAACAACAATAATAATGATGATGATGGTATTCGTTAAACACTTACTATGTGTCAGGCACTGTACTAAGCGGCGGAGTGGATACAAGCAAATCGAGTTGGACACCGTCCCTGTCCCACGTGGGGCTCACAGTCTCAACCCCCATTTTACAAATGAGGTAACTGAGGCCCAGAGAAGTGAAGTGACTTGCCCAAGGCCAAACAGCAAGCAGGTAGTGTATCGAGGATTCGAACCCATGTCCTTCTGACTCTTAGGCCCGTGCTGTATCCACTATGCCATGCTGCTTCTCAAGACCAACTACCTAATAATCAAATACCAAATAACAAATGCCACTATTGTTATTATTATTGTTGTTGTTGTTATTAATAATATTTCACTGTTAGAGAGTTGTAAATAATTTGATGCCCGGTCACTCAGAACTCTTTTACATCCATTCTTCCCTCAGGGTAGCAGCAATTAGCAACTAGCCAATCAATGGAAAGTACTGAACACTTACTGTGTGTGTACAAAGAGCTAGGAGAGTACAATAGAGGCAGAATACACTTGGAGGAGTACAATAGAGGTAGAAGACATGATTCCCACCCTCAAATGGATTACAGTCTATCAACGTATTGACTGAGTGTTTATTACGTTTGTACCACTCTACTGAATGCTTGGGAGCATAAAATTAAAAAAAAAACACCACAATCTGTGCCCACAAAGAGCTTACAGTCTAGCAGGGGAGAGAGGCACTAAAATAATTTATAAATGAAGAAAGTGCTCTTATAGTAGAGTAAATAATATGGTATGTACTAAAGTGTAACGAGAAGAGCTGAGTGCAAAAAGGCTGAAAAAGAGAGTAGGGATGATGTGACCTAGGAAAAAGAAAATTAATTGGGATAGGCATCCTGGAATTTAAATAATAATAATAGTAGTATTTGTTAAGCACTTACTATGCACCAGACACTGTACCAAACACAGGGGTGGATACAAGCAAATCAGGTTATACACAGTCCCTGTACCAGGTGGGGCTTACAGTCTTAATCCCCATTTTACAAAGGAGGTAACTGAGGCACAGAGAAGTGAAGTGACTAGCCCAAGATCCAAGAGCAGACAGGTGGCAGAGCTGGGATTAGAACCCAGCTCCTTCTGACTCTCATGCCCATGCTCTATCCACAAGGCAATACTGCTTCTCTCAAAAGGCTTGCAATATGGAGAGAGCTGTGGACCGGTGGATTTGAAGTGGGAGGGGGTTCCGGGCAGGAGGAAGGTTCATGGTACAGAGACTGGAGACAAGAGATTTGGGAACATATCACATGAGAAGGTGTGCTTGTGAGGGAAAGGAGAGTGACAGCTGAAGTGTAGTAGGAGAATGGAGTGGATATATAATAATAATGAAAATAATAGTATCTATGGCATTCATTAAGCACTTATATGTCAAGTACTATTTTAAGCACTAGGGTGCAGGAAAATGAATCAGATCGGACACGGTAGCTGTCCCACATAGGGTTCACAGCCTAAGTATTGAACTCCTATTTTTCAGACGAAGAAACTGAAACACAGAGAAGTTAAGTGGTTAGTCCAAGGTTTCACAGCAACAAGTGGCAGAGCTGGGTTTAGAACACAGGTTCTCTGACTCCCAGGCACATGTTCTTTCCACTATTCCAGGCTCTGACAAGGGTGTGTGTGTGTGTGTGTTTGTGTGTGTGTGTGTGTGTGTGTGTGTGTGTGTGTGTGTGTGTGCCTATGCATATGTATGTATGAAGAGCAAAGACCATGTTAATTTGGCAACAGAAGTAATAATAACACTAGTATGATGAAAATGGTATTGGTTGAGTGTTTTCTAAGTACCAGGCGTTGTACTAAGCACTGGGATAGGTACAGGATAATCAGGTTGGACATAGCACAGGTCCCACATGGAGCTCACAGTCTTACTTCCCATTTTACAGAAGAGGTAACTGAGGTCCAGAGAAGTGAAGTGACTTACCCAAGGTTTCACAGGAGACAAGTGGTGGAGCCGGGATTAGAACCCAGGTCTTTTTGAGTCCCAGGACTGTGCCCTATACACCGGACCATACTGTTTCAGTGCTACTGCTATTACTACTACTACTATTATTATTATTGATAATATGATAACAATAATAATAATAATAATATTTGTTAAGCACCTACTATGTGTGAAGCACTGTTCTAAGCACTGGGGGATGCAAGGTGATTAGGTTATCCCACGTGGGGCTCACAGTCTTAATCCCCATTTTCCAGGTGAGGTAACTGTGGCACAGAGAAGTTAAGTGACTTGCCCCAAGTCACACAGCAAGCAGGTGGCAGAGCTGGGATTAGAACCCATGACCTCAAACTCCCAAACCCGGGCTCTTTCCACTGAGCCACGCTGTACTACTACTACTACAGCTACTGCTGCTGCTACTACTACTAGATAGCTCTTATTATCATTACTGCTAATAGTATAGCTACTATTATTGCTAGTAATACTAGTAACTGTTCTATTAGTAGGTATTATAATAGTAGTCTAGTCGCCTGTTGGCAAGCCTGTGCTCCAAGCTACCATTGCCTGCAATGAATGCCAGTTGCCGGGGCAGCTCAGAGTCAATTACTGAGGCCTGGGAGAAAGAGCAAGGCCACCTGATAGAAGAAAGGGACAATGGACCCGGTGTTCCAGCAAGTATATGAGTTCCTGGGGTAGGGAGTGAAGGGGAAGCTAGCCAGAAAAATCGAAAGTAGCAGTAGAAATTAGTAGAGTTCAGACCTGAAAAAGCTATACAGAATATATCAGGTAGCCACCAAAACTTTAGGCAAACAGAAGGGCGTGGACTTCCTATATTAGCACTTCCAGGTATAAGAGCTAATGAAGACCCACATCATTATCGTTATTAGTAGTAATAATAATATTCTTCATTCAATCGTATTTATTGAGTGCTTACTGTGTGCAGAGCACTGTACTAGGCGCTTGGGAAGTACAAGTTGGCAACATATAGAGACGGTCCCTACCCAACAGTGGGCTCACAGTCTATAATAATAATAATGATAGCATTTGTTAAGTTTTTACTATGTTCCAGGCACTTTACTAAGCACTGCGGTGAGATGCAGAATGGCATAGTGGATACAGCACGGGTCTGGGAGTCAAAAGGTAATGGGTTCTAACTCCAGCTCTGTCATTTGTTTGCTGTGTGAAGTCACTTTACTTCTCTGGGCCTTCGTTACCTCATCAAACTGTGAGCCCGTTTTCTAGACCATGAGGCCGTTGTTGGGTGAGGACCGTCTCTATATGTTGCTGATTTGTACTTCCCAAGTGCTTAATACAGTGATCTGCACACAGTAATCGCTCA
This sequence comes from Tachyglossus aculeatus, assembly GCF_015852505.1. Classification (NCBI taxonomy): domain Eukaryota; kingdom Metazoa; phylum Chordata; class Mammalia; order Monotremata; family Tachyglossidae; genus Tachyglossus; species Tachyglossus aculeatus. The sequence goes on from NW_024044878.1 coordinate 104,054, forward strand.
ATAAATGCAATTGAATGAATTAACGAATCTGTAAAATGGGGATTGAGACTGTGAGCCCCATGTCAGGTGGGGACAGTGTCCAAACCAATATGCCTTTCTCCACTCCGGCACTTGGTAAAGTGCCTGGCACATAGTAAGTGCTTAACAAATATGCCCATTTCACAAATGAGATAATTGAGACCCAGAGAAGTGAAGTGACTTGCCCAAAATCATAAAGCGATGAGTGGCAGAGTCAGGATGAGAACCCAGCTCCTTCTGACTCCCAGGCCCATGCTTTATACACGAGGAAACGCTGTAGTTATCAAGATAATACTACTAGCAGTATTCAATATACTGCTATCATAATACTTGTCTAAGGACTTCTTCCTTATCCCTAAACCTGTCTCTAACCAGAAGACAACATTAATCAATCAATGATAATTATTCAGCATTTACCGTGCAGAACATTGTACTAAAGCAGTTGGGAGAGTACAATGCAAAATCGTTGGCAGAGAACTTCCTTGCTTACATTCAAACAATTGTCAATCAGTGGTATTTACTGTGTGCTTACTGTATGCAGAGCACTGAACTAAGTGTCTGGGAGAATACAATGGAGTTAGTAGACACGTTCCCTACCCACATATATCAGTCGATAGTATTTATTGAGTGTTTACTTTGTGCAGAGCACTGTACTCAGCGCTTGGGAGAGGACAATGCAACAGAATTGGTAGATGTTTTCCCTACCCACAGTGAGCTCTCAGTCTAGAGACCAGCTTAACTTATTTCTATCCCTCACCCAATGCTCAAACCTGTCCCTTTTTCTTACTTTACAATTTGCAAATCAGTAAGATACCTAAGATACCTAGAGTATTTTATAAACACTATGATAAGAATAGATATATTAATTTATTATATAGATCATCATCAATCGTATTTATTGAGCGCTTACTATGTGCAGAGCACTGTACTAAGCGCTTGGAAAGTACAAATTGGCAACATATAGAGACAGTCCCTACCCAACAGTGGGCTCACAGTCTAAAAGGGGGAGACAGAGAACAAAACCAAACATACTAACAAAGTAAAATAGAATAGATATGTACAAATAAATTAAATAAATAAATAGAGTAAAAAAATATGTACAAACATATATACAAATATACAGGTGCTGTGGGGAAGGGAGGGAGGTAAGATGGGGGGATGGAGAGGGGGACGAGGGGGAGAGGAAGGAAGGGGCTCAGTCTGGGAAGGCCTCCTGGAGGAGGTGAGCTCTCAGCAGGGCCTTGAAGGGAGGAAGAGAGCTAGCTTGGCGGATGGGCAGAGGGAGGGCATTCCAGGCCCGGGGGATGACGTGGGCCGGGGGTCGATGGCGGGACAGGCAAGAGCGAGGTACGGTGAGGGGATCAGCGGTGGAGGAGCGGAGGGTGTGGACTGGGCTGTAGAAGGAGAGAAGGGAGGTGAGGTAGGAGGGGGCGAGGTGATGGAGAGCCTTGAAGCCCAGGGTGAGGAGTTTCTGCCTGATGCGCAGATTGATTGGTAGCCACTGGAGATTTTTGAGGAGGGGAGTGATATGCCCAGAGCGTTTCTGGACAAAGATAATCCGGGCAGCAGCATGAAGTATGGATTGAAGTGGAGAGAGACACGAGGATGGGAGATCAGAGAGAAGGCTGATGCAGTAGTCCAGACGGGATAGGATGAGAGCTTGAATGAGCAGGGTAGCGGTATGGATGGAGAGGAAAGGGCGGATCTTGGCAATGTTGTGGAGCTGAGACCGGCAGGTTTTGGTGACGGCTTGGATGTGAGGGGTGAATGAGAGAGCGGAGTCGAGGATGACACCAAGGTTGCGGACTTGTGAGACGGGAAGGATGGTAGTGCCGTCAACAGAGATGGGAAAGTCAGGGAGAGGGCAAGGTTTGGGAGGGAAGACAAGGAGTTCAGTCTTCGACATGTTGAGCTTTAGGTGGCGGGCGGACATCCAAATGGAGATGTCCTGAAGGCAGGAGGAGATGCGAGCCTGGAGAGAGGGGGAGAGAGCAGGGGCAGAGATGTCGATCTGGGTGTCATCAGCCTAGAGATGATAGTTGAAGCCGTGGGAGCGAATGAGGTCACCAAGGGAGTGCGTATAGATCGAGAACAGAAGGGGACCAAGCACTGAACCTTGGGGAACCCCCACAGTGAGAGAATGGGAGGGGGAGGAGGAGCCTGCAAAAGAGACTGAGAAAGAACGACCGGAGAGGTAAGAGGAGAACCAGGAGAGGACAGAGTCTGTGAAGCCAAGGTCAGATAGCGTGTTGAGAAGAAGGGGGTGGTCCACAGTGTCGAAGGCAGCTGAGAGGTCGAGGAGGATTAGAACACAGTAGGAGCCGTTGGATTTGGCAAGCAGAAGGTCATTGGTGACCTTTGAGAGGGCAGTTTCCGTGGAATGTAGGGGACGGAAGCCAGACTGGAGGGGGTCGAAGAGAGAGTTGTTATTGAGGAATTCTAGGCAGCGAGTGTAGACAACTCGTTCAAGGAGTTTGGAAAGGAATGGCAGGAGGGATATGGGACGATAACTAGATAATATAATAACAGTAATTGTGGTATTTGTGGTATATTTGAATGAAAGCACATACTATATGTCAAGCCTTATAGTAAGTACTGGGGTACATACACGATAATCAGGTCCCTTTTAGGGCCAGCAGTCTCAGTAGGAGGGAGAACTGATATTGAATCCTCATTTCGCTCCTACTGTATGCCAAGCACTGGGATAGGTACATTGGACACAGTGTCTGGTCTGCCTGAGGCTTACAGTCTAAGAGAGAGGGAGAGTAAAAATGAAATCCTTGCCTTCGAGGAGTTTCCAATATAATGGATTGTTTGATCCCTGCCCACAGTGAATGAAAGAAACCAAGGTTCCAGGCAACTTATGAGTTAAAACACAGGGACTAATAACAATACTATTACTATGGACCAAGCACTGGTCTAAGCTCCGGGCTATATGCTAATTTATCGGGTTGGACACAGTTTCTGTGTCCACACTCACACACTCTTATTCCCCATTTTGCAAATAAGTTAACTGAGGTTCAGAGAAGTGAAGCGACGTTCCCAAGGTCACACAGCAGACACATGGCAGAGCCGAGATTAGAAGCTAGGTCCTTCTGACTTCCAGGCCCGTGCTCTATCCACTAGGTCATGGTGCTTTCTGAAAGCAATGATATTTGAATGAAAGCTACAGATTGATTGATCAATCAATGATATCTGTTGAGCACTTACCGGATACTAGGCACTGTACTAAGCACTTAGCAGATGAGGAAACTGGAGCACAGAAAGATTAAGTGGCTTTCCTGAGACCACACCGCAGGCCAGTGGCGGAGATGGAGGGGTTACTCTGTACTAATCACTTGGGAGAGTATAATATAATAAACATAGTTCCTCCCAAAGCGAAAGTACAGTCTAGACGGGGAGACAGACATTAATGTATCAATAAATATATTACAGATATGTGCATATGTGTTCTGGGACTGGGCAGGTGAAAAAGGTAGCAAATCAGGGTGACACAGAAAGGGGTGGGAAAAGAGGAGATGAGGGCCTAGCTGAGGAAGGCCTCTTGGAGGAGATGTGCCTTACATGTAGCAGTGCATTCTATGTGGAGTTTAAGATAAACAGTGAGGGTGAGAATTGACTACCTCAGTGATTAAGCAACTGGCTAGGTTGTCATGACTGAGAATGTGAGATAGGGAAGAATTCTATGGAACAGGAACATAATAATAATATGAAGAATAATAATGGTATTTGTTAAGCGCTTACTATGTGCCAAGCAATGTTCTAAGTGCTGGGGTAAATATAAGGGAATCAGTTGTTCCATGTAGGGCTCACAGTCTTCATCTCAATTTTACAGATGAGGTAACTAAGGCACAGAGAAGTGAAGTGGCTTGCCCAAGACCATACAGCAGACCAGTGAAGGAGGCGGGATTAGAACCCACATCCTTTGACTCCCAAGCCCTTTCTCTTGTCACTAAACCGTGGTCTCCCGACAGCTGATTGGATGTGCATGTCTGACTCCAGCCTTGATCATGAAAGTCAGGTACAAATAACCCAGAGAGAGAGCTGGAAGGCTGTACCTACCTGCACTTGGATGTTCTTAAACCCACCAAAATTCTCATGGCAACGAAGAAGTTAATGCTGTGTGACCATGAACTAGTCATTTCACTTCTCGGTGCCTAAATGAACTCATCTGTAAAATGGGGATTAAGAGTGTGAACGCTTAGTGAGATAAGGACTGTGTCTAACCAGATTCAGTTGTATCTATCCCAGCGCTTAGAACACTGTTTGGCACATAGTAAGAGCTTACCAAGGACCATAAAAATGATAATAATAGTAATAATAATAATAACAATAACAAATGTATGCAGGAGGGGCAGAGGGTCTGGGGCAAGACAGTGAATGGAGCTGTGGGTAGGACCTGCCGGTCTCAGCTCCACAACGTTGCCAAGAATCGTCCTTTCCTCTCCATCCAAACCACTACCCTGCTCGTTCAAGGTGTCGTCATATCCCGTCTGGACTACTGTATCAGCCTCCTCTCCGATCTCCCATCTTCCTGTCTCTCCCCACTTCAATCCACAATTCACGCCACTGCCCGGATTGTCTTTGTCCAGAAACACTCTGGGCATGTTATTCCCCTCCTCAAAAATCTCCAGTGGCTACCAATCAACCTACGCAACTCCTCACCCTCGGCTTCAAGGCTCTCCATCACCTCGCCCCCTCCTACCTCACCTCCCTTCTCTCCTTCTACAGCCCAGCCTGCACCCTCCACTCCTCTGCCGCTAATCTCCTCACCGTACCTCGTTCTCGCCTGTCCCGCCGTCGACCCCCGGCCCACATCGTCCCCCTGGCCTGGAATGTCCTCCCTCCCCACATCCACCAAGCTAGGTCTCTTCCTCCCTTCAAGGCCCTACTGAGAGCTCACCTCCTCCAGGAGGCCTTCCCAAACTGAGCCCCCTCCTTCCTCTCCCCTCTTCCCCCTCTTCATCCTCCCGCCTTACCTCCTTCCCTTCCCCACAGCACCTGTACATATGTTTGTACGTATTTATTACTCTATTTATTTATTTATTTTACGTGTACATATCTATTCTATTTATTTTATTTTGTTAATATGTTTTGTTTTGTTCTCTGTCTCCCCCTTCTAGACTGTGAGCCCTCTGTTGGGTAGGGACCTTCTCTATATGTTGCCAATTTGTACTTCCCAAGTGCTTAGTACAGTGCTCTGCACACAGTAAGTGCTCAATAAATACGATTGATTGATTGATTGATTGATTGATTGAGGGTGGGAAGAACTGAGGGGGGTGGTAGGGAGGGAGGACTGGTGTATCCGAACCATTTTAAAATGGCCACCCCACAGCCGTGAAGCCATTGAAGCCGGTGGGTCACTGACAAAAAAACAAGATGGACACCTCATTGTCATCTCCACAGTTACTCTGGAGGTTCTCCCCGTGCGACACACGTCCGTGGTACGGGCCAGTGGGGTCGTCACGTGGGGCAGGGCCACTACCCCACCCAAGGTCCCCAAGATACCCAGCGGTGCCGGACCTCCGGGGAGCCAGGCCCGAACAGGACATAATGAGGCCCCTCAGCCCAACGTGTGACCCGTCCCCCGGTGGGAGTCCCGCAGGAGTGGCAGGGAGCTTATCCGGAAAGGTCTGGCTTCACCAAGAGCCCGACACGCTCCAAGCAGGAAGCAAGAAGAGCCCGGACCCAGCACACCTCCCGGAGATCCTCCTGTGGCCGACGTCCGGGAGCTGAGGGGATGGTTGAAGGAAAACAGAGACCAGAGCCCACTCGCTTCAGTCTGACCAGTGAGTCTGGGCGGGATGGGGGAGAGAACACGGATGGGTTGGGATCTTACAGGGGAGACAGCTGTGACAGAGAACTAGAATCTCCTCCCGTCTCCATGTGTAAAACGGATCTCTCCCCACGGCGTCTCAATGGCTCTCGATCCGCTAGATATACTGGGTGGGTGAGGGGAATGGACGGGGATGTATCGGTGAATAACGTTCTGGTTGGCCAATAGATCATATTTCTTGAGCACTTACTTTGTGGAGAGTACCGTTTTAAGTGCTCAGGAGAGTAAATTATACGATTGACAGTCATATTCCCTGCTCGTAAGGAGCTTACAGTGTAGAAGGGGAGATAAACATGAATGGAAATACATAAATTGTGGATCTATACCATCCTTACTCTAGTAAGGATCGAGAGAGAGGTGAAGAAAGGGGGCAAATTCAAGTGAAGGGTGAAACGGAATGGAGTGGGAGAAGAGGAATTGAGACTAGTCGGGGAAGGCCTCTTGGAGGTGATTTGATTTTAATAACGCTTTGAAGGTGGGGAGAGTGAACGTCTGTCGGATATGAAGAGGGTGGACATTCCAGGCAGGAGACAGGTTGTGGACGAGAGTTGGCTGGCGGGAGAGATGAGATGGAGGTACGATGAATAGATTGGCATTAGAGGAGCGACGTGTGAGGGCAGGCTTGTAGTAGGAGAGTAGCGAGGTAAAATAGGAGGGAGCGAGGTGATTGTGAGCTTTAACGATGATGGTGAGGAGTTTCTGTATGACGCAGAGGTGGACGGACAACTACTGCAGGTTCCAGAGGAGTGGGGAACCATGGTCAGAGCTGGTAATGTCTGTGTCTCAGTGGTGTTTACTATCACCTACTATCTGAAGAACACCGTACTCAGTTCTGAGGAAGAGAACAATTAATTAGACACGGTCCTTTGAGAGGGCAGTCACTGACAACTATTTGAGGGTTAAGCTCATATGGGAGATAAAAGGCTCTCCTACCTCAGATTTGTCATGAAACAGGAGGCTAAATCTGCTGAGAGATTATTTATTTGGTTGCGGTCAGCACAGCGATCTGCAAGTGCTCAACATATTTGACCGACTGATTGATTTTGGTTTCCTTCTGCATGAAGGTTGAAGGTTAAAAGGGGCAGTTTCTCATGGTCACCCAGTACACACAGTTGGCTCGTCTAAAACCAACCTACTCACTGTATTTTGGTCTCATCTATCCTGCTACTGACCCCAGCCTATGCCTTTTCACTGGCCTGGAACTCCCTCCCTCTTCATTTAATAAAAATAATGATTGTATTTGATAGCACTGTTCTAAGCGCTGGCATAGATACTAGGTTATCAGGTTGGACACAGGCCTTGTTCCACATGGGACTCATGGGCTTAATCCCCATTTTACAGATAAGGGAACTGAGGCACAGAGAAGTGAAGCGATTTGCACAACGTCACGCAGCAGGTAATAGACAGAGCCAGGACTGGAACCCAGGTCCTTCTGACTCTCAGGCCCTTGCTCTTTCAACTAGACCTCGCTGTCTACTCTAACAGACCATCGCTCTCTCCACATTCAGAGACTTCTTAAAATCACATCTCCTCCAAGAGGCCTTCCCCGACTGAGCCCTAATTTTCCTTACTTCCTCGACCTTCTGCCTTGCCCTTGCGCTTGGATTTGCACCTTTTATTTTCCCCACTCTCATCCCGACAGCACCTATGTACAGATTTGAAATTTATTTCAATGTGTGTCTCCACCTCTAGCCTGTAAACACCTCTTCTAAAGCAAATATGTCTGTTAATTCTGCTATATTACACTCTCCCAATCGGTTGGTATAGTGCTGTGCACAAAGTAAGTGCTCAGTAAATACAATTGGTGGATCGATTTGACTGTCACTGTTGAGGCTCTGAAATAACTTCCTCCTTTTCTTTGTAGGTGGCCTCAGCAATCCTTGGGAAATGGCTAACCTCACGGCAGTGAGAGAATTCTTGCTGTTGGGATTGTCGGAGGTGCGGGAGCTGAAGCTGGTCCACGCTGCACTGTTCCTCCTTGGCTACATGGCCGCCATGACGGGGAATCTCCTCATCGTCGCCATCACCATCCTCGACCGGCGCCTCCACACCCCCATGTACTTCTTCCTCAGGAATCTGTCCGTCCACGACCTCTGCTACATGTCCGTCACCGTCCCCAAATCTTTCCTCAACTCCCTGACCAACCACAGAGAAATCCTCTTTCTGGGCTGTTTTTTCCAGGTCTTCTTCGTGGTTCTTTTTGACGGCATAGAGTTCTGCATGCTCACGGTGATATCCTAAGACCGATACATGGCCATCTGCAGTGCTCTGTACTACAAGGTCATCATGAACCACAGGACCTGTCTTGAGATGGCAGTCGGGTCCTGGCTTACCGGGACAATGTTCGTAGTCTTCATTTCAGCTGCGACATTCTCCTTGCCTTTCTGCAGGTCCCATGTGATCACACAGTTTTTCTGTAACATCCCGTCGCTAATAAATCTCTCCTGCTCTAAAACGTATGCTGCTTTCAAGGTGGCTGTAGCCACTGGTGCCTGTTTCAGTATCTTCTGCTTCGTGTCCATCGTGGTCTCGTATGTGCACATCTTCCGGGACGTGCTGAGGATGCCGGCCTCTGAGGGCCGGACCAAAGCCTTCTCCACCTGCCTGCCCCATATCGTCGTCGTCACCGTTTTTTACTCCACGGCCGCCTTCGCTCACTTAAAAACCGACTTCCAGCTCCTCCTTTCAGCTGAACCTGCTGGTGTCCGTGTTCTACACCGTGGTGCCCCCCACCTTGAACCCCCTCATCTACAGCCTGAGGAACAGGGATGTGAAGATGACAATGGGGAGAGTCCTGTTTGGGAGTCTTTTCACCGGAGATAGAAAATTCCATTTCACGCTCTGACCCTGTTATTTCTCTCCCCAAGGATGGACTCTAGACAGACTTGGGCAGCCTGCAAAGATCTGTGGCATTTGTCGTTAGAGCCTTTTCCTGGCTCCACGCTGCCTATTATCAATGGCTTTGACTAGTTTGGTAGAAGAGGTTTTACCAGTTGTTCTTCTCTGGCATTTAAATCTAGCTCCCATGCCTGGGGATAGATGTCTGCACTTGGATTCACCCCCTTTATTCACCACCAGCAAAGGGTAGAGCACGGGCCTGGGAGTCAGAAAGACCTGGGTTCTAATCCTGGCTCTGCCACCTGTCTGTTGGTTGGCCTTGGGCAACTCACTTCACTTCTCAGTTCCTTCATCTGTAGAATGGGGTGAATACTGTGGGTCCCATATGGGACATGGACTGTGTCCAACCTGATTACCTTATATCTACCCCAGTGGTTAATACAATGCCTGGTACGTAGTAAGTGCTTCACAAATACAATTAAATAAAATGGAAGAGGTAGCTACAAAAGGGTGTTTTAGGCTTAATTTTTATCCTCAAATCTGCCCCAGAAACCAGAAGCAGGGTTACAAGCTGAATTTTTCCAACCACTTAATGCTCTCAGTTGTCACTCAATAAACACCATTATGATTTCTCTTCCAACTTTTACTGCTGTTACTATTATTATTCATTGCATAATACGCTTCAATATTTAAGTATTAATTCAATCAATCAAATCAAATTGAAGCACAACAGAAGGCCAAGGTACATTCTTTGCAAGCAAGGAGCGTAAACCTTTCGAAAATGTTACAGGTGCCTGTGACACACAGTCATTCAGGGGCAGAACTAGAAAGAGATCTTGGGGTCCTTTTCTTTTTTTTTTCCAAGTCAATCTGAATATTGCATTCAACCATGTCTAACCAAATGGGCTAGGGTGCCTATACTCCCTACCACGAAATATCTCCAATCCCCAGAGTTGAACCATAAAGCTAGTATTAATCATTAGAAAAGAATGATGAGTCCGTTGAGGTTGTTCTACGAAGGAGTCCCAGAGTGGGAACCAACTGGGACTGGGCAGTCATTCATGTTGTGGGGGCCAGGACCACAGAGAGCCCACGATCCCGGCTTTCCGAGATTCCCAGGTGGTCAGCCGTCTCAGCGGAGCCCCGGGCCCATCCGCCCACGGGGAATCCCCCAGGAAATAACCCGGCCGTTTTCTGAGGGGGCGGCACAGGCATTTGGAGAGCTGAGAGGGGCAGGGAGGATCCTGACAGCTCCCACCCCCTACCCAGACATTCCTGTCAACTCCACCAGCGTCCAGGACCGATGAGATGAAATGAGCCTCTCTCTCAGCAGAGGTCGGTGCTCCCCAGCCCAGGACAGGCCATGTGACTCTGGAAAGGAACAGGGGAAAGGTGAGGGCCAGGGAAGGGAAATTTCACTGTAAGCCCAGAATAGGAGGATCAGAGTTAGAATTTCTCCTATTCTTTCACGTTACCTCCATGAGGAGAGATGAACCATTCCAGCTCGTACCTTCTCCAGGGCCAGATGAGGCGACGTGGATCTCTGTGAGTGAAGGGAACTCAGCTACCAATCGCTTGTCAGTGGAAAGAGCCAAGTTCTGGAATTCAGAAGATCCCCATATCCGCCACTGGCCTGCTGTGTGATCTCGGGAAAGCCGCTTAATCTCTCTGTGCTTCAGTTTCCTCATCTGCTATGTGCTTAGTACAGTGCCTAGTATCCGGTAAGTGCTCATCAAGTATCGTTGATTGATCAATCCATCTGTGGCTTTCATTCAAGCATCGTAGGTTTCAGCAAGCATCATGGCCCAGTGGATAGAGCACGGGCCTAGAAGTCAGTAGGACCTGGCTCCTAATCTCGACTCTGCCATGTGTCTGCTGTGTGACATTGGGAAAGTCACTTCACTTATCCGTGCCTCACTTACCTTATTTGCAAAATAGGGATTAAGAGTGTGAGCTTCATGTGGGACAGGGACTGTGTCCAAACTGATTAATGTGCATATACCCCAGAGCTTAGATCAGTGCTTGGTCCACAGTAATACTACCGTTACTCATTAGTTGCCTGGAACCTTGGTTTCTTTCATACACTGTGGGCAGAGATCCAACAATACATAATATTTTCAACTCCTCCAAGGCAAGGATTTCATTTTTGCTCTTCCTCTCTCTTAGACTGTAAGCCTCAGGCAGACCAGAGACTGTGTCCAACGTACTTATCCCAGTGCTTGTTATTCAGTAGGAGCAAAATGGGGATTCAACATCAGTTCTCCCTCATACTGAGAATGGGGCCCTAAAAGGGACGTAATTTTCTTCTATGTACCCCAGGACTTAGTATAATGCTTGACACATAGTATGCACTTAACAAATACCTTAATTATTGTTATTATATTATATATATATCATATATTAATATATCTATTCTTGTTAAACTCCTTATAAAAGACTCTAGGTATCTTACTGATTTGCAAAGTGTAAAGTAAGGAGCAGGTTTGAGCATAGGGTGAGGGATAAAAATAAGTTAAACTGGTCTCTAGACTGAGAGTTTACTGTGGGTAGGGAAAAAAAATCCACCAATTCTGTTGATTGTCCTCTCCCAATGGCTGAATACAGTGCTCTGCACACAGTAAGTGTTCAATAAATACTATCGACTGATTGAATGTGGGTAGGGAAAGTGTCTACCAACTCCATTGTATTGTATTCTCCCAGCCACCTAGTCCAGTGCTCTGCACACAGTAAGCACTCAGTAAATACCATTGATTAACTAACTGTTTGAATGTGGGAAGGGAGGTTCTCTGCCAAACATGTTGTATTGTACTCTCCCAAGTGCTTAGTACAGTGTTCTGCACTGTAAATGCTCAATAATTATCATTGATTGATTAATGTTGTCTTCTGGTTTCAGATGGGTTTAGGGATAAGGAAGAAGTCATAATTAAGTGTTGGTCTATCGGAAGCATAAGACCAGTAATGACACATTCCCTGCCAACAAAGAGCTTAGACTCTGATTAATCAATCAATCAATGGTATTTATTTAGCGCTGATTGGGTGTAGAGTACTGTTCTAAGCACTTGGGAGAATACAATAGAGCAGAGCAGCTAGGCATGTTCCCTGCTCACAAGCTTACAGTCAAAAGGGGGTGACAGACATTAATAAAAATAAAGGAAAGGGGAGATAGACATAGAAGTATTTTCAGAAGAGCAAACTAGAGAGGTGGCTGTGCAATGGAGTAAGCAATATACATGCCTAGGAGGAGTATCAGTCGGTCCATGATGGGTAGAGATGGTGGATGGGTTTGTCTGCCTGAGAGTTAACTGGGAAAAGCTCGTTGGAGGAGACAGGCTCTCGTGTGGGAATTGGAACGTGGAAGGATTGTGATCTGTCAGGAGGAGCAGCATGGTGGAGTGGGTAAACCACGAGTAGTGGCGTCAGAAGGTCATGGGTCCTAATCCCGGCTCTGCTACGTGTCTACTGTGTGACCTTGGGCAAGTCACTTCACTTCTCTGGACCTTCAGTTACCTCATCTGGAAAAGGTTGAGACTGTGAGCTCCACGTGGGACCTATCCGATTTGCCTGTATATGCCCCAGATCTTAATACAGTGACTCACACATAGTAAGCGCTTAACACATATCGTAATTATTATTTGAAGGAGTGGGAGTTCTAAGGTGGGGGAACAACCCGAGAGAAGGGAGAGACGTGGGAGTAATGAGAGTGAGGCAGAGCTAGAACATTGGCCAAGGATGAATTAAAAGATTATGCTGGGGAATAGAAGGTGAGGCGAATAGATATGAAAGGTAGAGGAGCTATTGAATAGGCATAAAAAGATAGGAAGAGATTTAACTAGTTCATAATAATAATAATTATTATAACAATGGTATTTGTTAAACATGTACTACGTGATAACACTGTAGTAAGTGCTGGGGTAGATACAAGTTAATCAGGTCCCTCATGGACCTAACAGTCTAAATAGGAAGGAGAACTGCTACTGAATCCCCATTTTGCAAATGTGGGAACTGAGGCCCAGAAAAGTGAAGTGACTTGCCCAAGGTCACACAGCAGGTAAATGGCAGAGCGGGGATGAAAAGCCAGGTCCTCTGATTCCCAGGTATGAGCTCTTTCCACTAGTCTGCACTGCTTTTCAAATGATGGGGAATTAAGTAACTAAAATCCTCGCAGATATTTGCAAATGGAATAGACATCTAGGAGTCAGGAACGGCTTCTGTACTGGCCTGAACAGAGGCAGGTAAACTGAGGGAGATGAACACCATGATTAGCTTGTAGCTATCCTAGAACTTAATTCAGTGCTTGATACGTAGTAAGAGTTTAACAAATACCATAAAAAAACCCAAAATATTACATTTCCCTCCAACCCCAAGATTTTCTCCTTTTTGCACTTTTCTCTGGATATTATTTTCGTCCCTATTTGAATCTACGTCCCTTTTCTAAATGTCCTTAGGCAGTCAATGTCAATTTCCAGAAAATGACCATTGTCACTGTGAAGACAGAATTCCTGCTGTTGGGATTCTCGGAAGTTCAGGAGCTGCAGCTGGTCCACGCTGCGCTCTTTCGCCTGTCGTCCCTGACAGAAAATCGCCTCATCGCCCCGTCACCGCCCTCGACCGGCCCCGCCCCCCCACACCCCCATGTTCTTCTTCCTCAGGAATCTGTCAGTTACCTCATCTGGCCTCGACCTCTGCCTCAAATCTGTCATCCTCCCCAAGTCCATCCGCAACTCCCTAAGCAATCTCCTTCCTAGGATGCATCGCTCTGTTACTTCTGTGGATCTTGTTTGTGGATTCTGAGTATTTCGTCCTCATGGGGATGTCCTACGACCGCTACGCCGCCATCTGCCTCTCCCTGCGCTGCGACGTCATCATGGACCGAGGGACCTGCGGGGAGTTAGCCGCCGACTCATGGCTCAGCGGAGGACTGATTGGGTTCTTGTTCTCAGCTTCGACCTTCTCCATGTCCTTCTGCAGGTCCAACGTTGTCCCCCAGTTCTTCTATGATGTCGCCGCTCTGCTGTTGATCTGCTCCGAGGACCACGTTGTCACAGACAACAGAGCATGATCACAGGGGTGGCGTTAGCCGTAGTCTGCTTCCTGCCCATCGTCATCTCATACATCTACATTTTCTGGGCCGTGCTGAGAATGACAGCCACTAAGGGGTGGGCCAAAGCCATCTCCACCTGCCTGCCTCACCTCACTGTCATCATTCCTTTTTTTCTCTACCGGGACTTTCGTTTACCTGAAACCGCCCTCAGACTCCCCTTCGACGCGGGACCTGCTGGCGTCCGCGTTGTACCTGAACCGTGGTGCCCCCCGCCCTCAACGCCCTCATCTACAGCCTGAAGAACAAAGATGTGAAATCTGCCCTCGGGAGGGTCCTAAATGGTACACTTCCCCAGCTCCCTCTCTGGCATAAAATGTTTGTTTCTCGGTGTCAATGATCTCAGCTGTTGTCAAAGGGATTGTCCAAGGATTTGTCCAAATTTACAGCCATTCTTCCCGAGTCCCGAGAGGGAAGGTTTTCCTATGTGTGCTGCTGTGGCTGAGAAGGTCCTTCTTCATGTTCAGGATTTAGAGATCTTTCCTTGATCCCGCATGGGAGAAATTCAAAGTACCCCTTTAGATTGTAAGCTCCATGTGGGCAGGGAACATGTTGACCACCTCTGTTGTATTGTACTCTCCCAGGCACATAGTAGCACGCTCCGCACATAATAAGCACTCAATAAATACCACTGCTTGATCGATTGCTTTAGACAGTGCTCCACAGACAAGTGCTCAATAAATACCAGTGACCGATTCTCTGATTGACTGATTAATATCTGTACCCTTCTCTAGACTTTGAAGTATACTACTCTAATAATATAGTAATAATTTTCGAATTTGGTAAGTTCACTAAGTGCACTGTTAAGTGCAAACCACTGCTCTAAGCGCTGGAGTGGATAGAAGGTGATCAGGTTGTCCCATGTGGGCCTCACAATCTTAATCCTTATTTTACAGATGAGGTAACCGAGGCACAGAGAAGTTAAGTGACGCTCAAAGTTACACAGCTGACAAGCGGCGGAGAGTGATTTGAATCCAGGATCTCTGACTCCTAAACCCGTGCTCTTTTCACTGAGCCACGCTGCTTCTCTAGACTTGTAAGCTCATTGTGGGCAGGGAATATGTCTACCAACTGAGTTATATTCTACTCTCCCAAGTGCTTACTACAGTGCTCTGCACATAGTAAGCACTCAATAAATACCATTGATTTATCGATTGCTTTGTACAGTGCTCCACAGAGTAAGCGCTCAATAAACACCACTGGTAAATTGCCTGATTGATCAATATCTGTATTCTCCTCTAGATTGTAAGCTCCTTGTGGGCAGGGAATGTGTCTGCCAACACATTATATAGTATGTATTATATACTATAGTACTATAGTATGTAGTATAGAGTATAGTACGGTTATACTATACTCTCCCAAGCACCTAGTACATTGCTCTGTACATGGAAAGTGCTCAATAAATGCCATCGATTGATTAATGCCTCTGTCTCCCTTTAGCCTGTATGCTCATTGTGGACAGAAAACCTGTCTACCAGCTCTGTATTACAATACAATCCCAGGCACTTAGTACAGTGCTCTGCACACAGTAATCGCTCAGTAAAGACCATGGATTGTTTGACTGATTATTTGATGAGGTGAGGTGAGCAGGGACAGAGACAGGGTGCATAGAAGAGTGTACCAAGACCCAAGAGACACTGTTGCCACTTCCCCAATTCCTGGAAATCTGCCCCCAGCAACTCACAACCGTTCAACTGTATCGGATCAATGGTTACCCTTCATCCCGATGTATGCTTTTACACTCCCAGTTTTTACCTATACATAGATTACCAATTATATATCCAGTTAGTAATGGATCTACGTCATTCTGGCATTGGTACCCTTCCCTGTATAATCCTTACGTTCTCTGATGAGAATCACTGGTGTCTACTCTCTTCACTAAACTGTGACCTCCCTGAGACCAGAATTTGCATGTCTTCCTTTTTTGGAATTTGTTAAGTGCTTAGTATGTGCCAAGTATCGTACCAAGTGCTAGAGTAGGTACAAGATAATCAGTCAATCAGTTGGTCAATTGTATTTATTGAGTGTTTATTGTGTGCAGGACACTGTACTAGGTGCTTAGGAGAGTACAATAATACAATATAAAAGATGCATTCCCTGTTCACAACGAGCTTACAGGCTAGAGGGGAATACAGACGGTAATGTAAATAAATACTGGATGTGGGTATAAGTGCTATGGGGCTGGATGAAAGAAGGGAGCAAATCAGGACGGCACAGAAGGGACTGAGAGAAAAGGAATTCAGGGCTTATTCAGGGAAGGCGTTTTGGAGGAGCTGTGCCTTAAATAAGGCTTTGAAGTTGGGGAGAGTGATCATCCACCAGATATGAATACGAAGGGCAGTTCAGCTCAGAGACAGGATGTGGATGATGGGTCGGCAGTGAGATAGACTAAATCGTGGTACAGTAAATAAGGTAGCACTAGAGGAGTGAGGTGTGCAGGCTGGGTTTCAGCAGTGAGGTGACATAGGAGGGGGCATGCTGATTGAGTGCTTTAAAACAAATGTGAAGGAGTTTCTGCTTGATGTGGAGATGGGTCGGAAATGACTGGAGGTTCCTGAGGAGTGGGGAAACATGACCTGAACGTTTTTGTAGTTAAATAATCCCGGCAGCAGAGTGAAGTATGGACTGGAATGGGGAGAGAAAGGAGACAGAGAGGTCAGCAAGGAGGCTGATGCAGTAATCAAGGTGGAACCGGATAAGTGATTGGATTAATGTCGTAGCAGTTTGGGTGAAGAGGAAAGGAAATTGTTTTATGTACTTCAATATTTAAGTACCATGTCAATCAAATTGAAGTACAACAGAAGGGCAAGATATATTCTTTGCAAATAAGGGGTTTACACTTTACCAATGTTTTACAGGTGCTTGGGAATGCCTACGTTCTAAAATGACAAATGGGAAAATGAAATTCCACTGGAAAATCCTCCTGGATTCATTCATTCATTCATTCCGTCGTATTTATTGAGCGCTTACTATGTGCACATCACTGTACTAAGCGCTTGGGAAGTACAAGCCGGTAGCACATAGAGACGGTCCCTACCCAACAACGGGCTCACAGTCTAGAAGGGGGAGACAGACAACAAAACAAATGAGTTGGGCTTCCAAGAGGGATTTGAAAATGGGGAGAAATGAGGCTTGGCAGGTTTGAAAGAGGGAGGGCGCACCAGGCAGGAGGAAGGGTACAATCCAAGGGTTGTAGGCAGGGAAGTTCAGAACGAGATACGGTAAGAAAGTCTGGGGGGATTGGAGAGTGTGACGTGGGGTGTAGTGGGAGAAGAGAATGGGTAGGTAAGAGAGACAGAGAGCTGATTTACGATGGTCCACGGTCTTGGCCTGATATATCTCCCATCTCCAGAGTTGAAACAGAGACCAATTATTAATCATGAAAACGGAATGATGATGAGTCCATTATTGTTGTTCTAGGAAGGGGTCTCAGAGTGGGAACCACGTGAGACTGGGCAATAATTTAGGTTGTAAGTGCTGGGACCACAGGGAGCCGACGAACCCGGCCTTCTTAGATTCCCGGACAGTGAACTGCCTCAGCCAAGCTCCGGGCCCGTCCTCCCATGGGGAATGTCCCGGAAAATAACTTGGCCATCGTCTGAGTGGACGGCGCAGCCATCCAGAAAGCCGAGAGTGGGAGGGAGGATCCTGCCAGCCTCCTCCCCTCACCCAGACCTTTCTGTCACCCCCACCAGCGTCCAGGATCGACAAGGTGGAGTGAGCCTCTATCTCAGCAGAGGTCGATGCTCCCCAGCCCGGGACAGACCCAGTGATTCCGCAGAGGAGCAGGGGAAGGTGAGGGGCAGGGCAGGGAAATTTCAATATAAGCCCAGGATATAACGGAAATTTTCCTGTCCTTTCTTAATAATAATAATTGTGGCATTTGTCAAGTGCTTACCATGTGCCAACACCATACTCAGTGCTAAAATAGATATGAAATAATCAGATTGGACACTGTCCCTGTCCTGCATGGAACTCACCGTCTAAACCCCATTTTACAGATGAGGACACCGAAGAACAGAAAAGTTAAGTTATTTGCCCGAGGTCGCCCAGCAGGTACGTGGCAGAGTCTGGATTAAAAGCAAGGTCGGCTAGACTCCCAGGATCATCATCTTTCCAATAGGCTGTGCTGCTACTCCAATTATGCAGAATTATGTGACCATAATCCTTGCAGATGTTTGCAAATGGAATAGACTTCTAGGAGTCAGTAACGGTTTCAGTGCTGTCCTGAACCAAGGCAGGTTGATTGGAGGAGATGAACAACCTGATTAGTGTTTACTACAGTGTCTGGAACATAGTGAGTGTGAAACATTGCCATACAACACCCAAGATTCCTTCCAACCCAAAGATTATCTCCTCTCCTGTGCACTTTTCTCTGGAATGTTATTCTAATCCCTATCTTTTCTAAATATCCTTAGGCAGTCAACGTCAATTCGTGGAAAATGACCGATGTCACCGTGAAGACAGAATTCCTCCTGCTGGGATTCTCGGAGATCCGGGAGCTACGGCTGGTTCGGCCGTGCCGTTCCTTCTGGTCTACCTGGTGGCCCTAACGGGGAATCTTCTCATCGTCGTCATCACCACCCACGACTGGCGCCTCCACACCCCTATATACTTCTTCCTCAAGAACCTGTTCGTCCTCGACCTCTGCTACATCTACATCACGGTCCCCAAATCCACCCACAAATCCCTGACCAACACGTCATTCAACTCCCTAGAGTGCTGTGCCGTCCAGGTCTTTTCTGTGGTCTGGTTTGCCGGCTCAGAGCTGTCCGTCTTCACGGTGATGTCCTACAACGGCTACACTGCAATCTGCCTTTCTCTGAGCTACGAGATCATCATGGCTCAAAAGGCCTGTGGGAAGATGGCCACCACCTCCTGGCGCAGCGGGGGCCTTTTTGCAGCAATGTGTTCAATAGGGAGGTTCTCCCTGTCCTTCTGCGAGTCCAACACCATCCCCCAGTTGTTCTGTGACGTCCCCCCTCTGCGGAAGATCACCTGTGCCGAGAAGCACTACGCCATCGCCGCGAATGTAATTTTGGGGCAACCATAGCTGTCGTCTGCTTCATTTCCATCGTTGTCTCTTACGTGCTCATCTTCTGAGCCGTGCTGAGGATGCCGGTCACCGAGAGCCGGGCCAAAGCCTTCTCCACCTGCCTGCCCGACCTCATCGTCATCACTGCTTTCCTCTATGAGGGTGCATTTGTCTACATCAAGCCGCCCTCAGATTCCACCTTGATTGTAGACAATCCAGTTTTGGGCAGGCATCATGGCCTAAAGGAAGGGGAGTCCCTGTAGACTGTAAGCTCATTGTGGGCAGGGAATGTATTTAACAACTCTGGTAAACTGAACTCTCCCAAGTGCTTAGAACAGTGCTTTGCACATAGTAAGCGCTTAATGCCATTATTATTATTATTATTATTATTATTATTATTATTATTATTAAGTGCTTAGTACAGTAAATCCAGCTTGGGGACGGTTCTAATCCCTAATCAGCCACTTGTCGTCTGTGTGACCTTGGGCGAACCACTTAACTTCTCTGTGCCTCAGTTACCTCATCTGTAAAATGGGGATTAAGACTGTGAGCATCACCTGGGACAACCTGATTACCTTGTCTACCCCACTGTGCTTAGAACAGTGCTTGGCACATAACAAATACCATAATTTTTTTAATTTTATCATGAACTAAAGGAATGGGAATCGCTCTAGACTGTAAGCTCATTGTGGGCAGGGGGGTTGTCTACCAACTCTGTTATATTTAACTTTTCCAAGTGCTTAGTACAGTTCTGGGCCAAGGGTAAGTGCTCAATAAATATGATTGATTGATTGATTGAGACTTGAGTTCTGATGCCAGCTCTGCTACTGGCCTGCTGTGTGTACTTGGGCAGTGACTTAGTATCCCTAGGATCTCACTTCCTCTTACATTTTGAGCCATTTTGAGACAGGAATTTTGTCTGTACTGATTCTTTTGTTTCTACTCCAGCAAGTGGAACAATTTAGGCACACAACCTCTTAATAAATACAGTAATGATATCATTATTGGCAATGACTATGAAAATATAATGATATGTATGCTCCCTAGCGTGACTCTGGGTTTGGGTATGGAAGTTAGAAAATGGGAAGAGGTATGGGAGAAGGGAAGAAAGTATGACTGCAGCTCCATCTGTCTTTTCAAATCCATCCTCTCTCATTAATCCATTTTTCCTTCTTTCCATCCTTCCATTCTTCCAACCATTCATCCATCCATCCATCCATCCATCCATCCATCCATCCATCCATCCATTCATCCAATCATCCATCCATCTATCTATCCATCCATCTATGTATCCATCCATCTATCTATCCATCCATCCATCCATCCAGAGCACGGGCTTGGGAGTCAGAGGTCATGGGTTCTAATCTCAGTTCTGCTACTTGTCTGCCCTGTGACCTGGGGCAAGTCACTGCATTTCTCTGTGCCTCAGTTCCCTCATCTGCAACATCGGGATTGACACAGTGAGGCCCGTGTGGGACAGAGACTTTGTCCAACCTGATAACCCTGTATCTACCCCAGTACTTAGTGCTTGGCACAGAGTTAAGCGCTTAACAAAGAACATCATTATTACTATTATTATTATCAATGGTATTTATTGACATTAGCCTGAATGCAAAACAATGTAGAAACCTCTCAGGAGAGGTGAAAAGAGTTAAAATTACATTGTTCCTGCTCTCCAGGAGATTATTATCTAATGGGGGAGATAGACGCAGAGTAAATTACACAAAGGAGGAAGGAGACAAGCGAAAGATAAGGAAGAAGATGAACGCTTGATTCAAGAGTTCAGTTTATATAGTCAGTAAAAACAGCGTTTAAACCGATTTGCAATCAAGAGAAATCAGAAGAATCAGTGTTGTCTAGTGGGTAGACGGCGGGCCTGGGATTCAAATGGACATAGGTTCTGATCCCGGTTCCACCAGATGTCTGTTATTTGACCTTGGGCAGGGTCGCTTGGATTCTCCGTGCCTCATTTCCCTTATCTGTAAAACGGGGTTTGAGATGAGAGCCCAACGGGGAACGTGGACTCTGTCCAATCTGATTAGCTTGTATCTACTCCAGCACTTAGTATAGTGCCTGATATTCATTAATTCAATCGTATTTGTTGAGCGCTTACTGTGTACAGAACACTGTACTAAGCGCTTGGGAAGTACAAGTTGGCAACACACAGAGACGATCCCTACCCAACAACAGGCTCACAGTCTAGAAGGGAGAGACAGACAGACTGATATATAGTAAGCACTTCGGAAATGCCATAAGAACAAATTACAATTGGCTAATTGACAGATGGAATGTCTCAGGTTCTGAATTAGACAAAGGTGATACAAATCACAGTGGCTAAAGACTGTCGTTGACAACAGGAATCGTTGGGACGCTGGCACGCGGATGCCGCTGTTTCCCCAGGAACCCCGAGGACCGGCACCATCGCTGATGCTGCAGAAACCGGACCCTTGTCTCCCAGTAGCCTCAGGAACCACGTGTCCAGAGGGTGTGTGACTTGTCCAGGCCACGAGGTCCCTCGGCAGGGCCACGAGACATCCTCCAGGGATCCCCCTCGGAGCAGCTCCTGCTTTATCTATAAGGATGGGGCCCTGTCTGGGGAGCTTTTCTGGGTCTGAAGGAGAGCAGAGAGGGATCGAGGGCTCCTCTCTGTTCCTACCTGGCTGACCGAACCCAGGAATCTGAGGGGAAAGAGGGGACCAGCCTAGCCCTGCAGAGGTCAGCGACCCCGAGCCCCATGCTGCTCCTGTGAGAGTGACAGGGGGTGAGTGTGATGGAGGGGAATGGGGGGACGTGGAAGAGGATGGAAGAGATGGAGCCAGTCTGGAGCCTAATTTGGGTTCCAAACAAGACCGCAGTCACTAGCAAGGGAGGTGGGCTTGTAGGAGGAGTAGTGTTTTCCAGTTCAGTAACCACCAACCATCACACACATCTCCTCCTTCGTCTTCAAACCTCGCTAACATGCCAAACACCCACCGGGCTACGGTGCTCCTGCACAGTATCACGGACAGTCACTTCGGCCTTCAGTGGGTCCCAGAATCCCTTGCAGAGGGTAAATGGCAAGTAGGGCTGAGAGAGTGTGACCACCTTTGGACCGCCACCAGCACTATCAGAAATTCCTCCTTGTAAGAGTTATTCCCAAATGTTGGAAGGAGTAAAATAGTGGGAAAAGTTGTAACGCCTGCCCGCAATATCTTTCCAGTCTACCGGACTAGGTTGACAAAATATAATTTACTAACAGTCAATCAATCTTGAATCATATTTATTTAGTGTTTACTGTGTGTACTAAGCCCTTGAGAGAGGAATAATAATAATAGCAGTATTTGTGTGCTCTTACTCTGTCCCAAACATTGTCCTAAGCGCTGGGGTAGATAAAAGTTAAGCACAGTCCTTGTTCTACATTGGGCTCACAGTCTTAATCCCCATTTTACAGATGAGGCAACTGAAGCTCAGAGAAGTTAAATGACTTGCCCATGGTTACACAGCAGACATGAGGCAGAGCTGGAATTACAACCCATGTCCTTCTGACTCCCAGGTCCGTGCTCTAGCCACTTTAGACCACCATAAAAGACACATTTCCTGCCCTTTCTAGAAGGAAAGAAAGAATGGAAAGCTGAATATGCAATTGTTGCATGCCATTTTACAGATGAGGAAACTGAGGCCCAGAGAAGTTAAGCGACTTGACCAAGGTCCCCCAGCAGCAAAGGGACAGAGGAAGAATTAACACCCGAGTCCTCTGACTCCCTCTAAGCTATTCCTGGAAGAGTACAACAGAACAGAACTGGGAGATGTGTACGCTGCCTTCAAGGAGTTCACACTCAAGAAGAGAAATCCTGGACCCATGCTTTATCCATTAAATGAGGATGGAAATGAGTTGATTCCCGCTAGAGTTAGGTGAAGTAGGTTTAGAGAGCTGGAAAATGAATCGGAGAAGCTGGTTGGAGGAGGGGGGATCTTAGCAGTGCTCAGAATTCGGAAAGAACTGTTCTCTCTCTGATTTTTAGTGGATAAGGGAGGGAGTTCCAGGTTAGGATGGAACGGGTGAGTTTATCCTGAGTAACAACTAGAAAGTTGCTTTGAGAGCTGAGAAGACGAGTTGAACGATGGAAGGGGGGTGAAGTGCAGTCATAGGGTGGAGAGCCTTCAAGCCAATTGTGAGTTTTTGTTGCTTGTGAAGAGACACAACTTGTCATGAGAGGACGTTGAGGAGAGGATTGATGTAGGCCGAGCGATGCTTTACGATAGGACTAGATGAATGATGAGATATGCTTGTTTTTGTGTGACTACAAATGTGAATGCAGATACGTGAGCAAATGGAATCAGTTTGGTGTATATGTGGGTTTCATTTTTGTTGTTCGTTTTATGGTATCTCTAAGGGCTTATTATATGCCAGGTAGTAAATTAAGCACTGGTGTGGATACAAGCTAATCAGGTTGGATATAGTCCATGCCCAATAGGGTGCTCACTGTTGTAATCCCCAATTTAAA
Source organism: Tachyglossus aculeatus (assembly GCF_015852505.1). Lineage (NCBI taxonomy): Eukaryota > Metazoa > Chordata > Mammalia > Monotremata > Tachyglossidae > Tachyglossus > Tachyglossus aculeatus. The sequence goes on from NW_024044878.1 coordinate 127,363, forward strand.
GACGAGGTAACTGAGGCACAGAGAAGGTAAGTGACTGGCCCCAGGTCACACAGCAGACAAGAAGAGGAGACAGGATTAAAATCCAGGTTCTTCTGTCTACCAGGCTCATTCTCTCTGTACTAAATGGATGAATGTATGTATAAAGGCATTCCTTGTTTGACTCTAAAACCACCAAAAATATTTCACAATACTCATGTACATATGTTTATGGTCTCTGACCTCTCCTATCCACTATTCATTTTAGTTTCAGTCTCCTTAATAAAAGAATAATACTCTTGATACTTATTAAGTGCTTACTACGTTCCAAGCAAAGTATTAAGTGCTGGGGGAGATTCAGGACAATCTAGTAGAACACGGTATGTGTCGCACAAGGAATTCACAGACTAAGCAGGAGGGAAAACAGGAATCGAATACTCATTTTACTATTGAGAAAACTGAGGTGTAGAGAAATTAAGTGACTTTCTCATGGCTATGCAGCCGACAAGTGGTAAAGTTGGGATTAGAACCCAGGTCCTCTGACTCCGAGGCCTGGTTCTTCCCAATAGCAGCCTGTTTCTACACAGTTCAAAGCTTGGTTCTTCCAATAGAATGGAAGTTCTTTGGGGGCAGTGATCATATGTACTAATACCGTGAACTCTGTAGGTAATCAGTAAATAGAATTGATTGACTTAGTCTCATTCCTTCACCCCCAACATCAGTGTCTCTAAATTGAAGTCTTCCCTCTTTTTGTGTAGGGAGTGGACATCATTCCCTAGAAATGTTCGAGATCTCCACGGTGAACTTAAAGGTAATTTTGAATTCAATAACTATCTCCTCTCCATAGAGAATCACCAGCAAGTGTCCTATCAATTCCTTCACTCATGCCATCAAATGACTCTAACTTTGGCTATTCCATGATCCGTTGCAGAGAGTCAATGCTGCCTCCCCAGAATGCCCAACGTCTCCACGGTGAGGGAATTCCTCCTGCTGGGCTTCTCAGAGGTCTGGGAGCTGCAGCTGGTCTATGCTACGCTATTCCTCCTGGTCTACCTGGCTGTCCTGACGGGGAATCTCCTCATCGCCGCCGTCACTGCCCTCGACCGGCGCCTCCGCACCTCCATGTACTTATTCCTCAGGCACCGGTCTGTCATCGACCTCTGCTACATCTCTGTCACCGTCCCCAAGTCTGTCGTCATCTCCCTGACCGATCGTAGATCCATCTCCCTCCTGGGCTGTGCCGCCCAGGTCTTTTTGGTGATTCTATTTGCCGTTTCAGAGCTGGTTGTCCTTATGGCCATGACCTATGATCGCTAGGCCACCATCTGCCGTCCCCTGCGCTATGAGGTCATCATGAACAATGCGGCCTGTGGAAAGATGGTGGCCGCCTCCTGGTTCAACGGGGTGCTATATGGGGTCTGGTTTGCAGTTTCGTCTTTCTCCCTGAGCTTTTGTCGGTTCAACGTCGTCCAGCAGTTCTTCAGTCAATGATGTTTGTTGAACGAATCCTGGGTGTACAGTACTGTAGTGAATACTTCATAGAGATCAAAATAAATTAAACCCTATCCCTACCTTCCAGAAGCTTAACATTCAAAAGGGGAGATAGACACAGGATTAATTCATGAGAGGACAGAGAGGAGAATGGAAAGAATGGTAAAAAGATGACTATATGCTTAAAGAGTACATTTTATAAAAACCACTTTGTACAAAATTATAATGGTGGGCATGAGTGGAAAAATGAAGTAGTTTAAGATGCTGATTGGTAGTTGGGAGAAGATGACTTAGGGAGAAGAAAGGTGAATCGTGTGAGGCATCCTTGAAGTGATGGGAAGACAGAGGGGCTTTGAAGATGGGGAAAGCTGTGCGCTGATGGACTGGAAGGGGGGAGGAGGAAATGTGGGCTGACAGATTATTTCTCCATTTTCCATCACTGAGATATTTTGAAAGGGGACAGGGCCATTCAGAGGAGAGAATGCAATGTCCTCCTCATTTCTCGTTTGGTACAGTGTCTCAGCTCTGAGATACAAGAGGACGAACCCTAGGCTACAACCTGTTCCTTCTAAAACCAGAGATTTTTCCATCGTGTCCACCCAGTCAGTATCAGTGATTCTTTCTCATTCTCAGAACCCCTCAGCACTTCCCAAACTGATAATAGTAATAACAGTAGTAATAATAATAATAGCATTTGTTAAGCACTCACTGTATGTCAAGCATTGTTCATTCTCGCTTGTCCCGCCATCGACCCCCGGCCCACGTCCTCCACCTGGCCTGGAATGCCCTCTCTCCGCACACCCACCAAGCTAGCTCTCTTCCTCCCCTCCAAAGCCCTACTGAGAGCTCACCTCTTCCAGGAGGCCTTCCCATACTGAGCCCCCTTTTTTCTCTCCTCCTCCCCATCCCTCCCGCCCTAACTCCTTGTCCTTCCCACAGAACCTGTATATGTTTGTACAGATTTATTACTACATTTATTTTACTTGAACATATTTACTGTTCTATTTATTTTGTTAATGATGTACATCTGGCTTTACTTCTATTTATTCTGATGACTTGACACCTGTCTACACGTTCTGTTTTGTTGTCTGTCTCCCCCTTCTAGACTGTGAGCCCGTTGATGGGTAGGAACCGTCTCTATATGTTTCCACCTCGTACTTCCCAAGCGCTTAGTACAGTGCTCTGCACACAGTAAGCGCTCAATAAATACGACTGAATGAATGAATGAATGAATTGTTCTAAGAGCTCAGGAAGATGCAACATAATCAGGTTGCCACAACTAGGGTTCACAGTCTTATTGGTGGTGTCAAAGGAGAAATTTGCTTCAAGCAAAGAATCTCCACTTTGTTTTCCCTAGCTAAGGTGGTCTTCAGGGCCACAGAGGACAAGATTTGAGATGAAAAAGAAGAAATGTGCTCTAAGAGAAAATTCTCCTGCTGCAGTTTCTGTACCTAAAGTTTACAAGGCCTGAAAAGACAATATTTGCGGTTATAAAAGGAGAATTTTGCTTCAAGCAAAAACTCTCCTCCTTATTTTTCCACCCAAGGTCTTCAAGGCCTCAAAAGAGAGTACATGAGGTGTCAAAGAAGAAATCTGCTTCCCTGCACATACATTCTCTGGTCCTTTCTCCACCCCCTGCCCTTCAAGGTCTTTTAATTGAGAATGAATAAGAGAATATTTAAGGCGAAAAGGGAGAACCTTTCTGCATGTAAACGATCTCGGCTTCTCTTTTTCTGCCTGAGGATTTCGAGGCCTCCCAAAGAGGGTATTTGAGGTGAAAAAGGAGAAGATTTGTCTCATTCACACAATCTTCAATTTATGCTTTTCTAAGGTCTTCAAGGCCTCAAAAGAGAATCATTCCAGGGAAAAAGGAGAAATTTGCTTTACACAAATCATTTCCTGCTTTCATTTTTCTCACCGAGTTCTTGAAGGCCTAAAAAATGCAATATGGTATTTTAAAAAATAGGAGAATTTTACTTCATGCAAAACCTGTCCTGCTTATTTTTCCACCTTAGGTCTTCAAGGCCTTTGAAGGGCATGTGAGAGGTGAAAAATGATCCATTTGCTTCATGTAAACAATCTCGAGCTTTAATTCCTTTAAGGCCTTCAGGGCCTTACAAGAGAATGATTTAGGTGAAAAGCGAGAAATGTGCTTCATGTGGCTGATACATCTCTTGTTCATTACTCCACTTCAGGCCTTCCAGGCGTTTTCACTGAGAACAAATAGAGACTATTTCAGGTTCAAATGGAGAAATTTGTTTCATGCAAACCATATCCAGCTTTTATTTCTCCATCTGAGGTTTTCTAGGTCTCCAAAGAGAATAGTTAAGGTGAAACCGGAGAAATTGGCTTCACGCAAAACCATCTCCTGCTTTCATTTGTCTAATTAAGTCTTCAAGACCTGAAAAGAGGATATTTGAGATGAAAAAGAAGAAATGTGCTTCATGCAAAGACTTGCAGCTTAGATTTCTCTACCGAAGGTCTTCACGGCTAGCAGAGAGAATAAATGTGGAACTTAAGGAGAAATCTGCTTCATGCAAACCATCTCCAGCTCTTACCTCTCTACTGAAGGTCTTCAAGTCCCGAGAAGATAATATTTGAGTTGAGGAAGGGGAAATTTGCTTCCTGCAAATCATCCCCAACTTTTATTTCTATTCTTAAGGTCTTCAAGGCATTAAAAAAGAAAGTATTTGAGGTGAAAAAGGAGAAATTTGCTTCCTGCAAAGACCTCCAGCTTTGATTTCTCTACCCAAGGTCTTCAAGGCTCAAAAAGAGAGTATCTTAGGTGTAGAAGGGGAATTTGCTTCATGTAAACCCTCTCCAGCTTTTATTTCCCTACTTAATGTCTTCAAGGCCTTAAAAAAGAGAGTGCATGAGTTCAAAAGGGAGTAATCTGCTTCCTGCAAAGATCTCCAGCTTTGATTTCTCTACCCAAGGCCTTTTAGGCCAAAAGAGAGAGTATTTGAGGTGCATAAAGAGATATTTGCTTCATGCAGACCGACTCCAGCTTTTACTTCTTTGTCTAAAGTCTTCGAAGCTTCAAAACCAAGTATTTTAGATGAAAAAGGAGAGCATTTCCTGCTTGTAAACAATCTCCAGCTTTGCGTTCTCTATCGAGGGTCTTCAAGGCCAGAAAAGAGAATATTTGAGATGGATAAGGAGAAATATGCTACATGCAAAGAGTCTGCAGCTTTGATTTCTCTACCAAGGGTCTTCAAGGGCCCGAAAGAGGATATTTGAGGTGAAAAAGGAGAACCTTTCATGTAATCTCACAATTTGTATTTCTCCAACGTCTTCAAGCCCTCTAAAGAGAATATATCTAGTGCATAAGGGGACATTTGCTCTATGCAAACAATTTCCTGCACTGAATTTTCTGAATCTGATCTTCAAGGCCTGAAAAAAAAATACACAGGGTTAAAAAAGGACACTTTTGCTTCATGAGAATGCTGTCCCACCAATTCGTCCTCCTTAGGTCTTCAAAGTCTTTGAAAGAGAATATATGAGGTGAGAAATGATCAGTTTTCATCCTGCAAACAATCTCCAGGTGTTATTGCTGTAAGGTCTTGGGTCTTCAAGGCTTCAAAAGAGAATAGCTGAGGTGGGAAAGGAGAAATTTGTCTCATGCAAAGTCTAGCTTTTATTTCTCTAAGGTCTTCAAGGCCTGAAGAAATAGTATATGGCATTTAAAAAAGAGAATTGTGTTTCCTGCTCATTTGTTAACCTAAGGGCTTCAAGGCCATCAAAGAGAATTTATATGGTACAAAAGGTTAAATTTGGTTCATACGAACAATCCCCAGCTGTTATTTCTCTACCTAAGGTCTTCAAGGCCTCGAAAGTGACTATTTCAAGCGAAAAGGAGAAATTTGCTTTTTGCACACAGTTACCTGTGCTCATCTCTAAATCAGATCTTCAAGACATGAAAAAATGATATGTGGGGTTCTGAAAGGGGAATTTTGCCTCATGAAAAAGCTGCCCTGCTCATTTGTCCACCTTAGGTCTTCAAGGCCTTTCAAAGAGAATATAATAGGTGAAAAATGATTAGTTTACTTCAGGCAATCTCCAGGTGTTATTTCTGTAAGGCTCTGGTCGTCAAGGCCTCCAAAGAGAACATTTGAGATGAAAAAGGAGAAATTTGGTTCATGCAAGCCAACTCTAGTTTTGATTTCTCTAAAAGACTTCAAGACCTCCAAAGAGAATATTTAAGGTGGGAAAGGAGAAATTTGCTTCATGCAAACCAACTCTAGCTTTTATTTTTCTAAGGTCGTCAAGGTCTGAAGAGATAGTATATCTGGTGAAAAAGGATGAATTTGCTTCATGCAAACAGTCTCCAGCTTTTATTTCTCTATATAAAGTCTTCAAGGCAGAGCTTCAAGGCAAATACTCTTGCTATGCACTACTCCACCTTAGGCTTTCAAGGCCTTGTAATTGAGAGTATTTTGAGGTGCAAAAGGAGAAATTTGCTTCATGCGAACCATCTCCAGTTTTTACGTCTCTGTCTAAGGTCTTCAAGGCCTTAAAAGAGAATATTTGAGGAGGGAAAGGAAACTATTTGCTTCATGCAAACACCCTCCAGCTTTTATTTCTCAATCTAAGATCTTCAAGGCCAGAAAAGAGAATAGTAGAGGTGAAAATGGAGAAATTTGGGTCATGCAATCCAACTCTAGTTTAGATTAATGAAGACCTCAAGACCTCCAAAGAGAATATTTGAGGTGGGAAAGGAGAAATTTGCTTCATGAAAACAAACTCCAGATTTTATTTCTCCAAGGTCTTCATGGCATGAAGAGATAGTATATGACATTATAAAAGGAGAATTTTGCTTCATGAAAAAGATATCCTGCTTATTTGTCAACCTAAGGGCTTCAGGGCCATCAAGGTGAGTTTATGTGGTGAAAAAGGATGAATATTGTTCATGCAAGCAATCTCCGGCTGTTCTTTCTCTATACAAAGCAGACCTTCAAGGGCAGCTACCCTTCCTGTGCACTACTCCTCTTCAAAGCCTTGTACCTGAGAATGAATAGAGAATATTTGAGGTGCAAAAGCAGAAATTTACTCCATGCAAACCTTCTGCAGCATTTACTGGAAAAAGGAAAAAGTATCATGCAGACATTCTCCACTTTGTATGTTTCTAAGGCCTTCAGGGCCTCAGAGGAGAAGATTTCCAGTGAAAAGGGGGATCTTTGCTTTGGGCAAAACCACTTCCTGCTCTCATTTTTCTAAATGAGATCTTCAAGGAATAAGTGAACAATATATGAGGTTAAGGAAGGAGAATTTTGTTTCATGAAAAAAACTGCCTGCTCATTTGTCTTAGGTCTTCAAGGCCTTTCCAGGAGAATATATGAGGTGACAAATGCTTAGTTTACTTCATGTAAACAATCTCCAGGTGTTGTGTCTGTATGGTCTTAGGTCTTCAAGGCCTCCAAAGAGAATATTTGACGTGAAAAGGGCTAAATTTGCTTCATGCAGTCCAACTCTAGCTTTATTTCTCTAAGGTCTTCAAGGCCTGAAGATGTAATGTATGGCATTAAAAAAGACTTTTGCTTGAAGCAAAAAAGGTCCTGCTTACTGGACAACATAAGGCCTTCAAGGCCATTCAAGATATTCAAGTGAATATCTGTGGTGGAAAAGGGAGAATTTGCTTCGTGCAAATCATCCCCAGCTTTGATTTCTCTATACAAGGTCTTCAAGGCAGACCTTCTAGTGCAGATGTACTTCTTGTGCATTCCTCCACCTCAGGCCTTCAAGGCCTTTTATTTGAGAATGAATAGAGATTATGTGGAGGTGTAAAAAGGAGAATCTCCAGTATTTTCCTTCTCTAAGGTCTTCAAGACCTCAAAAGAGAATACTGGAGGGAAAACAGAAAATGGGTTTCATGCAAACCACCTCCAGCTTTTATTTATTTATCCTAAGGTCTTCAAGGCCAGAAAAGAGAAGAATCAAGATTCGAAAGGAAAATTTGCTTCATGCAAAAATAGTCTCCAGCTTTTACTTCTCTGTCATAGGTCTTCAAGGCGGCAAAAGAGAATATTTAAAGTGGGGAAGGAGGGAATTTGCTTCATATAAACAACCTCCGGCCCTTATTTCACTACCTAAGGTCTTCAAGGCCAGAAAAGGGAGTATTTGATGTGAAATTGGAAAAATATGCTTCATTTATACAATCTCCAGCTCTTCTATCTCTAACGGTCCTCAAGGCCTGAAAACAAGAATGTTTGAGTTGAAAATGGAAACTTTGCTTCATGCAAACCATATCCTACTTTGATTTCTCATAATGAATGTCCTCAAGACCTGGAGAGAGAATATGTATGTTGAGAAAGGACAAGTTTTCTTCATGCAAATAATCTCCTGCTTTTGTTTCTCTGCATAAGGGCTGGAGAAGGTAATATATGGAATTCAAAAAGGAGAAATTTCTTGATACAAAAACTCACCTCATAATATTCCACTTAAGGTCTTCAAGACCTGAAGGAAAAATGTACGAACTTGAAAAGGAGAAATTGGCTTCCTGCAGAAACACCTCCTGTGTTCACTTCAAGCCCTCAAGGCCTCTAAAATGAGAATGAAAAGAGTATATTGGTGGTAAAAGGGAGAAATTTGTTTCATACAAAAAAAAATCTGCTCTGATTTCTCTCCATAAGGTCTTCAGGGCCTGAAAAGAAAAGTATTTGACAGGGGAAAGGAGAAGCCTGCTTCTTGCAGATAAGCCTCCTGTTCATTACTCCACTTGAGGCCTTCAAAGCATTTTAATGGAGATTATTTGACTTGCTGGGTCACTCGGGCCCCGACCACCTCTGATGCTGACCCATTGGGTCACTGAGCCACTGACTGGCTGTCCGAGAGGTTTCGGTGAGGGGCAAGCAGAGCTCCCAGCTCTAGGTAAGAGCCCAGGACACAAGGAAGGAGAAGAGGAATGAGGCTTGGGCACGAAAAGGAATTGATGAAAAGGAATCCGTTCAAATAATATCTAAACGAAGGAATGGCTCCGGAGAAACCGAAAATACTATCCCAATCGTTGTACCCCCGCTCCTGGGGGAATTTGGCGGGATTTGCATGATCTAATGGAAAGAGCGTGGGCTTGGGAGTCAAAGGATGTGGGGTCTAATCCAGCCTCCGCCACTTGGCTGCTGTGTGACCTTGGGCAAGTCACTTAACTTCTGTGTGCCTGTTACCTCCTTTGGAAAATGGGGATTAAAAATATGAGCCCCACGTGGGACAACCTGATTACGTTGTATCTACCCCTGTGCTTAGAACAGTGCTTGGCACATAGTAAGCACTTAACCAATACCACGATTCTTATTATGATTAATATTATTCTTAATCCCCATTTTTGAAATGAGATACCTGAGGCCCAGATAAGTTAAGTGGTTTGCCCAAGGTCACATAGCAGAGAAGTCGCGGGGCTGAGATTAGAATCCACGTCCTCGGACTCACATGCCCGGGCTCTTGCCACTAATATAGGCTGTTGCTTATGCTTCTTCTCTGGGTTGAGCCACCAAGCCATCCCGGGGGAGGGTTTTAGAATGGATTTAGAGTCATTTCTCGTTTTCTCTAGATTTGCAATCAGAAGATGTCAGAAAATACAACTCATTAAATGACCGATTGATTGTTTAAGTTCATGACCAAGATGTAACTCAGAAAAGCAGCATGGCCTAGTCTATAGACCATCGACCTGGGAGTCAGAATGACCCGGCTTCTAATCTCGTCTCTGTTACCTTTATGCTACGTGACCGTGGACAAGACTCTTCACTTCTCTGGGCCTCAGTTCCCTCATCGGTGAAATAGGGGTTGAGACTGTGAGCCCATGTGGGACAGGGACTTGCCTGATCCAACTTCCTTCTATCCACATCAGCGCTTAGTACAGTGCCTCGCAAATAATAAACGCTTATAAAATACCACAATTATTATTATTGTTATTATTATTATAATTATGGTTAAGGATGGGGAGGGGGGCTTTTTACACAGGCCCAGACCGAGACAATTATGCACCCTGAGACAGGGAAGCCCAGGGAGGTAGCATAGCCCAATCGAAAGAGCATGGAATTGGGAGTCAGAGAACCTGTGTTCTAATTCCACCTCCACCACTTGTCTGCCAAGTGACCTTGGACAAGTCATTTCCATTCTTGCCTCAACTTCCTCATCTGTAAAATGGGGATTAAGACTGGAAGTCCTATGCGGGACAGGGACTGTGTCCAACCTGACTAGCTTGTATGTACTTCAGAGCTTAGAACGGTCCCTGGAAAATAGTAAACACTTGCCACGTACCATTATGAAAAAAATAATCAGGGATGGCCCCCTGGATTTAATAGTGTTTCAGGAAGGAGTTTTGAAGATGGGAAGCCCTGTGGTCAGGTGGATATGAAAGGAAAGGGAATTCCAAGCGTGGGAAAGGTGGTGAGGTAGGGATCTGAGTGGGAGGAATTGGGAACGAGGCACAGTGAAATGGTGAGATTGGGAAGAATGGAGAATGCAGGTAGGAATTCAGTAGGGGAAAACAATGCATATCAATCGATCGATCGTACTTCTTGAGCGCTTACCATGTTCAGACCTTGATCCTAAGCGCTCGGGGGAGTCCGATAAAACAATATAACAGGGTTGGTAGATACATTCCCTGCTCATGATGAGCTTATATTCTAGAGGGCAATGCGGATTGCTGCAGATTTCAAATGGTCCCAAGCCCTGGCATGGGATGAAGCTCCAAACCTCAGAGATTAACCAGAACACTATAACACTATTATTAATCAAAGAAAGGGAATGATGATTAGTCTGTTAATGTTGTCACAGGCAGGAATCCCAGAGTGGGAACCACGTGGGACTGGACAGTCATTTAAGTTGTGGGGGCCGGGACCACAAGGAGCCCACTATTCCGGCCTTCTGATATTCCCGGACAATCAGCTGTCTCAGAGGAGCCCCGGGCCCGTCCTCCCACGGGGAATTCCCCAGGAAATAACCGGGCCGTCATCTGAGGAGATGGCGCAGTCATCCGGAGAGCCAAGAGGGGGAGCAAGAATCCTGACAGCTCTCACCCCTTGCCCAGTCCTTCCTGTCACTGCCACCACCGTCCAGGACCGATAAGATGGAGTGAGCCTCTCTCTGAGCAAGAGGTACATACCCTCCAGCCCAGGACAGGCCAGGTGACTCTGGAGAGGAGCAGGAGAAAGGTGAGGGAAATTTCAATAGGGAACTGAATAACCAGGGTCAGAGTGACAATTTCTCTAAATCAAAAGCAGTGTCGTTTAGTGGACAGAGCATGGGCCCGGGAGTCTGCAGGGCCTGGGTTCAAATCCTAGGTCTGCCACTTATCTGATGTGTGACACTGGAGAAGTCACTTCAGGTCTTTGGGTCCCGGTCCGGACCTCCAGGGATTCCCCTCAGAGCGGTGGCTGCTTTATCTTTGGGGATGGGGTTCATCTGCAGAAGCATCTCAGTGCCCACGGGAGAGCAGAGAGCTGAGGGCTGAGGGCTCCTCGATGTCCCTCCTGGGCTGCCAGAACGCAGGAGTCCGAGGGGAGCCAGGGGACCAGCCCAAACTGACAGAGGACAGCGATCCCCAGCCCCACGATGTCCCGGTGAGTGAACCCTGTGGTGGGGATTGAGGGTTGGTGAGAGGCCAGCAGCCCATATTGAATCTGTGGAGAATCTCACACTCGGCCCCCAGGTTGAAGTTCGGACCAGGGCAGCATTGCAGGAGGGTTTGCAGGAGCAGAAACCAGGCTTCAGCAGGGACGAGACAGTGGCAGGTACCACAGCACAAGGCACTAGTAATAATAATAATAATAATAATAATGTTGGTATTTGTTAAGAGCTAACTATGTGCAGAGCACTGTTCTAAGCGCTTGGGGGAATACAAGGAGATGAGGTTGTCCCCCGTGGGGCTCACAGTCTTAATCTCCATTTTACAGATGAGGGAACTGAGGCACAGAGAAGTGAAGTGACTTTCCCAAGGTCACACAGCAGCCATGTGGGGGAGGCAGGATTCGAACCCATGACCTGTGACTCCCAGGCCCGCGCTCTTTCCACTGAGCCACACTGCTTCTCTATTAGAATCACTTCCTCTGTTCAGGTTCTCAGTCGCATGGTCTTTGTACCTGGACCAGCACTCATCTGCTATTTGTTTAGTACACCCCTTCCTGCGTCTCACTGACATCCCTTCATCAGCCCTTCATCGGCCCTCCATCATCCCTCCATCACCGCTCCATCGCCCCTCCATCCTCCCTCCAACGTCCCTTCATCAATGCCCCATCATCCTTCCATCCCGCTAGACTGTCAGCTCATTATGGGCAGGGAACCTGTCTACCAACTCTGTTGGATTGTCCTCTCCTTCTCCTTAACACTTTAGTCCAGTGCTCCGCACACAGTAAGCCCTGAAAAAATGCCATCGATTAGTCGTTTCTCCCAGCCCTCTTCCAAGCCCGAGGCGACGTATGTAATTGGGGTCCCACGCCAGACCCCTCTCTGTTTAGCCAGACTTCAGTCTGCAGTTCATTTTCCTCGTATAGAGACAGCTGCAATCGGATTCCCTGGACCTTTGTGGCTTTGTGTGAGCGCGTGTGTGCGCGTGCTCAGGGCAGGATAGGAGAATCAGGGAACAAATCCCAGGTTTGAAGGAAGGGGGACATCTGGATAGGGAACAGTGGGGAATGTTCTCCATCACTCCCTAGGGAACAGGTTTGGGGTTCAGGGAAGAGCAGAATGAGTTACTAGGTACATTTTTGGTTTTATGCGTCTACCTACTTTTTTGTATCGTACTCTCCCAAGTGATTAGCACAGTGCTCTGCACACAGTAAGCACTCGACAAATGCGATTGACTCTGCGACTGTCCTTCTGTGGGAGAACCCCGGTCTGTGAGTGAGTGGGGATACATGTGAGGGTATTATGTGTTTGGATGCATTTATGTGTAGCTGTTATTTTTGGTGTGAGTATGAATTTTTGTGCTTCAGGTTGCCCTGTAGGGTTAGTATATCCTTGCCTTTTGTGTCCACCCGGGGCTCGATAAATACCGTTGTTACTATTATTAGTCAGCCAATCAGCTTAGTACAGCGCTCTGCACACAGTAGGTGCTCAGTAAATACGATTGAATGAATGAATATTTATTGAGCTTAGAGCAGAGCTCTGTTTGTACAACACTATAGTAAGTGCTTGGGAGAGTACAATATAACCGAGACACTCCCTACCCACAACGAGTTAACAGTCTCTGTACATATCTGTAATTTATTTTATATTAACACCTTTATCCCCGTTTAGGCTATAAGGTTGTTGTGGGGAGGGAACATGTCTACCAACTCTGTTACATTGTATTAGTACAGTGCTGTGCACACGGTAAATGCTCAAAAATAAGATTTCTTAATTGATTGATTGATACTACAACTTCTACTTGGGCTTTTGCTGCTATTACTGCTACTATAACTCTGTCTGCTTTCCCCTCTTGTATCTTTGTCATCATTTTGTCCCCACTTGGAGAATTATGGTGTCGATCCTCCTTGGGAATTCCGTCTAGTTACGTGGAAGTCTTTTACCAAGTTTCTTATTATTATTACCAAGTTTTTTTATCAAGTTTTGTAATTGATAACTCTCTTCCAATATACCATAGGTTGCTCCTCCCATAGACTCACCGGCAAAACACCTGTTCATTTCTTCATCTCATCAAGATCTTTGTCCTGTGCAGTGAGTCATCATCACCTACCAATGGCTAACATCTCCACGGTGAGGGAATTCCTTCTGCTGGGATTCTCGGAGGTCTGGGAGCTGCAGCTGGTCCACGCTGCCCTGCTCCTCCTGGTTTACCTGGCGGCCCTGACGGGGAATCTCCTCATAGTCGACGTCACCGCCCTAGACCGACGCCTCCACACCCCCATGTACTTCTTCCTTAGGAACCTGTCCGTCCTCGACCTCTGCTACATCTCCGTCCCCGTCCCCAAATCCATCCACAACTCCCTGACCAACCGTAGATCCATATCCCTCCTGGGCTGTGCCGCTCAGGTCCTCTTCGTGGTCTGGTTTGCCTGCTCAGAGCTGTTGGTCCTCACGGCCATGTCCTATGACCGCTACATCGCCATCTGCCTCCCCCTGAGCTACGAGGTCGTCATGAACAGAGCAGCCTGTGGGAAGATGGCCGCCGCCTCGTGGGTCAGTGGGGGCTTGATTGGTGTCTTGTTTTCAGTTCCGGTCTTCTCCCTGTCCTTCTGTGGGTCCAACATCGTCCAGCAGTTTTTCTGTGACGTCCCCTCCCTGCTGAAGATCACCTGCTCCGAGGATCAAGTCGCTGTCGACGTGAGCGTCACCGCCGGGGTGGCGTTAGGCGTCTTCTGCTTCATTCTTGTAATCGTCTCATATGTGCGCATTTTCCGGGCTGTGCTGAGGACGCCGGCCACCGAGAGCCGGGTCAAAGCCTTCTCCACCTGCCTGCCCCACCTTGTCGTCGTCACTGTTTTCCTCTCTGCGGGTGCATTTGTCTACATCAAACCGCCCTCAGACTCCTCCTTGATCATGGACCGGCTGGTGTCCGTGTTCTACGCAGTGGTACCCCCTGCTCTGAACCCCTTTATCTACAGCCTGAGGAACCGGGACATGAAGGCCGCCATAAATAGGATCCTAAAAGGGTCACTCACCCGGCCCCCGCTCGGGGACAAAAAGTATCCTTCCTTGTGCAAATAATATCACACCACCACTTAACCAAGGAACTGCCCTTGGACCAAGCCAGAAACTTAGCTGTCCTACTGGGTTCACATAAAATGCTGGACTTTGATGAATTGTCCAAGTCTGGGAGAGAGGTGGCTGATTGAAATATGACCAACAATCCAGTTTTGAGAAGGCATCATGGCCTAAAATAAGGGAGTTCCTGTAGACTGTAAGCTCACTGCGGGCAGGGAAGGTGTTTAACAACTTTGGTAACCTGAACTCTCCCATGTGCTTAGTACAGTAAATCCAGTTTGGGGGCGGTTCTAATCCCTGCTCTGCCACTTCTCTTCTGTGTGACCTTGGGCCAGTCACTTAACTACTCCGTGCCTCAGTTACCTCATCTGTCAAATGGGGATTAAGACTGTGAACCCCACATGGGACAACCTGATTACCTTGTATCTATTCCAGTGCTTAGAACAGTCACATAGCAAATAATAATAATAATAATAATAATAATAATAATGATAATAATAATAATTTGGGTATTTGTTAGGTGCTTACTGTGTGCCAAGTACTGTTCTAAGCGCTGGGGGAGATACAAGATAATCAGGTTGTCCCACGTGGGGCTCACACTCTTAATCCCCATTTTACAGACGAGGTAACTGAGGCCCAGAGAAGTTAAGTGACTTGCCCAAAGTCACACAACTGATAAGTGGTGGAGCTGGGATTAGAACCCATGACCTCTGACTCCCACGCCCGTGCACCGTCCACTGAACCACGCTGCTTTTCTAAGTAAGTAAGTACTTAAGTACTTAAGTATTCAACAAATACCATAAGTTTTTTTTAAAAAATTATCATGGCCTAAAGGAATGGGAATCGCTCTAGACTGTAAGCTCGCTGTGGTCAGGGAACGTGTCTACCAACTCTGTTATAGTGAAATTTTCCAACTGCTGGGCCCAGAATAAGTTCTCAGTAAACATGATTGATTGATTGAGACTTGCGTTCTGATTCCAGCTCTGCTACTGGCCTGCTGTGTGACCTAGGGACAGTGACTTAACAATAATGAGATCTTTATTATTAATGATTATGAAAATGTAATGATATGCTCCTTAGCAAGACTCTGGAGGTGGGAATTAAAATTGTAAACTGGGAGGTGGTATTAGAGAAGGGAAGAAAGGGTGACTGCAGCTCCATCTGTCTTGTTAACTCCATCTTCTCTCATCAATCCATCTTTCCTTCCTTCCATCCATCCTTCTAACCATTCATCTATCCTTCCATCCATCCAGAGCACAGGCTTGGGACTCAGAGGGCGCAGGTTCTAATCCCAGTGCCGCTACTTGTCTGCCTTGTTACCTGCAGCAAATCAGTTCACTTCTGTGCCTCAGTTACCTCATTTGTAAAATGGGGATTGAGACTTTAGCTCCATGTGGGACAGGGACTGTGTCCAACATGAGTACCTTGTACAAATTCCAGTACTTACAACAGTGCTTGGCACATAGTAAGCGCTTAACAAAGACCATAAATATTACTATTATTATTATCAATGTATTTATTGACCACATCCTCCGTGCAAAACACTGTAGTAAGCCCTCAGGAGAGTTGGAAGGAGATAAAGTTGCATTGTTCCTGCTTTTAGGAGATTATGATCGAATGAGGGAGGTAGACACAGAGTAAATTACGTAGAGAAGGAAGGAGAGAAGGGAAAGATGAGAAAGTGGATGAACCCTTGATTCAAGTGTACAGTTCAAACAGTAGGTATGAACAGCGCTTCAACGGATTTGCATTCAGGGAAAATCAGAAGAAGCAGCGTTGCCTGGTGGGTCGAGCGCTGGCCTGGGATTCAAATGGACATGGGTTCTGATCCTGGTTCCACCACATGTCTGCTGTGTGACCTTGGGCAGGGTCGCTTAACTTCTCCGTGACTCAGTTCCCTCATCTGTGAAATGGGGAATGAGATGTGAGCCCCACGGGGGACATGGACTCTGCCTAATCCGATTAGATTTATATCTACTCCAGCCCTCAGTATACTGCCTGATATATAGTAAGCGCTTCGTGAAGACCATAAGAAAAAGTTAGAATTTTCTGATTGACTGACAGATCGAGTGTCTCAGGTTATGAATTAGACAAAGATGAAACCATTCACAGTGGTTAAAGACTGTCACTGAAAACAGGAACCGTTAGAACTCTGGGATACAGATGCTGCTGTTTCCACGGGAACCCCGAGGCCCGGACCCATCGCTGATGCTGCAGGGAGCGGACCCTTGTCTCCCAAGAGCCTCAGGAGCCACGTGCCAAGAGGGTACATGCCTTGTCCATGCCACGAGGTCCCTCGGCAGGGCACCGAGCCATCCTCCAGGGATCTCCCTCGGAGCAGCTCCTGCTTTATCTACAGGGACTGGAGCTGGTCTGAAGAGCTTCTCAGGGTCTGAGGGAAAGTGGAGAGGGATCGAGGGCTACTCTCCGTTCCTTCCTGGCTGACTGAACCCAGGAGTCTGATGGGATAGAGGGGACCAGCCCAGCTCAGCAGAGTTTAGCGACCACCAACCCCACGCTGCCCCGGTTAGAGTGATTGGTGGTGAGTGGGATGGAGGGGTGGGGGTGGACAAGGATGAGGATGGAAGATATGGAGCCAGATTGGGGGCCTAAATTGGGGTTCGGACCAGGGTCTCGGCCTCTAGCGGTTTAGGGATGCTAGCAGGAGGGGAGGTGTTTTCCAGTTCAGTAACCCCCAACCATCATACACCTCTCTTTCCTCCTTAAACCTCGCTACCATGCCAATCACCCGCCGGGCTACGGTGCTCCAGCATAGTGTCAGCAATGTGGACAGTCGCATTGGCCTTCAGTGGGTCCCAGAATCCCTTGCAGAGGGTAAATTACAGGCAGGGCTGTGAGAGAGTGACCAGCGTTGGACAGCCACTGGTAATATCAGGAATTCCCCCATGTAAGAGTTCTTCCCAAATATTGAGAGAAGAGAAATAGTGGGAACAGTTGCAATCCCTGCCCTCATGAGCTTTACAGCCTACTGGGCTAGGTTGACACAGTCTAATTTACTATCAATCAATTAATCTTGAATCACATTGATTGAGCGCATATTGTGTGCACTAAGCAATTGGAGAGTAATAATAATGAGAGTAGTACTTATTAAGTTCTTACCATGTCCCAGGCACTGTCCTAAACTCTGGGGTAGATAAAAGTTAAGCAGGTTGGATACAGTCTTCGTTCCAAATGGGGCTCACAATCTTAACTCCCATTTTACAGATGAGGTAACTGAGGCTCAGAGAAGTTGAATGACTTGTCCATGGTCACACAGCAGACATGAGGTGGAGCTTAAATTAGAACCCGGGTCCTTCTGACTCCTTCTGACTCCCAGGCCCATTCTCTATCCACTTTATAACGCCGTACCAGAGACATTCCCTGCCCCTTCTAGAAGGAAAAAAAGAATGGAAAGATGAATATGCAGGTATTGTGTGCTATTTATAGATGAGGAAACTGAGCTCCAGCGAAGTGAAGGAACTTGCCCAAGATCCCACAGCAGCAAAGGGACAGAGGCAGGATTAGAACCCAAGTCGTCTGACTCCCATTAAGCTATGCTTGGGAGAATACAATAGAACAGAGCTGACAGATGTGCATGCTGTCCTTAAGGAGCTCACAGTCAAGAGGAGAACTTCTTTGCCCCTGTTTTTTCCACTAAATGAGGATGGAAATGAGTTGATTCACACTTCAGTTACGTGAAGTGGGTTTAGAGGTCTGGGAAATGAATTGGGATAGCTGGTTGAAGGAGGGGGAATTATAGCAGTGCTCAGAATTCGGAAAGAAATGTGCTCTCTGCTTTTGAGTGGATAAGAGAGGGAAACGGGAGAGTTGATCATGAGTAACAACTACAAAGTTGCTTTGAGAGCTGAGAAGACGAGTTGAACGATGGTAAGGGGCTGAAGTGCAGTCATACGGTGGAAAGACTTCAAGCCGATTGAGAGTTTTTGTTCCTCTTGAAAAGACATAACTTGTCATGAGAGGAAGTTGAGAAGAGGAGAGAAGTAGGCTAAGCAATACTTTAGAAATGGACTAGATGAATGATGAGGGATCCTTGTGTTTGTGTGTGTACAAGTGTGAATGCAGACATGTGAGCAAATGGAATCAATCTGAAGTATACGTAGGTTCTTATTGTTGTTTTATTTGTTTGTTTTATGGTACCGTTAAGTGCGTATTATGTGCCAGGTACTGGACTAAGCACTGGGGTGGATACAAACTAATCAGGCTGGACATAATCCATACCCCATAGGGTGCTCAAAGTTGTAATTCACATTTTTCAGATGAGGTACCTGAGGCACAGAGAAGGTAAGTGACTGGCCCCAGGTCACACAGCAGACAAGGAGAGGAGACAGGATTAAAATCAGGTCCTTCTGTCTTCCAGGCCCATCCTCTCTCCACTAAATGCATGAATTTATATGTAAAGGCACTTCTTGTTTGACTTCAAAAACCACCGAAAAAATTTCACAACAGTCATGAACATATCTTTATGTTCTCTGACCTCTGCTATCTGCTATTCATTTTGGTTTCGGTCTCCTCAACCAAAAATAATTCTCTTGAAATGTATTAAGTCCTTACTATGTGCCAAGCAAAGTATTAAGTGCTGGGGGAGATTAAGGTCACCTTGGAGGGACACAGGCCGTGTCCCACGAGGTATTCACAGACTAAGGAGGGGGGGAAATATGTATCGAATCCTCATTTTACTACTGAGAAAACTGAGGCGTAGAGAAATTATGTCACTTTCCCATGCCTATGCAGCAGAGGACTGGAAGAGCTGGGATTAGAATCCAAATCCTCTGACCCCCAGGCCTGTGTTCATCCCAATAGTGCACCCTGCTTCTATACGTTTTGAACCTCGTTGCTTCCAATAGAATGGAAGGTCCTTGGGGGCAGTGATCATTTGTACTAATACCGTGTACTCTGTAAGTACTCAATAAATAGACTTGATCGACTTAGTCTTATTCATTCACCCCCAGCATCAACGTCTCTAAATTGACGTCTTTCTTCTTCCTGTGCAGGGAGTCGACATCATTCCCCAGAAATGTTCAATGTCTCCATGATGAACTCAAAGGTCATTTTGAATTCAATAACTGTCTCCTCTCCATAAAGAATCACCAGCAAGTGTCCTGTCAGTTCCTGCATTCATCCCATCTATTGACTCTAAATTTGATTCTTCTCTCACCCATTGCAGAAAGTCAATGCTGCCTCCCCCAAAATGCCCAACGTCTCCACGGTGACGGGATTCCTCCTGCTGGGTTTCTCAGAGGTCCGGGACCTGCAGCTGATCTACGCCGCGCTGTTCCTCCTGGTCTACCTGGCGGCCCTTCTGGGGAAACTCCTCATCATCGCCGTCACCATTCTTGACCGGCGCCTCCACTTCTTCCTTAGGAACCTGTCTGTCGTTGACCTCTGCCTCATTCATTCATTCATTCAATCGCATTTATTGAGCGCTTACTGTGTGCAGAGCACTGTACTAAGCGCTTGGGACGTCCAGGTTGGCCACATATGGAGACGGTCCCTACCCAACAACTGTCTCACAGTCTAGAAGGGGGAGACAGACGTCAAAACAAAACATGGAGACAGGTGACAAAACATGTAGACAGACTCATTTCTCCTTCCCTCATCTAACTGGTCGGGGACATGATGGGGAACGCTGTGCTTGAGGAGTCCAAGTTCAGAACAACGTTCGGGGCCCGGGCAGCGAGAATTCTCTGGTGTTGAATTAGGTTTGAACTCCGGCTGAAGCTCTTCCCACACTCATTACACTCATAAGGCCTCTCTCCTCTATGGGTCTTCTGATGCATGACGAGACTGGAACCTCATCACCGTCATCGTCCCCACATCCGTCCTCAACTCTTTGACCAACTGCAACTCCATCTCCTTCTTGAGCTGTGCTGCTCAGGTCTTCCTCGTGGTCCAGTTTGTCGCTTCAGAGTTTTTAATCCTCACAGAGATGTCCTACGACCTCTATGCCGCCATCTGCGCTGTGAGCTCATCATGAACAATATGGCCTGTGGGAAAATGGCAGCCGCATCCTAGCTCAGCGGGGGGCTTTTTGGAGTCTTGTATTCAGCTTCGACTTTCCCCCTGAGCTTCTGTGGGTCCAACATCGTCCAGCAGTTCTTCTGCATCATCCCCTTCCTGTTGAAGATCTCCTTCTCCGAAGACCACGTCGCCATCGAAGTGAGTGTCAACTGTGGGGTATCTCTAGGTTTCATCTGCTTCATCTTCATCATCATCTCCTACGTGCACATCCAGGTCCTTCTGTCTTCCAGGCCCATCCTCTCTCCATTAAATGCATCTCCTACGTACTGAGGATGCCGGCCACCGAGGGCCGGACCAAAGCCTTCTCCACCTGCCTGCCCCACGTCACCATCTTCACCGTCTTCATCTCTACGGTCGTCGTCTCCTACTTCAAGCCCATGTGAGACTCTCCCTCGACCCTGGACCTGCTGACGTCCGTCTTCTACACCGTGGTGCCCCCTACCCTGAACCCTCTCATCTGCAGCCTGAGGAACCGGCACATGAAGGCCGCCCTGGGGAGAGTCCTAAGGGGGAGATACCTCCTCCCTCCTCTAAGTGACAAAATGTTTGTTTCCTTTTGCTGAACCATCCCATTCCTCATCAGGGTTCTGACCGTTTGGGTATCCATATAAGGAGCTGTCCAAAGAGAAAGTCCAGCGTCTGAGGATTTGTTAATGTCTGGGACAGAGGCTAATTAGACGTCTGTAAATGTAAGCCTGATGTGGGCAGGGATTTTTCTCTCTTCATTCAGAATGGTACTTACCGAGCCCTTAGTACAGTGCTCTGCACACGGTAAGCACTAAATAAATATGACTGAATGAATGAATATATGACTGACAAGTAATTGTTTGGGCGGTAACTTGTCTTAGGGGAATGAGCATGTGGCTGGGAGTCATGAGATTTGAAACGTTTTCCCGGTTCTGCCACAGGCCTGCTGTATGACCTTGGTCCAGCCACGTAACCTCTTTGGGTCTCTCTATAAAATCGGGATTCAATATGTGCTTTCTCTTTCACAATCTGACACCCTGCGGATCGGGAAACGTGTCCAATCTGATTAGTTTGGTTCTGTTCCAGCACTTGGCAGTATTTGCAAGTAAATTATTAATAAATTAAATAATGATAGTGTTGATACTACTACTGATAATAACAGTAATTCTATGAATTTTAAGATCACTCTTGGTGGCTATGAAAATCAGAAAATCGGAGGATGACAAGGGAGAAGGGTGAGCCCGTTGTTGGGTAGGGACGGTCTCTATATGTTGGCAACCTGTACTTCCCAAGTGCTTAGTACAGTGCTCTGCATACAGTAAGCGCTCAATAAATACGATTAAATGAATGAATGAATGAAAGGGTCCCCCAAAAAAGACTGCCTGTTTACTTGTTTCGATGCTTGTCTCCCCCTTCTAGACTGTGAGCCCGTTGTTGGCAGGGATTGTCTCTATTTGTTGCTGAATTGTACTTTACAAGCGCTTAATACAGTACTCTGCGCACAGTAAGCACTCAATAAATACGATTGAATGAATTAATGAATGAATTTGACAGAGCAAATCCTTACCTTGAATCCATTCGTTCATCCATCCATCCATCCATCTGTCTCTTCACCCATCTGTCCGTCCATCCATCCAGCCAGCCAGCCATCCACCCAACCATCCTTCCATAATAATTATAATAGTGGTATTTGTTAAGTGCTTACTACGTACCAGACATTGTACTAAGTGCTGGGGCTGATAAAAGCTAATCAGGTTTTACCAGTCCCTATCCCACGTGGCGCTTACAGTTTCAATTCCAATTTTACAGATGTGATAACTGAGGCACAGAGAAGTAAAGTGCCTTGCCAAACTTCATACAGTAGACATTCCACCCATCCAACCAGCCATCCGTGTATTCATCCGTCTACCCACCCAACCCTTCCATCCATCCATCTATCCATCCATCCAACAACCCATCCATTCATCTATCAATTCATCCATCCATCAATCAACAGTATTTGTTGAATGCGTTCTGGGTGTAAAGTACTGTAGTGAACACTTCAGTGAGATCAAAATAAATGAAACATCATCCCTTCCTTCCAAGAGCTTAAAATCTCATAGGGGAGATAGACACAGAATTAATTCATGAGAGGATGAAGAAGAGAATAGAAAGAATGGTAAAAAGATGACTATGTGATTGAAGAGTACATTTTTATAAAAGCCACTATGTACAAAACTATTATGGTGGGTGTGAGTTCAAAAATGGAAAAGTGGTCTAAGATGCTGATTGGTAGATGGGAGAAGATGATTTAGGGAGAATGAAAAAGAATCATGTGAGGCATCCTGGAAGTGGTTGGATAACGGAGGGACTTTGAATATGGGAAAAGCTATGCTTTAATGGACTGGAAGCCCGGAGTAGGAAATTTGGGCTGACAGATTATTTGTCCATTTTCAATCACTGAGATATTTTGAAAGGGGACAGGGACATTCAGGGGAGAGAATGCACCGAGCTCCTCACCCCAGTTTGGTACAGTGTCTTAGCTCTGAGATCGAAAATGATGAACCCTAGGCTACAACCTATTCCTTCTGAAACCAGGGATTTTCCCGTCGTGTCCACCCAGCCAGCATCAGTGATTCGTTTCCTTCACCCGGTTCTCAGAACCCCTCAGCCCCTGCCAAACGGATAATAATGACAACAATAAAGTAATTGCATTTATTAAGCACTTACTATGTGGCAAGCACTGTTCTAAGCGCTAGGGAAGATACAACGTAATCGAGTTGTCCAACCTGGGGTATACAGTCTTAATGCCCGTTTTCCAGATGAGGTAACTGAGGCCCAAAGAAGTTAAGTGGTTTACCCAAGGTCACGCAGCAGACAAGAGGCCGAGCTGGGATTAGAATCCACGTCCTCTGACTCCCAAGCCTGTGCTCTTGCCACTAAGTCATGCTGCTCTTCATGCTGCTTCTCTGAGTTGATTCATTCATTCATTCATTCAATCGTATTTATTGAGCGCTTACTGTGTGCAGAGCACTGTACTAAGCGCTTAGGAAGTACAAGTTGGCAACGTATAGAGACGGTCCCTACCCAACAGTGGGCTCACAGTCTAGAAGCAGGAAACAGAGAACAAAACAAAACATATTAACACAATAGAATAATTAGAATAAACATGTACAAATTAAACAATAAATAGATAGAGTAATAAATACATACAAACATATATACATATATACAGGTTCCGTGGGAAAGGGAAGGAGGTCAGGCGGGGGTGATGGGGAGGGGGAGGAAGGGGTGAGGAAGGAGGGGGCTCAGTCTGGGAAGGCCTCCTGGAGGAGGTGAGCTCTCAGTCGGGCCTGGAAGGGAGGAAGAGAGTTAGCTTGCCGGATGTGCGGAGGGAGGGCATTCCAGGCCAGGGGGATGACGTGTGCCGGGGGTCGACGGCGGGACAGGCGAGAACGAGGCACGGTGAGGAGATTAGCGGCAGAGGAGCGGAGGGTGCGGGCTGGGCTGTAGAAGGAGAGAAGGGAGGTGAGGTAGGAGGGGGCGAGGTGATGGAAAGCCTTGAAACCGAGGGTGAGGAGTTTCTGCCTGATGCGTAGGTTGATTGGTAGCCACTGGAGAGTTTTGAGGAGGGGAGTAACATGCCCAGAGCGTTTCTGGACAAAGACAATCCAGGGGCTGACAATCCCCGCCTTCCGAGATTGCCTGACAGTCAGCTGTCTCAGAGGAGCCCCGGGCCCATCCTCCTACGGGGAATCCCCCAGGAAATAACCGGCCATCGCCCGGTGGGACAACGCAGCCAAACAGAGAGCCGAGATGGGTAGCGAGGATACTGACAGCTCTCATCCCACGCTCAGACCTTCCTGTCACTGCCACAAGAGTCCAGGACCGACGAGATGGAATAAGCCTCTCTCTTAGCAGAGGTAGCTGCTCTCCAGCCCAGGACAGGCCCGGCGACTCCAGAATGGATCAGGGGAAAGAGGAGGGAAATTTCAATAAGGAACTGGGATGACCAGAGTCAGAGTCACAATTTCTGTAAATTAAAAGCAGTGTCACTTAGTTGAAAGAGCATGGGCCCGGGAGTCAAGGGGACCTGGGTTCTAATTCCGCCTCTGCCACTTGTCAGCTGTGTGACTTTGGGCAAGTCACTTAACTTCTCTGTGCCTCAGTTACCTCAACTGTAAAATGGGGATGAAGACTGTGAGCCCTACATGGGACAACGTGATTACCTTGTATCTACCCCAGTGCTTAGAACCGTGATTGGCACATATTAAGCGCTTAAAAAATACCATTATTATTATTATTATTATCATTATTATTATTATTGTTATTAATCCAGGTTCTGCCACTTAACTGGTGTTTGACACTGGCAAGTCACTTCAATTCTTTGTGCCTCAGTTACCTCATCTGTAAAATGGGGATTAAGACTGTGAGCCCCGCGTCAGACAGGGACTGTTTCCAACCCGATTTGCTCGTATCCCACTCAGTGCTTAGTACAGTGCTCGGCACATAGTAAGCACTTAACAAATACCATTAAAAATCCTGAGAATAAGAACTTGTTGATACATTCAATTTTGCCATAATCCTTGTTTCTCTGCACACAGTAAGAGCTCAATAAATACAATTGATTGATTAATGGATTGATTGAGGTTCATCCCCAGACAAGAGCAATATCTTGCCATGTGAATTTCTCCCTGAGTGTTTTTCATCTCTGTCTGAAATCAGGTCCTATCACATGATGCCGAAGGATATCTTGCATGACACGCCCAACGTCTCCACGGTGATGAGATTCCTCCTGCTGGATTTCACTTGTACCTATCCCAGGGCTTAGAAGAGTGCTTGGCATATAGTACGCGATTAACAAGAACAGGAATAATAACAATAATCATAATATTAACAATAATAATTGGATGCAGGAGGGGCAAAGGGGCTGGTGCTGGACAGTGAATGGAGCTGTGGGGAGAAGAGTGGGGAGAAGTGAGGTGGGTGGCAGTTGACTGAAGGAGCATAATTTTAGAGAGGGCAGGGAAGGTAGCAAGCAGGATCAGGAGTGGGAGGGTTAAAGTGACGTCTGGAGGAGGGAGGACTAGTACAACGAAACCATTTTAAAATGGCCGCCCCACAGCTGTGAAGCGGATGAAGCCGGTGTGTCACTGACATATAACCAAGATGGACAACTCATTGTCATCTACGCAGTTACTCTGGAGTTTCTCCCTGTGCAACGCACACCAGTGTGATGGGTCAAATGGCCCTAGTGGGGTAGCCACGTGGGGCAGGGCCACTACCCCACCCAAGGTCCCCAAGGTCCCCAGCAGTGCCGGACCCCCGGGGAGCCAGGCCCGAACAGGACATAATGAGGCCCCTCAGCCCAACGTGTGACCCGTCCCCCGGGAGGAGTCCCGCAGGAGGAGCTGGGAGCTTTTCCAGAATGGTCTGGCTTCACCGAGAGCCGACACTCTCCAAGCAGAAAGCAAGAAGAGTCAGGACCCCGCACACCTCCCGGAAACCCTCCTTTGACCTACGTCCAGGAACTGAGAGGGCGGGGCACGGTTGAAGGACAACAGAGACTAGACCCCGCTCGTTCCAGTCTGACCAGTGAGTCTAGGCCGGGGAGAACACGGATGGGTTGCGGGTCGTACAGGGGAGCCAGTGGTGACAGATAACTAGAATCTCCTCACGTCTCCGTTCGTAAAACCGATCTCTCCCCCGGGCACCTCCATGGCTCGCCATCCACTGGATCTACTGGGTGGGTGGAGGGGGTGGACGGGGATTGATCGGTGACAAGCGTTCTGGGTGGCCAATCGATCATATTCATTGAGCACGTACTGTGTGGAGAGCACCGTACTAAGTGCTTGGGAGAGTAAAATATAAGATTGGCAGGCCTATTTCCTGCCGGTAAGGAGTTTACAGTCTAGAAGGGGAAACAAACATCAACAGAAATACATAGACTATGGATCTATACATAAGTACTGTGGGATCGAGAGAGCGGTGAATAAAAGG
This sequence comes from Tachyglossus aculeatus, assembly GCF_015852505.1. Classification (NCBI taxonomy): domain Eukaryota; kingdom Metazoa; phylum Chordata; class Mammalia; order Monotremata; family Tachyglossidae; genus Tachyglossus; species Tachyglossus aculeatus. The sequence continues at coordinate 153,454 of NW_024044878.1, forward strand.
GGCAAATTAAGTGAAGGGCGACAAGAAAGGGAGTGGGAGGGGAGGAAATCGGGATTTAGTGTAGGAAGGCCTCTTGGAGATATGATTTTAATAAGACTTTGAAGATGGGGAGAGTAAATGTCTGTCGGCTATGAAAAGGGAGACTATTCCAGGCAAGAGCAGGACGTGGAAAATAGGTCGTTGGTGAAAGAGAAGAGATGGAGGTAGGGTGAATAGGTTGGCATCAGAGGAGGGAAGTGTGCGGGCTGGCTTGTAGTAGAAGAGTAGTGAAGTGAGATAGGAGGGGGCGAGGTGATTGAGAGCTGTAAAGATGATGGTGAGGAGTTTCTGTTTGATGCAGAGGTGGCTGGACAACCACTGGAGGTTCTGAAGGAGTGGAGAAACATGGTCAGAGCTGGTAATGTCTGCCATTCAGTGGTTTTTACTAAGCACCTACTATCTGAAGAGCACAATGCTCAGTTCTGTGGAAGAGAAAAATGGTGGCTACATTAGACATGGTTCTTTGAGATGGCAGTCACTGACAACTAAATGAGGGTAAGCTTAGATGGGAGATAAAAGGCTCTCCTACACCAGATTTGCCATGAAACAAGAGGCTACATCTGGTGAGAGATAATTTATTTGGTTGTGCTCAGCAACATAGTAAGTAGTATTTGATCGATTGACTTTGGTTTCCTTCTGACTAAATGTTGAAGATTAAGAGGGGCAGATTCTCATGTCAACACATTTAGCTCATCTAAAACCAACCTACTCACTGTATTCTGGTATTATCTATCCCGCTACTGACCCTTAGCCCATGCCCTTCCACTGGCCTGGAAATCCCTCCCTCTTCATATAATAATAACAATATAATTGCATTTGATAGCACTGTTCTAAGCGCTGGGGAAGATTTCAGGTTTCTCCGGTTGGACACGGTCTCTGCAGCACATGGGGCTCATGGGCGTAAACCCCAATTTACAGATGAGGGAACTGAGGCCGAGAGAAGTCATGTGACTTGCACAAGGTCACACAGCAGGCATGCGGCAGAGCAAGGACTGGAACCCAGGTCCTTCTGACTCTCAAGCCCTTTCTCTTTCAACTAGGCCTCTCTGTCTATTCTGACAGACCAGCGCTCTCCCCACTTTCAAAGACTTAATAAAATCACATCGCCTCCAAGAGGTTCTTTCCAACTGAGCTTTCATTTTCGCTACTTCCTTTCCCTTCTGCCTTGCCCTTGCACTTGGATTTACACCCTTTATTCTCCCCACTCACATCCCTACAACACTTATGAACATATTTGAAATGTATTTCAATGTATTTCTCCTCCTCTAGCCTGTAAACTCCTCGTCGATAGCAAATATGTCTGCCAATTCTACTACATTAGATTCTCTTAGTATAGTGATCTGAACAAAGTAAATGCACAATAAATACCATTGATGGATTGATTCGGCTGTCATTTTCTGTTGAGGTTCTGAAATATCTTCCTCCTAATTACTTTTGTAGATGGTCTCAGAAATCTTTGGGAAATGGTCAACCGCATGGCGGTGAGGTGATTCCTCCTGCTGGGATTCTCGGAGATCCGGGAACTGCAGCTGGTCCACGCCTCCTTGTTCCTCTTGGTCTACCTGGTGGCCCTGGCGGGGAATCTCCTTATCATCACCGTCACCGCTCTCGACCGGCGCCTCCATACCCCCATGTACTTCTTTCTCAGGAAACTGTCTGTCCTCGACCTCTGCTACCTCTCCAACACCCTCCCCAAATCCGTCCACAACGCCCTGACCAACCGTAGAGAAATCCCGTACGCTGTGCAGCAGGTCTGTCTGGTGATTTTCCTTTTGTAGGTAACAGAATAATTTCTCCTCACGGTGATGTCCTATGACCGCTATGCCGCCCTCTGCCTCCCCCTGCGTTACGAGGTCTTCATGAACAGAGTAGCTTGTGGGAAGATGGCGGCCGCCTCGTGGCTCAGTGGGGGCCTGCTTGGAGACTTGTTTTCAGCTTTGACCTTCTCCCTGTCCTTCTAAGGGTCCAACGTCGTCCAGCACTTTTTCTGCGATGTCACCTCGCAGAAAAAGAAGATACCTGATCCGAGGACCACGACGCTGTTGACGTGAGCATTACCGCTGAGTTAGTGTTAGGTGTCGTCTGCTTCATTCTCATCATTGTCTCATATGCCCGCATCCTCCGGGCCGTGTTGAGGATGCCGGCCGCCATTCGTCATTCTCTTTGTTATCACTTGTTTCTTTGCTTTCTTGAAGCCACCCTCAGATTCCCCCTCAGTACTGGACTTGCTGATGTCTGTGTTCTACACCATGGTACCCCCCACCCTGAACCCCCTCATCTACAGCCTGAGGAACAGGGACATGAAGGCCACCCAGGGGAGAGGGCTAGGCAGGGAATGGCTTCCATCTTGGGGATGTGAAATCACCATTCTTTGCCTGCTGGAGTTTACGTGGCCACATCATCATCATCATCATCAACAATCGTATTTATTGAGCGCTTACTGTGTGCAGAGCACTGTACTAAGCGCTTGGGAAGTACAAATTGGCAACATATAGAAACAGTCCCTACCCAACAGTGGGCTCACAGTCTAAAAGGGGGAGACAGAGAACAAAACCAAACATAGTAACAAAATAAAATAAATATAATAGATATGTACAAGTAAAATAAGTGAATAAATAAATAGAGTAATAAATATGTACAAACCTATATACATATATACAGGTGCTGTGGGGAAGGGAAGGAGGTAAGATCGGGGGGATGGAGAGGGGGACGAGGGGGAGAGGAAGGAAGGGGCTCAGTCTGGAAAGGTCTCCTGGAGGAGGTGAGCTCTCAGTAGGGCCTTGAAGGGAGGAAGAGACCTAGCTTGGCGGATGGGCAGAGGGAGGGCATACCAGGCCAGGAGGATGACGTGGGCCGGGGGTCGATGGCGGGACAGGCGAGAACGAGGTACGGTGAGGAGATTAGCGGCGGAGGAGCGGAAGGTGCGGGCTGGGCTGTAGAAGGAGAGAAGGAAGGTGAGGTAGGAGGGGGCGAGGTGATGGAGAGCCTTGAAGCCCAGGGTGAGGAGTTTCTGCCTGATGCGCAGATTGATTGGTAGCCACTGGAGATATTTGAGGAGGGGAGTAATATGCCCAGGGGAGTAATATGGCCACAGTAACTGACCCCAGCATCTTTCAGAGACCGGATCTTTGTGTGTTTCACCAACAGACCACCATAGAGGAATGGAAAACCATGTATAACACTTATTTAGAACAAGCTCCTCGTTTCCACAGACATACTGTGTCAAGTTAGATTAGTCTTCTGCCTCCTGAGCTGAAGGCCACCCTTCGAAAGAGGGCACAAGTCTTAATAGAAGGTGACACTCAAAGTCGTATCATTGTCAGTTGGAACTAATTTTCCCTGAGAGATAATGTCATCGGAGGGTGATTAGCTCCTTAATCGACTCATAACCCTTCCTTGGAACCCGACCTCAAACTTCTAAACTTTACACTGCCCAATTATCACGTTGCAGAATGTACCTTGCTCCTATTCTTGCACGTCTGTACAGTGTTTCATGTCTAAATGTGTGTGTGTGTGTGTGTGTGTGTGTGTGTGTGTGTGTGTGTGTGTGTGTGCATGCATGTGCACAGTATGGCTCAAACAAAAATAATTTTCTCCTGTGTGATTAATTAATTTTTGTTTTGTTTCTGTTTTTTCACTGGCACTCATATTGATAATCAATGCTTTTTTGTGTTGTTACTTTCAAACTGGTATTTGTTAAGCACTTACTGTGTGGTAGGCACTGTACTAAGCAATTGGGTAGATACAAGTTAATATGTTTGGACATAGTCCCTGTCCCTTCTGGGGTTCGTGGTCTTAGTTCCCATTTTACAGATGAGGCAACTGAGGGATGGAGGAATGAAGTGACTTGCCCAAGATCACATACCAGGGAATTGTCAGAGTTAGGATTACAACCCAGGTCCTCTGACCTCTGGGCCCATGTTCTATCCACTAAATCATCCAGGAACCACACCTGCTGAAGCAGAGTTCCACCAGCACCACTAATTATTCATGACTAACTCTCAAACTACAAGAAAAGATCAGTGAAGCAGCATGGCCTAGTGGAAGGAGCACGGGCCCAGGTGTCAGAGGACTAGAGTTGTAATCCTAGCTCTGCCAATTCCGTGCTATGTGACCTTGGGCAAGTCACTTCATTTCTCCATCCCTCAGTTTCCTCATCTGTAAAATGGAGATTCAATACCTGTTCCTCCTCCGACTTACACTGTGAGCCCCGTGTGGAACATGATTGTTGTTTACCTACCCCTGTACTTAGAACAGTGCTTGACACATTGTAAGTGCTTAAAGAATTCCATGAACAATGAAGTTCTGAATAGTAGTCAGTCTCCAAGCATCAATATTATACTCACCTGGACACTACTATGTGAGGTGGTGATCAGAGTTCCGCACACAGAAACATGCAATAAATACTATCGATTGATTGAGTGACTGAGTGATAAAAGGAAAATGAGCAACAGCAGATTAATCAAACAGCTACTGAATGGAAAGCAGAAACTGAGAAACTGAAAACAAGGAGGCTGACGGCTGAAAAACGTCTGAGACGATATTTCATCCTATAGACCAATTTCAAGGACGAAGAACAACGTGACCAGAGGGTTCTCTTGTCGCCTGGGCCCCGAGGACCCGGGGTAGGGCCCCGATCCGGTCCTGCAGGGATTCCCCTCAGAGTTGTGCCAGCTTTATCTTTGGGGACGGGGTCTGTCTGGAGAAGCATCTCAGTGTCCGCGGGAGAGTGCAGAGGGGATGAGGGCTCCTCGTTGTCCCTCCTTGGCTGACCGAACCCAGGAATCCGAGGGGAGACAGGGGACCAGCCCAACAAGGCAGAGGTCGGCGACCCCAGTCCCACGCTGCCCTGGTGAGTGTGCTCTGGGGTGGGGGTGGAAGGGCGGGGAGAGGCCAGCAGCCCATAGTGAGTCTATGAAGAATCTCGCACTCGGCCCCCAGGTTGAAGTTCGGATTAGGGCTGCATTGCAGGCGGGTTTTCAGGAGCAGAAACCAGGCTTCAGCAGGGACGAGATAGTGGCAGGTATCACAACACAAGCCACTAGTACTGGAATCATTTCTTCCGCTCAGGTTCTTAGTCGCATTGTCTTTGTACCTGGACCAGCACTTATCTGCTGTTTGTTCTAGGACAGCTCCTTCATCGTCTCGCTTACAGCCCTTCATCGGCCCTCCATCGGCCCTCTGTCATCCCTCCATCATCTCTTCGTCGCCCCTTCGTCAACGCTCCATCTTCCTTCCATCCCCTGGACTGTCAGCTTGTTATGGGCAGGGTACGTGTCTACCAACTTTGTTGGATTGTCCTCTCCTTAACGTTTTAGTCCAGTGCTCCAAAAACAGTAAGCGCTCAGTGAATATCATTGATTAATAATTTCTTCCAGCACTCTGCCAAGACCGAGTTGACGTATGTAATTGGGGTCTCACGTCAGACCCTTCCGTGTTTAACCAGACTTCACTCTGCAGATCATTTTCCTCGTATTGAGACAGCTGCATTCGGATTGCCTGGACCCGCAGCTCTGTGTGTGTGTGTGTGTGTGTGTGTGTGTGTCTGTGTGTCTGTGTGTGTGTCTGTGTGTCTGTGTGCGCGCGCGCGCACGCGCTCCTGTGTGTACGAGCTTAGGGCAGGGTAAGAAAATCAATCAATCAATCAATCAATCAATCGTATTTATTGAGCGCTTACTATGTGCAGAGCACTGTACTAAGCGCTTGGGAAGTACAAATTGGCATCACATAGAGACAGTCCCTACCCAACAGTGGGCTCACAGTCTAAAAGGGGGAGACAGAGAACAGAACCAAACATACCAACAAAATAAAATAAGTAGGATAGAAATGTACAAGTAAAATAAATAAATAAATAAATAAATAAATAGAGTAATAAATATGTACAACCATATATACATATATACAGGTGCTGTGGGGAAGGGAAGGAGGTAAGACGGGGACATGGAGAGGGGGACGAGGGGGAGAGGAAAGAAGGGGCTCAGTCTGGGAAGGCCTCCTGGAGGAGGTGAGCTCTCAGCAGGGCCTTGAAGGGAGGAAGAGAGCTAGCTTGGCGGATGGGCAGAGGGAGGGCATTCCAGGCCCGGGGGATGACGTGGGCCGGGGGTCGATGGCGGGACAGGAGAGAGCGAGGTACAGTGAGGAGATTAGCGGTGGAGGAGCGGAGGGTGCGGGCTGGGCAGTAGAAGGAGAGAAGGGAGGTGAGGTAGGAGGGGGCGAGGTGATGGAGAGCCTTGAAGCCCAGGGTGAGGAGTTTCTGCCTGATGCGCAGATTGATCGGTAGCCATTGGAGGTTTTTGAGGAGGGGAGTAATATGTCCAGAGCGTTTCTGGACAAAGATAATCCGGGCAGCAGCATGAAGTATGGATTGAAGTGGACAGAGACACGAGGATGGGAGATCAGAGAGAAGGCTAGTGCAGTAGTCCAGACGGGATAGGATGAGAGCTTGAATGAGCAGGGTAGCGGTTTGGATGGAGAGGAAAGGGCGGATCTTGGCAAAATCATGGGGCAAATCCCAGACTTTAGGGAAGGGGTACATCTTGGTAGGGAATACTGGGGAATGTTCTCCGTTTCACCCTGGGGAACAGGTTTGGAGGTCACGGAAGAGCTGAATGAGTGGCTAGATACGCTTATGGGTGTATGCGTCTACCTACTTGTTTGTATTTTACTCTCCCAAGTGATTAGCACAGTGCTTTGCAAAATGCAAGCGCTCAATAAATACGATTGACTCTGTGCGACTGTCTGTGTGTGGGAGAACCCCGGTCTGTGAGTGAGCGGGAATACATGTGAGGGCATTATGTGTTTGGATACATGTATGTTTAGCTGTACGTTTGTGGGTGAGAATGAATTTGTGTGCTTCAGGGTGCCTTGTAGGGTTGGTACATCCTTGCTTTCTGTGTCCACGGGGGGCTCAATAAACACTGTTATTACTATTACCAGTCAGTTAATCAGCTTAGTACAGTGCTCTGCACACAGTAAGCGCTCAATAAATACTATTGAATTAATATTTATTGAGCTCAGAGCAGAGCTCTGTGTGTAGAGCACTATACTAAATGCTTGGGAGAGTACAATATAACAATGTAACACACACTCCCTACACACAGTGAGCTTACAGTCTTATTATTAATTTATTTTATATTAACCTCTTCATACCCCTTCAGACTGTAAGGTTGCTGTGAGGAGGGAACACGTCTACCAACTCTGTTACATTGTATTCTCCAAGGTATTTAGTACAGTGCTCTGCACACAGTAAATGATCATAAATACGATTTCCCAATTGCTTGATTGACTGATACTACAACTTCTAGAAGGGCTTTTGCTGTTATTACTGCTATTATTACCATGATTGCTTTCCCATCTTATATCTTTGTCATTTTGTTGTTCCCACTTGGAGAATTATGGGTCAATCCTCCTTTGGAATTCCCTCCTAGTTTCGTGGCTCCTAGTTACGTGGAAGTCTTTTACCAAGTTTCTAGGTCATTTTGTAATTGATAACTCACTTCCAATATGCCATGAGCCTCTCCTTCTATAGACTCACCGGCAAAATTCTTGTTGATTTCTTCACGTCATCAAGATCTTTGTCCTGTGCAGGGAGTCATCATCATCTACTAATGACCAGCATCTCCATGGTGAGGGAACTCCTCCTCCTGGGTTCCTCCGTGATCCGGGAGAGGCAGCTGGTCCAGGCGGCTCTGTTCCTCCTGGTCTACCTGGCAGCCCTGACGCGGTATCTCCTCATCGTCACCATTACTGCCCTTGACCATAGCCTCCACACCGCCATGTCCTTCTAAATCAGGCAGCTGTCGGTACTCGAACCCTGCTACATCTCCGTCATTGTCCCCATATCCATCAAGAACTCCCTGACCTACAAGAGATCCATCTCCCTAGCGGGCTGTGCCGTCCAGGTCCTCTCCGTGGTCTGGGTTGGCGGCTCATAGATGACCATCCTCACGGTGAAGACCTAGGACCGCTATGCTGCCATCTGCCTCCCCCTGAGCTACGAGGTCGTCAGGGCTCGAGAGTCCTTTGGGAAGATGGCTGCCACTTCCTGGCTCAGCACAGGCCTGTTTGCAGCAATGTGTTCAGCTGGGACGTTCTCTCTGTCCTTCTGCGGGTCCAACACCTTTCCCCAGTTCTTCTGTGACATCCCCGCGCTGCTGAAGATCACATCCTCCGAGAAGCACATCGGCATCGACGCGACTGTGATTTCTGGGGCAGCCTTAGGTGTCGTCTGCTTCATTGCTATCGCCGTCTCATATGTGCGCATCTTCAGGGCAGTGCTGAGGATGCTGGCCACCGAGGGCCGGGCCAAAGCCTTCTCCACCTGCCTGCCTCACCATATCTTCGTCACTGCTTTCCTCTCTACGGGTTTATTCGTTTATATAAAGCAGTCCTCAGACTCCTCCCTGATCGTGGACCTGCTGGTGTCTGCTTTCTACACAGTGGTGCCCCCGACCCTGAACCCCTTCATCTACAGCCTGAGGAACCGGGACATGAAGGCTGTCATGGGCAGGATCCCAGAAGGGTCATTCACCCGGCGCCTGCTCTGGGACAGAATGTCTCCTTCCTTGTGCAAATAATCTCACACCACCACTTTACCGAGGAATTGCCCTTGGATCTAGCCATATATTTAGCTGTCCTACAGGGTTCACAGAGAGCGCTGGACGTTGATGAATTGTCAGAGTCTGGGAGGGAGGAGGCTATGACTGAAGTATGACTGACAATCCAGTTTTGGGGAGGCATCATGGCCTATGGGAAGGGGAGTCCTTGTATACTGTAAACTCACAGTGAGCAGGGAATGTGTTTAGCAATTTTGTTAAACTGTACTCTCCAAAGTACGTAGTACAGTAAACCTTGTTTGGGGGAGGTTCTAATCCCTGCTCAGCCACATGTCTTCTGTGTGACATTGGGCAAGCCACGTGACTTCTCCGTGCCTCAGTTACTTCATTTTTAAAATGGGAATTATGACTGTGAACCCTACATGGAACAACCCAATTGCCTTGTATCTACCCCACCACTGTGCTTAGAATAGTGCTTGCCACGTAGCAAGTGCTTAACAAATACCATACTTTTAAGAAAAATTTTATCATGGCTTAAAAGAATGGGAATCGCTCTAGGCTATAAGCTCACTGTGGGCATGGAATGTGTTTACCAACTCCGTTATATTGAACTTTTCCAAGTGCTTAGTACAGTGCCGGGGTCAGAGTAAGTGCTCAATAAATATGTTTGATTGATTGATTGATTGAGTCTCAAGTTCTGGATGCCAACTCTGTTACTGGCTTACTGTATGACCTAGGGGCAGTGACTTAACGTCCCTAGAATGTCTCTTGCTCTTACGCCCTGAGTTCATGTGGGGCGGGAATTGTGTTTGAACCGATTTATTTGTTTCTACTCCAGCACGTGGAATAGTTCAGGCACACAACCTCTTAATAACTACAATAAACACAGCTGGCACTTGTCAGCTGTGTGACTTTGGGCAAGCCACTTAACTTCTCTGTGCCTCAGTTACCTCATCTATAAAATGGGGATTAAGAATGTGAGCCCCGCGTGGGACAACCTGATTACCTTGTATTTCTCCCGGAGCTTAGAACAGTACTTGGCACATATTAAGCGCTTAACAAATGCCATTAGTATTGTTATTATTATTATTTGTAATGATACAAGTATTAGTAACGATTATGAAAATATAATGATATGCTTTTTAGCAAGACTCTGAGGGTGGGAATGAAAGTTGGGAAATGGTAGATGCTATGGGAGAAGGGAAGAAAGGGTGACTGCAGCTTCATCTTTCTTGTCAACTCCATCCTCTCTTGTCAATCTGTCTTTTCTTCCTTCCATCCATTAATCCTTTCAACCATTCATCTATCCATCCATCCATCCACCCATCCATCCAGAGCACGGGCTTGGGAGACGGAGGTCGCGGGTTCTAATCCCAGCTCCGCTATTTGTCTGTCCGATGACCTTGGGCACGTCAGTTCACTTTTCTGTGCCTCAGTTACCTCATTTGTAAAATGGGGATTGAGACTGTGAGCCCCATGTGGGAGAGGGACTGTGTCCAACCTTATTACCTTGTACCTACTCCAGCACTTAGAAGGGTGTTTTGCACATAGTAAGCGCTTAACAAAGGCCACAATCGTTACTATTATTATTATCAGTGGTATTGATTGTCCACATGCTGGGTGCAAAGCACTGTAGTAAGCTCTCAGGAGAGGTGACAAGAGATAAAATTGCATTGTTCCTCCTCTCTAGGAGATTATGATCTAATGCGGGAGATAGACACAGAATAAAGTATGTAGAGGAGGAAAGAGAGAAGGGAAAGTTGAGAAAGTGAATGAACCCTTGATTCAGTACAGTTTATTTAGTCAGTATGAACAGACATTCAACGGATTGACTGACAGATTGAGTGTTTCAGATTGTGAATTGGACAAAGGTGAAGCCATTCACAGTGGCTAAAGACTGCCGTTGAAAACAGGAACCGTGGGACGCTGGAATGCACCTGCCGCTGTTCCCACGGGAACCCTGAGGGCCGGCACAATCATTGATGCTGCAGGGGCGTGCCCTTGTCTTCCAGAAGCCTCATATACCACGTGACCAGAGGGTGTTTGGCTTGTCCAGGCCCTGAGGTCCCTCGGCAGGGCCCCGAGCCATCCTCCAGGGACTCCCTCGGAGCAGCTCCTCCTTTACCTACAGGGATTGGAGTCCGTCTGGAGAGCTTCTCAGAGTCTGAAGGGCAGTGGAGAGTGACCGAGGGCTCCTCTATGTTCCTTTCTGGCTGACCGAACCCAGGAGTCTGAGATGAAAGAGTGGACAAGCCCAGCTCTGCAGAGGTCAGCGACCCCCAGCCCCACGCTGCCCTGATGAGGGTGATAGGGGGTGAGTAGGATGGAGGGGCGAGGGGAACGAAAATGAGGATGGAAATGATGGAACCAGTCTGGGGCCTAAGTTGGGGTTCGGACTAGAGCAGCGGCTCCCAGCGGGGCAATGGTGCTAGCAGGAGGGGAGGTGCTTCCCAGTTCAGTAACCCCCAACAATCACACACCTCTCCTCCTTCCTCCTCAAACCTTGCTACCATAATAATGATGACATTTGTTCAGCGCTTACTATATGCAAAGCACTGTTCTAAGCGCTGTGGGGAATACAAGGTTGTCCCACGTGGGGCTCTCATTCTTAATCCCCCTTTTACAGATAAGGTAACTGAGGCCAGAGAAGTTAAGTGACTTGCCTAAAGTCACACAGCTGACAAGTGGAAGAGCCGAGATTAGAACCCATGACCTCTGGCTAACAGGCCCATCAATCAATCAATCAATCAATCGCATTTATTGAGCGTTTACTATGTGCAGAGCACTGTACTAAGCTCTTGCACTTTCCACTTTGCCCATGCACTTTGCCCATGCACTTTCCACTTTGCCATGCTGTTACCATGCCAACTACCCGCCAGGCTAACGTGCTCCAGCACTGTGTCAGCACTATGGACAGTCACTGTGGGCTTTCTTGGGTCCCAGAATCCCTTGCAGATGGTATATAACCTGCAGGACTGAGAGAGTGTGACCAGCTTTGAACTGCCACTGGCAGTATTAACAATTGATCCCTGTAAGAGTTTTTCCCAAATGTTGGGAGAAAACAAATAGCGGGAAAGGTTGGAATCCCTGCCTTCATGGGCTTTCCAGCTGGCTGGGCTACGTTGACACAGTATAATTTACTATCAATCAAGTAATCTTGGATCACATTTATTGAGAGTGTATTGTACACACTAAACACTTGGAGAGTAATAATAATAGTAGTAGTACTCGTTAAGCTCTTACTATGTCCCAAGCACTTTCATAAGCGCTGGGGTGGATACAAGTTAAGCACAGTCCTTGTTCCACATGGGGCTCACAGTCCTAACCCCCATTTTACAGATGAGGCAACTGAGGTTCAGAGACATTAAATGACCCTGGCCACACAGCAGACAAGAGGCAGAGCTGGAATTAGTACCCAGGTCCTTCTGACTTCTTCTGATTCCCAAGCCTGTGCTCTATCCACTTTAGAACACCATAGCAGACACATGCCCTGCCTCTTCTAGAAGGAAAGAAAGAATAAAAGATGAACATTCAATTATTGCGTGCCATTTTACTGATAAGTAAACAGAGGCCCAGAGAAGGGAAGCAAATTGATCAAGCTTCCAAAGCAGTAGAAGGAGAGGGAAAGGATTAGAACCCAAATCCTCTGACCACCACTAGGCTAAGCTTGGGAGAGTCCAATAAAACAGAACTGGTAGATGTGAATGCTACCTACAAGGAGCTCACATTGAAGAAGAGAACTCCTGGGCCCATGCTTTTTCCATTAAATAAGGATGGAAATGAGTTGAATCGTGCTTGATTTGGGTGAAGTGGATTTAGGGGGCTGGAAATGAATGGGAAAGCTGGTTTGAGGAGGGGGGGATTTTAGCAGTGCTCAGAATTCGGGAAGACATGTGCTCCCTCTGATTTTCAGTGGATAAGAGAGGGAGTTCCAGGCTAAAGATGGAAAAGGGAGAGTAGATCGTGAGTAACAACGAGAAAGTTGCTTTGAGAGCTGAGAAGACTAGATGAACGATGGACAGGAGTGAAATGCAGTCATAGGGCAGAGAGCCTTCAAGCCGATTGTGAGTTTTTGTTCCTTGTGAAAAGACACAAAAACTTGTCCTGAGTGAAGGCTGAGGAGAGGAGAAGATGTAGGCTGAGCGATGCTTTAGGGATAATAATAATAATAATAATAATAATAATAATAATAATAATGGTATTTAAGTACTTACTATGTGCAAAGCACTGTTCTAAGCACTGAGGAGGTTACAAGGTGATCAGGTTGTCCCACGGTGGGGTCACAGTTTTAATTCCCATTTTACAGATGAGCTAACTGAGGCCCAGAGAAGTTAAGTGACTTGTCCAAAGTCACACAGCTGACAGTTGGCAGAGCCTGGATTTTAACCCATAACCTCTGACTCCAAAGCCTGGGCTCTTTCCACTGAACCACGCTGAATGATGTATTCTTGTGTTTGTGTGCGTCCACGTGTGAATGCAGATATTGAGCAAATTAAATCAGTTTGTTGTATATGTGGGTTTTATTTTTGTTGTTTGTCTTATGGTATTGTTATGTGCGTATTATATTCCAGGTACTGTACGAAGCACTGGGGTGAATACAAGATAATCAGGTTGAACACAGTCTATGTCACACGTTGCTTTCAGTCATAATCCTCAATTTACAGATGAGATAACTGAGGCACGGAGAAGGTAAGTTACTTGCCCTAGGTTATACAGCAGACAAGGGGTGGGGACAGGATTAGAATTCAGGTCCTTCTGTCTAAGAGGCTAATTCTATCTCCACTAAATGGATGAATTTATATATAAAGGCACTTCTTGTTTGACTCTAAAACCACCGAAAAAATTTCACAGCAGTTATGTTCATATCTTTATGTTCTCTGACTTCTCCTGTCTCCTATTCATTTTAGTTTCAGTCTCCTCAACCAAAAATAATATTCCTGATAGTTATTAAGTGCTTACAACCTTCCAAGCAACGTATTAACCGCTTGGAGAGATTCAGGACAATCTGATAGAACACAGCCATGTCCCACGAAGGATTCACAGACTACGTAGAAGGGAAAAAAGTATCGAATCCGCATTTTGCTATTGAGAAAACTGAGGCACAGAGAAATTAAATCACTTTCCCATGGCTATGTAGCCGGCAAGTGGTAGAGTTGGGATTAGAAGCCAGGTCCTCTGATTCCCGGGCCTGAGTTCTTCCCAGTAGCACCCTGCTTCTACACAGTTCATAGCCTGGTGCTTCCAATAGAATGTAATTTCCTTGGGGGCAATGATCACATGTACTATTACTGTGTCCTCCTTAGGTACTCACTAAATAAAATTGTTTGACTTATTCTTATTTCTTCACCCCCAACGTCATTGTCTGTAAATTGAAGTCTTCCTTCTATCTTTCTTTCCAAGAAGTCGACACCATTTCCCAGAAATGTTCAACGTTTCCACTCAACTCAAATATCATTTTTAATTCAATAACTGTCTCCTCTCCATAATCACTAGCAAGTGTCCTGCCAATTCCTCACTTATCCCATCAATTGACTCTAACTTTGCCTCTTCGCTCATCACATGCAGAAATTAGTGCTGCCTCCCAGAAATGCCCAACATCTCCACGGTGAGGGAATTCCTCCTGCTGAGTTTCTCAGATGTCCGGGAGCTGCAGCTAGTCCACGCCGCGTTGTTCCTACTGGTCTGCCTGGCGGCTCTGACGGGTAATCTCCTCATCATCGCCGTCACTGCCCTCGACCGGTGCCTCCACACCCCCATGTACTTCTTCCTCAGGAACCTGTTCATCATCGACCACTGCTACATCTCCGTCACCGCCCCCAAGTCTGTCGTCATCTCACTGAGAGATCATAGATCTATCTCCCTCCTGGGCTGTGTGGCCCAGGTCTTTTTGGTGGATCTGTTTGCTGCTTCAGAGCTGTTCGTCCTCACGACTATGCCCTACGATCGCTACGCCGCCATCTGCCGCCCCCTGCGCTATGAACTCATCATGAACAACACGGCCTGTGGAAAGATGGTAGCCTCCTCCTAGCTCAGCGGGGTGCTCATTGGCGTCCTGTATTCAGCTTCTACTTTCTCCCTGAGATTCTGTGGGTCCAACATCGTCCAACACTTCTTCTGTGATGTCTCCCCGCTGCTGAAGATCTCCTGCTCTGAGAAGGACGTCGCCATGGATGTAAGCATCATCGGTGGGGCAGGATTAAGTATTGTCTGCTTCATCTCTATCGTCGTCTCCTACAGTCTCCAGGCTGTGCTGAGGATGCCGGCCTCTGAGAGTCGGGCCAAAGCATTCTCCACCTGCCTGCCCCACTTCGCCGTCTTCACTGTCTTCCTCTCTACGGCTATCATCTCCTACCTCAAGCCCGTGTCAGACTCCCCCTCGACCCTCGACCTGCTGGTGTCCGTGTTCTACACCGTGGTGCCCACCACCCTGAACCCCCTCGTCTACAGCCTGAGGAATCGGGACGCGAAAGCCTCCTTGGGGAGAGTTCTAAAGAGGAGATTCCTCCTCCCTCCTCTAAGTGACAAAATGTCTGTTTCCTTTTGCTGAACTACCCTATACCTCGTGAGGGTTCTAACTGTGGGGGTATCCATATAAAGAGTTATCCAAAGGGAAGTCCAGTGTCTCTGGATTTGTCACTGTCTGGGACAGAGTCTGATTAGACAGGTGTAGGTGTAACTGTAAGCCTGATATGGACAGGGATTGTCTCTCTTTATTCTGAATGGTACTTCCCAAGCGCTTAGTATAGTGCTCTGCACACAGTAAGAACTCAATAAATATGACTGAATGAATGAATAAATGACTGACAATTGATTTTCTGGGCGCAATCATGGCATAGTGGAATTAGCATGTGGCTGGGAGTCATGAAGTCTGAAAGGTCTGCCCGGTTCTGTCACCGGCCTGCTGTATGACCTTGGTACAGCTATGTAACATCTTTGGTCTCTCTGTAAAATCGGGATTCAATATGAGCTCTCTCTTTCTCTTACAATCTGAGCCCCTGTGAATCAGGAAATGTGCCTGATCTGATTAGTTTGTTTCTACTTCAGGACTTCGCACTCTTTTGCATGTAAATTCTTAATAAATCCAATAATGATAATGTTGACAGTACCACTGATAATAACAGTAATTCTATGAATTTTAAGATCACCCTTGGTGTTTATGAAAATCAGAAAATCAGAGGGTGACGAGGGAGAAGGGATGCAATCAAGGAAGCTGTACCCCACATTTGACTGCCTGTTTACTTGTTTTGATGCCTGTCTCCTGCTTCTAGACTGTGATCCCGTTGTGGGCAGGGATTATGCCTATTTGTTTCTGAATTGTACTTTCCAAGCGCTTAGTACAGTGCTCTCCACACAGGAAGCACTCAATAAATAAGATTGAATGAATTAATGAATGAATTTGACTGATCAAATCGTTGTCTCAAATCCATTCGTTCATCATCATCATTATCATCATCATTATAATAATAATAATAATAATAGTATTTGTTAAGTGCTTACTATGTGCATAGCTCCGTTCTAAGTGCTTGGGGGATACAAAGTAATCAGGTTGTCCCAAGTGGGGCTTACAGTCTTAATCCCCGTTTTACAGATGAGGGAACTGAGGCCCAGAGAAGTGAAGTGGCTTGCCCAAAGTCACACAGCTGAGCCCATGACCTCTGACTCCCAAGCCTGTGCTCTTTCCACTGAGCCACGCTGCTTCATCCATCCACCCAACCGTCTGACTGTGCATCTGTCCATCTGTCTATCCATTCACCCATCTGTCTGTCCATCATACAACCATCCGCCCATTCACACATCCATTTATCCATAATAATAATAGTAATAGTGATATTTGTTAAGCGTTTAATATGTGCCAGGCACGGTACTAAGTGCTGGGGCAAATACAAGCTAATCAGGTTTTACACAGCCCCTATCACACGTGGGGCTCACAGTCTCAATCCTCATTTTACAGATGAGGTTACTAAGGCATAGAGAAGTGAAATGCCTTGCTTAAAGTTACGCAGCACACAATCCATGCATCCATCCATCTATCCATCCTTCTACCCACCCACGCTTCCACCATCCACTCATCCAACGACTCATCGATGCATCAATCTATCAATTCATCCATCAATCAGTGATATTTTTTGAATGCATCCTGGGTGCAAAGTAGTGTAGTGAACACTTCAGGGGTATGAAAATGAATTAAACACCATCCCTTGCTTTCCAAGAATTTATAATGTAGAAGGGGCGATAGACACTGAATCAATTCAGAGGACGAAGAAAACAATGTAAAGAATGGTAAATAGATGACTATGTGCTCAAAGAGTACATTTTATAAAAGCCACTATGTAAAAAACTATAATGGTGCGTGTGAGTGAAAAAATGGAGAATTGGCCTAAGATGCTGATTGGTAGTTGGGACAAGGTGATTTAGGGAGTGGAAAAATGTATAGTGTGAGGCATCGTGGAGGTGGTGGGATGACAGAAGGGCATTGAAGATGGGGAAAGCTTTGTTCTGATGGACTGGAAAGTGGTGGAGAGGGAGAGAAAATGTGGACTTACAGATTATTTCTCCATTTTCTGCCACTGAGATATTTTGAAAGGGAACAGGGTCATTCAGAGGAGAGAATGCAGTGACCTCCTCATCCCAGTTTGGTAAAGTGGCTCAGTTCTGAGATAGAAGAGGGTAATGCCTAGGCTACAACCTATTCCTTCTGTAACCAGGGATTTGTCCCATCGTGTACACCCACTCAGTACCAGTGATTCCTTCCCATCACCCTGTTCTCAGAAACTCTCAGCCCCTCCCAAACTGATAATAATAATAGCAATAATAATAATTGCTAATTGCATTTGTTAAGTGCCTACTTTGTGTCAAGCATTATTCTAAGCGTTGGGGTAGATAAAACATAATTGGATTGTCCCACCTAGGATTCACAGTCTTAATCCCCATTTTCCAGATGAGATAACTGAGGCACAGAGAAATTAAGTGGTTTGTCCAAGGTCACACAGCAAACAAGTGGCAGAGCCGTGATTAGAACCTACGTCCTCTGACTCACAAGCCTCGGTTCTTGCCACTAAGCTATGCTGCTCCTCTTGCTGCTTCTATGGCGTGATCCCCCAAGCCAGCCCGGGGGAGGGTTTTAGGATGGATTTAGCGTCATTTCCCGTTCTTTCTAGAATTGCAATCAGAAGACGTCCGAAAATACCACTGATCAAATGGCCGACTGATTGTCTGAGGTCATGAACAAGATGCGTGAGCTCATGAACAAAACGAGTGAGGTCACTCACTTCCTTGGTGACCTCATTCGCTCCCACGGCTTCAACTATCATCTCTAGGCTGATGACACCCAGATCTACATCTCCACCCCTGCTCTCTCCCCCCTCTCTCCAGTCTCGCATCTCCTCCTGCGTTCAGGATATCTCCATCTGGATATCTGCCCGCTACCTAAAACTCAACATGTCGAAGACTGAACTCCTTGTCTTCCCTCCCAAATCCTGCCCTCTCCCTCACTTTCCCATCTCTGTTGATGGCACTACCATCCTTCCCGTCTCACAAGCCCGCAACCTTGGTGTCATCCTCGACTCCGCTCTCTCATTCACCCCTCACATCCAAGCCGTCACCTAAACCTGCCGGTCTCAACTCCGCAACATTGCCAAGATCCGCCCTTTCCTCTCCATCCAAACCGCTACCCTGCTCGTTCAAGCTCTCATCCTATCCCTTCTGGACTACTGCATCAGCCTCCTCTCTGATCTCCCATCCTCGTGTCTCTCCCCACTTCAATCCATACTTCATGCTGCTGCCCGGATTGCCTTTGTCCAGAAACGCTCTGGGCATGTTACTCTCCTCCTCAAAAATCTCCAGTGGCTACCAATCAATCTGCGCATCAGGCAGAAACTCCTCACCCTCGGCTTCAAGGCTCTCCATAACCTCGCCCCCTCCTACCTCACCTCCCTTCTCTCCTTCTACAGCCCAACCCGCACCCTCCGCTCCTCCACCGCTAATCTCCTCACCGTGTCTCGTTCTCGCCTGTCCCGCCATCGACCCCGGCCTGCGTCATCCCCCGGGCCTGGAATGCCCTCCCTCTGCCCATCCGCCAAGCTAGCTCTCTTCCTCCCTTCAAGGCCTTACTGACAGCTCACCTTCTCTAGGAGGCCTTTCCAGACTGAGCCCCTTCCATTCCTCTCCCCCTCCTCCATCCCCCACATCATACCTCCTTCCCTTCCCCACAGCACCTGTATATACGTATATATGTTTGTACATATTTATTACTCTATTCATTCGTTTATTTATTTATTTATTTATCTTACTTGTTCATATCTATTCTATTTATTTTATTTTGTTAGTATGTTTGGTTTTGTTCTCTGACTCCCACTTCTGGACTGTGAGCCCGCTGTTGGGTAGGGACTGTCTCTATGTGTTGCCGACTTGTACTTCCCAAGAGCTTAGTACAGTGCTCTGCACACAGTAAGCGCTCAATAAATACGATTGATTGATTGACTGATTGGAAGCAGCTTGGCCTAGTCGATAGAGCTTGGAACTGGGAGTCAGAATGACCTGGGTTTGACCTGGGTTCTGTACCTTTCTGCTGTGTGACCTTGGGCAAGTCAATCACTTCTCTGGTCTTCAGTTCCCTCGCCTGTAAAATGGGGATTGAGACTGTGTGTCCCAAGTGGGACAGGGACTGTGTCCAACCTGATGAGCTTGTATTGATTCCCAGGACTCAGTACAGTGCCTGACACACAGTAAGCGCTTAGGTACCATTGAAGAAAAAAAAAGAAATTGAAGCATCCACCTGTTGACCAGATGGTCACTAGCAGCGGGAACCGTTAGGATGCTATTGTCATGGGAACCCTGCAGACAAGTGTCATCACCGGATGCTAATCTCTATGGGGACTCAAAGACTGTAGGGACTAGCTGCCGTGATCCAACCGGATTGTTCATCACCAATTCCTCTTCACAGGAGTTCCCCTAACAAATCTTGGGAGGATACAAGAGAGAAGCAGTATGGTCTAGCAGATTGAGCATGAGCTGGCAATCAGTCGACTTGGGTTCTCATAAAGGCTCCTCCTCTTTGTATTTTTTTCAACGGTATTTGTTAAGAACTTACTAAGTGTCAAACACTGTTCTAACCTCTGGGCAAGGTAATCAGATTGTACACAATCCCTGTTCCTCATGGGACTCACAGTCTGAGCAGGAGGGAGAAAAGGAGAAATGAGGCGCAGAGAAGATAAGTGATTTGCCCAAGGTCACTCTGCAAGCAATTGACAGAGCTGGAATTAGAGCCCAGGCCCACCCTCCTTCCACTGGGCTAAGCTGTTTCTCTTCTGGATGATTTGGGGAAAGGCACTTGGCTTCTCTGTGCCTCAGTTCCCTCATCTGTAAAGTGGGTACTGAGACTATGATCCCTGTGTGGGACTGGGACTGTGAACCACCCAATATTCTCGTATTTGCCCCAGAGCTTAGTACAGTGCCTGGCACATAATGAGAGTTTAAGTAATACTGTAAAAAAAGAGGTAAAAGGCATGATCCTTGCCCTCAAAGACTTCCCAATCTAATAGGCTAGATAGGCAAAATGTCATTTACAACTGTGAGGAAAAAAGAATGGAACAATGGTTACGTGGATGAGAAGCAGCCTGGCTTAGTGGAAAGAGCACTCAGTCTCAGTCTCTTTCGCAGGCTCCTCCTCCCCCTCCCATCCCCTTACTGTGGGGATTCCTCAAGGTTCAGTTCTTGGTCCCCTTCTGTTCTCGATCTACACTCACTCCCTTGGTGACCTCATTCGCTCCCACGGCTTCAACTATCATCTCTTTGCTGATGACACCCAGATCTACATCTCTGTCTCTGCTCTCTCCCCCTCCCTCCAGTCTCGCATCTCCTCCTGCGTTCAGGATATCTCCATCTGGATATCTGCCCGCTACCTAAAACTCAACATGTCGAAGACTGAACTCCTTGTCTTCCCTCCCAAATCCTGCCCTCTCCCTCACTTTCCCATCTCTGTTGATGGCACTACCATCCTTCCCGTCTAACAAGCCCGCAACCTTGGTGTCATCCTTGACTCTGCTCTCTCGTTCACCCCTCACATCCAAGCCGTCACCAAAACCTGCCGGTCTCAGCTCCGCAACATTGCCAAGATCCGCCCTTTACTCTCCATCCAAACCGCTACCCTGCTCGTTCAAGGTCTCATCCTATCCCGTCTGGACTACTGCATCAGCCTCCTCTCTGATCTCCTATCCTCGTGTCTCTCCCCACTTCAATCCATACTTCATGCTGCTGCCCGGATTGTCTTTGTCCAGAAACGCTCTGGGCATGTTACTCCCCTCCTCAAGAATCTCTAGTGGCTACCAGTCAATCTTCGCATCAGGCAGAAACTCCTCACCCTCGGCTTCAAGGCTCTCCATCACCTCGCCCCCTCCTACCTCACCTCCCTTCTCTCCTTCTACAGCCCAGCCCGCACCCTCTACTCCTCTGACGCTAATCTCCTCACCGTGCCTCGTTCTCGCCTGTCCTGCCGTCGACCCCCGACCCACGTCATCCCCCTGGCCTGGAATGCCCTCCCTCCGCACATCCGCCAAGCTAGCTCTCTTCCTCCCTTCAAGGCCCTACTGAGAGCTCACCTCCTCCAGGAGGCCTTCCCATACTGAGCCCCCTCCTTCCTCTCCCCCTCCTGCCCCTCTCCATCACCCCTGCCTTACCTCCTTCCCTTCCCCACAGCACCTGTATATATGTATATTTGTTTGTACGTATTTATTACTCTATTTATTTATTTATTTTACTTGTACATATCTATTCTACTTATTTTATTTTGTTAATATGTTTTGTTTTGTTCTCTGTCTCCCCCTTCTAGACTGTGAGCCCACTGTAGTGTAGGGACCGTCTCTATATGTTGCCAACTTGTACTTCTCAAGCGCTTAGTACATTGCTCTGCACACAGTAAGCGCTCAATAAATGCGATTGATTGATTGATTGATTGAATGAAAGAGCTGGGGCATAGGAGTCAGAGGTACTGCGTTCTAATCCCAGCTTCTCCACTTGTCAGCTGTGTCACTTTGGGAAAGTCACTTCACTTCTCTGTGCCTCTGTCAGCTGTGTCACTTTGGGAATGTCATTTCACTTCTCTGTGCCTCTGTTACCTCATTTGTAAAACGGGGATTAATACTGTGATTCCCAGTTGGGGCAACCTGATTACCTTCTATCTCCCCCAGCTCTTAGAGCAGAGCTTGGCACATAGTAAGCGCTTAACAAATGCTATCATTATTGTTATTATTATTATTAGTGCTTAATTTACATATTTCTGAATTTTTGATGTGTGCAGAGCGCTATTCTAAGTGCCGATTTGGTAGACATGTTCCCTGCCCTCAAGGACCTCACCGTCTAGGGGTTAAGCAGATATTAATCAGTCAACCAATTGGAGACATTTATTGAGCACTTACTGTGTGCAGAGCACGGTACTAAATGTTTGGAGAAATACCATATAAATGAGTTGGTAGACATGTTTCCTCAAGCGGCTTACAGTCTAGAGTAATGATCCTTACCTTCAGCAGCAATATCCTGAGGGTCTGCGGATGTACTTAGTCTTGAGATGGTCACTGACAGATGGTTGGAAGAAGTAAAGTGGGAAGAAGTAAATTATCTAAATCCACCTTGAGAAGGTGGAATTTCAGAGGGTTTTTGAGGTTGGGATATCTTCGGACTGGGGAATCGAAAAGGATGGATTTCCAGGCCAATGGAATGGTCGGAGCCAGAGGTAGGAGGATAAAGCTTCAAAAGCAAGTCACGGTAAGAAGGTTCTTTTTGGAGGGTTGGTTGAAGAAAGCAGAAAATGAGGAGGAGATTTAGAACAACCAGTGATCAGGCATTCAGTCATGTCAACCCAACTACAATCTGTTATTCCTCTAAACTGTAAGCTAGTTGTGGGCAGAAACTGTTTCTGCTTATTATTGTATTTTATTCTCCCCAGCATTTAGTACAGTGTTCTGCACACAGTAAGTGCTCAATAACTACGACTAAACAAAGACATTTTCCACCTTCCTCCTGTAAGAGCTGCTGCAATCAGGTTCCCTGTGGCAGAAGCTGTGTGTGTGTGTGTGTGTGTGTGTGTGTGTGTGCGCGTGCGCGCGCGTGTGTGTAGCAGAAGCCTCGAACAAGTTCAGGCAGTGGGTAGGGTTGAAGACGAAGATAGAAAATGATCCCCCTCCAGACTGTAAACTCGATGTGGGCAGGGAATGCGTCTACCAACTCTGTTGGGGTGGCCGTGGGGAGACAATCTCAGGAATTCCCTTTAAATAGACCAAAATAATGTGAAAATCTGGATCTTATAATAATAATAATAATAGTAATGACATTTGTTAAGCGCTTACTATGTGCAAAACACTGTTCTAAGCACTGGGGAGGATGCAAGGCGATCAGGTTGTCCCACGTGGGGCTCACAGTCTTAATCCCCATTTTATACATGAGGTAACTGAGGCACAGAGAAGTTAAGTGACTTGCCCAAAGTCACACAGCTGACAAGTGGCAGAGCCGGGATTAGAACCCATGGCAGGGATAAGGAACTCAAAGATAATTCTGAATTCAATAGCTTTCTCCTCTCCACGGAGAATCAATAGCAAATGTTCTGTCAGTTTCTTCACTCATCCCATCAGTGGATTCTGACTTTGGCTCTTCCCTCATCACATGCAGAAAGTCAGTGCTGCCTCCCACAAATGCCCAACGTCTCCACGGTCACAGAATTCTTCCTGATGGGTTTCTCGGAGGATCAGGGGCTGCAGCTGGTCCACAATGCGCTGTTCTTCCTGGTCAACTTGGCGACCCTGACGGGGAATCTCCTCATCCTCACCATCACCGTCGTCGACAGGCGCCTCCACACCCCCATGTACCTCTTCCTCAGGAACCTGTCCGTCCTCGACCTCTGCTATGTCTCCGTCCCCAAAACCATCCTCAACTCCTTGACCTACCGTAGGGATATCTCTTTTCTGGGCTTTTTTTTCCAGGTCTTCTTCGTGATTCTGTTTGCCGGCACAGAGTTCTGCATGCTCATGGTGATGTCCTTTGACCGATACTTGGCCATCTGCAGTGCTCTGTACTACGAGGTCATCATGAACCATAGGACGTACCTTGAGATGGCAGTCGGGTCCTGGCTTACCGGGGCAATGTTAGGAGTCTTCGTTTCAGCTGCGATATTCTCCCTGCCTTTCTGCAGGTCCCATGTGATCGGACAGTTTTTCTGCGACGTCCTGTCGGTAAGAAAAGTCTCCTGCTCTAAAACGTATGCAACCTTCAAGGTGACTGTAGCCACTAGTACCTGTTTCTTCTTCATCTCCATCGTGGTCTCATACGTGACCATCTTCCGGGCCGTGCTGAGGATGCCTGCCACCGAGGATCAGGCCAAATCTTTCTTCACCTGTCTGCCACACCCCGTCGTCGTCACCGTTTTTACCTCCACTGCCGCCTTCGCTCACTTAAAGCCGACTTCCAGCTCCTCCTTCCGGCTGGACATGCTGGTGTCCGTGTTCTACACCGTGGTGCCCCCCACCCTGAACCTCCTCATCTACAGCCTGAGGAACAGGGACGTGAAAATGGCGATGAGAAAGGTCCTGGTTGGGGGTCTTTTCACCGGAGATAGAAAATTTCACTTCACACTATGACACCGTTATTTCTCTTCCCAAGGACTGACTCTAGACAGACTTGGGCAGCCTGCAAAGATCTGTGCATATGTCGTTAGAGACTTTTCCTGGCTGCACGCTGCCTATTATCAATAGCTTTGACTACTTTGGTAAAAGAGTTTTACCAGTTGTTCTTGTCTGGTATTTAAAGCTAGCTCCCATGCCTGGGGATGGATCTATGACCTTGGATTCACCCCCATTATTCACCACCAGTAGAGGGTAGAGCATGGGCCTGGGAGTCAGAAAGACCTGGGTTCCAATCTTGACTCTGCCACGTGTCTGCTCTGTGATCTTGGGCAAGTCACTTCACTTCTCTGGGCCTCGGTTCTTTCATCTGTAAAATGGGGATGAATAATGTGGGTCCATGTGGGACATGGACTGTGTTCAACCTGATTACCTTGTTTCTAACCCAATGGTTAATACAGTGCCTGGTACATAGCACGTGTCTCACAAATACTATTAAATAAAATGGAAGAGGTTACTGCAGAAGGGTGTTTTAGACTTAATTTTGATCCTCACATCTGTCCCAGAAGCCAGGAGCAGGTGTACAGGTTGAATTCTTCCAACCACTTAATACTCATTTGTCACCAATAAACACCATTATGATTTCTCTTCCAAATTTCTCTGTTGCTACTATTACTATTCATTGTATAATATACTTCAATATTTATGTATTAATTCAATCAATCAGTCAATCAAATTGAAGTACAACAGAAGGCCAAGGTACATTCTTTGCACACAAGGAGCTTAAGCTTTTCAAAAATGTTACAGGTGCCTGTGACACACAGCCAATCAGAGGCAGAACTGGAATGAGATCTTGGGGTCCTTTTCTTTATTTTTTTTCCACGTCAATCTGACTATTGCATTCAACCGTGACTAATCGAATGGGCTAGGGTGCCTATTCTCCCTACCACGAAATATCTCCTATCCCCAGAGTTGAAACAGAAAGCTATTACTAATCATGGAAAAAAAATGAAGACTCCGTTGAGGTTGTTCTACAAAGGTGTCCCAGAACCACGTGGGACTGGGCATTCATTTAGGTTGTGGGGACCGGGACCACAGAGAGCCCACGATTCCGGCCTTCCGAGATTCCCGGATGGTCAGCTGTCTCAGCGGAGCCCCGGGCCCGTCCTCCCACGGGGAATCCCCGAGGAAATAACCTGGCTGTCGTCTGAGGGGGCAGCGAAGGCATCTGGAGAGTTGCGAGAGGGAGGGAGGATCCTGACGTCTCCTACCTGTATCCAGAACCTCCTGTCACCCCAAACATCATCCAGGACCGACGAGATGAAGCGAGCCTCTCTCTCAGCAGAGGTCGCTGTTCCGAAGCCCAGGACAGTCCCTGTGACTCTGGAGAGGAGCAGGGGAAAGGTGAGGAGCAGGGAATGGAAATTTCAATATAAGCCCAGAATAAGAGGATCAAAGTTAGAATTTCTCCTATTCTTTCATGTTACTTCCCTGAGGAGATATGAACCATTTCACCTAGTACCCCCTCCAGGGACAGATGAGGGGGCATGGGTCTTTGTGAGTGAGGGGAAAGTCAGTCACCAATCACTTGTCAGTGGAAAGAGATCTTGTGTGGGAAGTGGAACGTGGAAGGATTGTGGTCTGTCAGGAGGAGCAGCATGGCGAGTGGATAAACGACGATTCGGGGAATCAGAAGGCCATGGGTCCTAATCCCGGCTATGCTACTTGTCTGTTATGTGCCCTTGGGCAAGTCACTTCACTTCTCTTCCCCCCACAGCACCTGTATATATGTATATATGTTTGTACATATTTATTACTCCATTTATTTATTTATTTTACTTGTACTTATCTATTGTATTTATTTTATTTTGTTAATATGTTTGGTTTTGTTCTCTGTCTCGCCCTTTCTAGACTGTGAGCTCACTGTTGGGTAGGGACTGTCTCTATATGTTGCCAACTTGTACTTCCCAAGCGCTTAGTACAGTGCTCTGCACACAGCAAGCGCTCAATAAATACGATTGATTGATTGATTGATTGATTCTCTGGGCCTTCAGTTACCTCATCTGGAAAATGAGTTTGAGACTGTGAGCCCCGCGTGAGACAAACCCGATTTGCCTGTATCCGCTCCAGTGCTTAGTACAGTGACTCATGCATAGTAAGCGCTTAGCACATACTGTAATTATTATTTGAAGGGGTGGGAGTTCTAAGATGGGGAACAGACCGAGAGAGGGGAGAGACGTGGGAGTAATGAGAGTGAGGCAGCGCTAGAAGATTGACCAGGGATGAATTAAAACAAGATGTTGGGAAATAGAAGGTGAGGCAAATAAATATGAAAGGTAAAGGATCTATTAAATAGGCATAAAATGATAGGAAGGGATTTGACTACTTCATAATAATGATAATAATAATAATAATAATAATAATAATAATAATATTTGTTAAGCATGTACAGTATGCTTACATGGTAAATACAGTATTGAGTGCTAAGGTAGATACAAGTTACCCAGGCCCTTCATGGACCTCACAGTCTAAATAGGAGGGAGAACTGGTAATGAATCCCCACTTCGCAAATGTGGGAACTGAGGCCCACAGAAGTGAGGTGACTTGCCCAAGGACACGGCCGGTAAATGGTAGAGCAGGGATTAAAAGCCAGGTCCTCTGATTCCGAGGTCCGAGCTCTTTCCACTAGTCTGCACTGCTTCTCAAATGATGTGGAATTAAGTGACTACAACCCTTGCAGATGTTTCCAAATGGAATAGCCACCTAGGAGTCAGGAATGGTTTCTTTGCCGGCCTGAACAGAGGCACGTAAACTGAGGGAGATGATCACCGTGATTACCTTGTAGTTATACTAGCGTTTAATATAGTGCTTGGTACGTAGGAAGAACGAACAAATATAATAAAAAAAAAACGAAATCTGAGTCGTCCCTCCAACCCCAAGATTTTCTTCTCTGTGCACTTTTCTCTGGATTATTATTCTCGTCCCTATTTGAATTTACTTCTCTTTTCTAAATGTCCTTAGGCAGTCAGTATCAATTCCCAGAAAATGACCAATGTCACTGTGAAGACAGAATTCCTGCTGCTGGGATTCTCGGAAGTCCGGGAGCTGCAGCTCGTTCACGCTGCGCTGTTCCTCCTGATCAACCTGGTGGCCCTCACGGAAAATCTCCTCATCGTCGCCATCACCATCCTCTACCTGCGCTTCCACACCTCCATGTACTTCTTCAGGCACCTGTCAGTTATCTCATCTGGCCTCTACCTCTGCCTCAACTCTGTCATCCTCCACAAGTCCATCAACAACTTCCTGGAAAAGGCTACGTCGCTCAGCTATTTCAGTGGATCCTGTCTGTGGGTTCTGAGTATTTCGTCCTCACGGCGATGTCCTATGACCGCTACACCGCCATCTGCCTCCCTCTGCGCCACAAAGTCATCCTGACCTGAGGGGCCTGTTGGGAAGATGGCCGCCGCCTCATGGCTCAGCGGAGCACTGATTGGGGTCTTGATTTCATATTTGACCTTCTCCATGTCCTTCCGCAGGTCCAACGTTGTCCCCCAGTTATTCTGTGACGTCCCCGCTCTGCTGATTATCTGCTCTGAGAACCACGTTGCCACGGACGTGAGCATGACCACAGGGGTAGCGTTAGCCGTCGTCTGCTTCGTGATCATGGTCGTCACGTACATCCTCATTTTCTGAGCCGTGCTGATGATGACGGCCACTGAGGGCCGGGCCAAAACCTTCTCAACCTGCCTACCTCACTTCACTGTCGTCATTGCTTTTTTCTCTACCGGGACTTTCGCCTACCTCAAACCGCCCTCGGATTCCCCCTCAACCCCGGATCTGCAGCGTCCACGTTCTACCTGAACCGTGGTGCCCCCCTCCCTCAACCCCCTCATCTACAGCCTGAAGAATAAGGATGTGAAATCTGCCCTGGTGAGGGTCCTAAAAGGTATACTCTCCCAGCTCCCTCTCTGGCATAAAATGTCTGTTTATCCGTACTAATGATCTCAGCCATTGTCAGAGGGATTGTCCAAGGATTTGTCCAGATTTACAGCCATCCTTCGGGTTTAAAGACAGAATCCCGACAGAGAAGGTTTTCCTATGTGTACTGCTGTGGCTGAGAAGGCCCTCCTTCATGTTCAGGATTTAGAGATCTTTCCTTGATCACTGTTATATTTGCATGGAGAAATGCAAGGTACCCCTGTAGATTGTAAGCTCCATGTGGGCAGGGAAGTCTACCGACTTTGTCGTACTGTACTCTCCCAAGGAACTAGTACCATGCTGTGCACATAAGTACTCAATGAATACCACTGCTTGATTGATTGCTTTAGACAGTGCTCTACAGAAGAGTTAGTGCTCAATAAATACCATTGACTGATTGTTTAATTGATTGATTAATATCGGTATCATTCTCTAGACTTGTAAATATACTCCTCTAATAATATAATAATAATTTTGGTATTTGGTAAGCGCTGACTATGTGCAAAGCACTGTTCTAAGCGTTGGATGATGCAAGGTAATCAGGTTGTCCCATGTGGGGCTCACAATCTTAAACCCCATTTTACAGATGAGGTAACTGAGGCAGAGAGAAGTTAAGTGACTTGCCCAAAGTCACAGAGCTGACAAGCGGAGGAGCTGGGATATGAATCCATGACCTCTGACTCCCAAGCCCTTGCTCTTTCTGCTGAGCCACACTGCCTCTCTAGACTTGTAAACTCATTGTGAGCAGGCAATATTTCTATCAACTCAGTTATACTGTACTCTCCCAAGTGCTAACTACGGTGCTCTGCACATAGTAAACATTCAATAAATACCGTTGATTTATCGATTGCTTTGTGCCATGCTCCACACAGAGTAAGTGCTCAATAAACACAACTGGTAAATTGTCTAATTGATTAATATCTGTATCTTACTACAGATTGTGGGCTCATTGTGGGCAGGGAACGTGTTTGCCAACTCAGTTATACTGTACTCTCCCAATGAACACCATTGATTGATTGAGTGATCGATTCATCCATTCATTCATTCAATCGCATTTATTGAGCGCTTACTGTGTGCAGAGCACTGTACTAAGTGCTTGCGAAGTACAAGTTGGAAACATATAGAGATGGTCCCTACCCAGCAACGGGCTCACAGTCTAGAAGGGGGGGACAGACAACAAAACAAAACATGTGGACAGGTGTCAAGTTATCAGAATAAATAGAAATAAAGCTAGATACACATCATTAACAAAATAAATAGAATAGTAAATATTTACAAGTAAAATAGAGTAATAAATCTGTACAAACATATATACAGGTGCTGTGGGGAGGGGTAGGAGGTAGGGTGGGGGTGGGGTGGGGAGGAGGAGAGGAAGAAGGGGGCTCAGTCTGGGAAGGCCTCCTGGAGGAGGTGAGCTCTCAGTTGGGCTTTGAAGGGAGGAAAAGTGTTAGCTTGGCGGATTTCATTCATTCATTCATTCATTCAACCTCATTTATTGAGCACTTACTGTGTGCAGAGCACTGTACTAAGCGCTTACGAAGTACAAGTTGGATTTGTGGAGGGAGGGCATTCCAGGCCAGGGGGAAGACGTGGGCCGGGGGTCGATGGACGGACAGGCGAGAATGAGGTATAGTGAGGAGGTTAGCGGCAGAGACGTGGAGGGTGCTGGCTGGGCTGTAGAAGGAGAGAAAGGAGGTGAGGTAGGAGGGGGCGAGGTGATGGAGAGCCTTGAAGCTGAGAGTGAGGAGTTTCTGCCTGATGTGCAGATTGATTGGTAGCCACTGGAGATTTTTGAGGAGGGGAGTA
This sequence comes from Tachyglossus aculeatus, assembly GCF_015852505.1. NCBI lineage: Eukaryota > Metazoa > Chordata > Mammalia > Monotremata > Tachyglossidae > Tachyglossus > Tachyglossus aculeatus. The sequence continues at coordinate 183,437 of NW_024044878.1, forward strand.
ACATGCCCAGAGCGTTTCTGGACAAAGACGATCCGGGAAGTGGCGTGAAGGATGGATTGAAGTGGGGAGAGACAGGAGGATGGGAGATCAGAGAGGAGGTTGATGCAGTGATCCAGTCAGGATAGGATGAGAAATTGAAACAGCAAGATAGTGGTTTGGATGGAGAGGAAAGGGAGGATCTTGATGTTGCAGAGGTGAGACCGGCAGGTTTTGATGACGGATTGGATGTGAGGGGTGAACGAGAGAGCGGGGTCAAGGATGACACCTAGGTTTCAGTTGTCACTATGCAGCTAATACCACTATGCAGCTGTCTGCCTCCTCCTGTGCAAAGAGGTCCTCATGGACCAAGGGATTCGTGGGAAGATGTCCGCCGCCTCGTGGCTCTGCAGAGGGCTGTTTACAGTTATGTCATCCTCTGGGACCCTCCTCCCTGCCCTTCTGCGGTTTCCTCTTGATCCCACAGTTCTTCTGCTATATTGCGTCCGTGACCCGACTCTCCTGCTCTGAAACGCACCTCGTCATCGATGCGATCGTAGTCACCGGGGCCCTTTTGGTCGTTTTCTGATTTGTCTCCATCGTCATCTCATATGTGCGCATCTTCAGGGCCGTGCTGAGGATGCCGCCCGCTGACTGCAGGGTCAAAGCTGTCTCCACCTGCCTGCCCCATCACATCGTCGTCACCGTTTTTTCCTCCACGCCGCCTTCACCCAATAGAAACTGACCTCCCGCTCCTCCTTCCTGCTGGAACTGCTGGTGTCCGTGTTGTACACCGTGGTACCCCCCGCCCTGAACCCCCTCATCTACATCCTGAAGAACAGGGACTTAAAGATGGCGATGGGGAGGGTCCTGTTTGAGAGTCTTTTCTCCAGAGATAGAAAATTTTCCTTCACGCTCTGACCCTGTTATTTCTGCCTCCGAGGATTGACTCTAGAAAGACTTGAGTGGCCTGCAAATATCTGAGATATTTGTCGTTAGAGACTTTTCCTGGTTGCATACTGCCTACTATCAATGGCTTTGACTAGCTTGGTAGAAGAGTTTTCACCCAGCTGTTCTTGACTGGTATTTAAATTTAGTTCCCATGCCTGGGGATGGATCCTTGCACTGGGATTTATTCCCTTTATTCACCACCAGCAGAGATAGAGCACGGGCCTTGGAGTCAGGAAGACCTGGGTTCTTATCCTGACTCTGACACTTGTCTGCTGTGCGAACTTGGGCAAGTACCTTCTCTTCACTGGTCCTCATATCCCTTATCTGTAAAATGGGTATGAATACTGTGGGCCCTATGTAGGACATGGACTGTGTTCAATATGATTACGTTGTATCTACCCCAGTGGTTTAATACAATGTCTGGTAAATAGTAAGTGCTTAACAAATACCATTAAATAAAATGAAGAGGTAGCTGCAGAAAGGTGCTTTAGACTTAATTTTGATGCTCAAATCTGCTCCAGAAGCCAGGATCAGGGGTACAGCTTGAATATTTCCAACCACTTAATGGTCTCAGTTGTCACTCAATAAACACCATAAAGATTTCTACTCCTATTCATACTGTTGCTACTATTATTATTTATCCTATAATATATTTAAATATTTAAATATTAATTCAGTCGATCAATCAGTCAAATTGAAGTACAACAGAAGGCCAAGATACATTCTTTGCACACAAGGAGCTTATACTTTTCAAAAACGTTACAGGTGCCTGTGACTCACAGCCATTCAGTGTCAAAACTGGAATGAGATCTTGGGTTGTTTTTCTTTTCTTTTCTTTGCCAAGTCAATCTGAATATTGGATTCAACCATGACTAACCAAATGGGCTTGGGTGCCTATTCTCCCTACCACGATATATCTCTAATCCCCAGAGCTGAAACAGAAAGCTATTATTAATCATGGAAAGAGAACAATGAGTCCGTTGAGGTTGACCTAGAAAGGAGTACCATTTATTTTATTTTGTTAGTATGTTTGGTTCTGTTCTCTGTCTCCCCCTTTTAGACTGTGAGTCCACTGTTGGGTAGGGACTGTCTCTATATGTTGCCAGATTGTACTTCCCAAGCGCTTAGTACAGTTCTCTGCACATAGTAAGCGCTCAATGAATACGATTGATGATGATGATGAGTACCAAAGTGGGAACCACGTGGGATTGGGCAGTTATTTAGGTTTTGAGGTCCAGGACAACAGAGAACCCACGATCCCGGCATTCCGAGATCCCCAGACAGTCAGCCATCGCAGCGGAGCCCCGCGCCCGTCCTTCCACAGAAATTCCCCCAGGAAATAACCCGGCCGTCGTCTGAGGGGACAGCACAGAAAGCCGGAGAGCCGAGGCAGGGAGGGAGGATCCTAACAGCTCCCAACCCCTACCCAGACCATCCTGTCACCTCCACCAGCGTCCAGGACAGACGAAATGGAGTCAGCCTCTCTCTCAGCAGAGGTCGATGATCCACAGCCCAGGAAAGGCCCGGTGACTCCGGAGTGGAGCAGAGGAAAGTAGAAAGGCAGGGAAGGGAAATTTCAATATAAACTCAGGATATAAAAGGAATTTTCCTGTTCATTCTAAATAATAATACTGTGGTAGTGCTTACCCTGTGCCAAACACCATACACAGTGCTGGAATAGATATGATATAATCAGATTGGCCACTATCGCTGTCTCACATCGTCTTAAGCCTCATTTTACAGAAGAGGAAACCGAGGAACAGAAAATTTAAGTGACTTGCCCGAGTTCGCCCAGCAGGTAAGTGGTGGAGCCGGGAGTAAGATCAGGTCACCTTAGACTCCCAGGACCTCGCTCTTTCCACTAGGCTGTGCTGCTTCTCCAATTATGTAGAATTGAATGACCACAATCCTTGTAGATATTTTCAAATGGAATAGACTTCTAGGAGTCAGGAATGGTTTCAGTGCCGCCCTGAACCACGGCGGATTGCCTGGAGGAGATTAATAACCTGATTAGCTTCTATCTACTCTAGTGCTTACTAAAGTGCCTGGCATATGGTGAGCGTGAAAAATTACCATAAAAAAACCCAGAGATTCCCTCCAGCCCAAAGATTTTCTCTTCTCCTGTGCACTTTTCTCTGGAATATTATTCTCATCCCTATCTTTTCTCAATGTCAGCGTGGCTCAGTGGAAAGAGCACGGCTTTGGGAACCAGAGGTCATGGGTTCTAATCTCGGCTCTGCCACTTGTCATCTGTGTGACTTTGGGCAAGTCACTTAACTTCTCCGGGCCTCAGTTACCTGATCTGTAAGGAAAATAGGGATTGAGACTGTGAGCCCCACGTGGGACAACCTGATCACCTCGTTTCCTCTCAGCGCTTAGAACAGTGCTTCGCACATAGCTCTTAACAAATACCATTGTTATTATTATTATTATTATTATTATTATTATTAATTGTCCTTAAGCAGTCAACGTCAATTCTCAGAAAATGACCAATGTCACCGTGAAGACAGAATTCCCCCTGCTGGGATATTCGGAGGTCTGGGAGCAGCAGCTAGTCCAGGTTGCCCTTTCCCTTCTGGTCTACCTGGCCGCTCTAATGGGGAATCTCCTCATCGTCGCCGTCACCGCCCTCGACCTGCGTCTCTTCACCCCCATGTACTTCTTCCTCAGGCACCTGTCCATCCTCGACCTCTGCCTCATCTCCGTCACCGTCCCCCAATCCATCCATATCTCCCTGAGCGACCGTAGATACTTCTCCTTCCTGGGCTGAGCCACCCATGTCTTAGTGGTTCTGTTTGTCGCTTCAGAGATGTTCATCCTCACAGCCATGTTCTAGGACCACTACACCGACACCTGCCGTACCTTTTGCTTTGAGGGTGTCATGAACCGAGGGGCCTGTGGAAACATGGCGGCATCTTCCTGACTTACGTGATGACCTCCCTGGGAAGGATCTTTGAAGGAAATGGCTTCCATTCTGTGGAGAGAATCGTCATGTTCTGACTTGAATGATCCCAGTATTGGGCAGGGACCCTATCTTTGTACCCAAGCATGAGTTCCCCAAATTTTCCCAAAGGAATCAATTAATCCATCAATTAATTATATTTACTGAGTTCTTACTATGTGCAGAACACTATACTAAGCACTTGAGAAGGCAGTGTAACAGAGTTGATAGACATGTTCACTGTCTATCACTCAGGAGCACTTATTGTGAATCAACTGAGCCTGAGCACTATAGTAGGTGCTTTGAATAGAATAATGGAAGTCGTAAGCATGATCAATCATTCAATCTATGGTATTTATTAGACTCTGACTATGTGCAGAGCATTGTTCTAAGCACTTGGGAGAATACAAAGAGTTAGCAGAAACAATCCCTGCCTTCAACAAGTTTACAGTATAACAGAGGGAAAAGTCACCAGAGTAAACTACAAATAAGAGGAAGAAAGAAAAGGGGATATTTTACTGTGTATAAATAATAAGGTATATACAGTATTGCCACTAATGCTAATGGGGTTTGTGAGTATTCAGGTTCATAGGTGGTACAAGAGTCTGAACAGGCAATTCATTCATTCATTCATTCATTCATTCAATCGTATTTATTCAGCACCTACTGTGTGCAGAGCACCGTATTAAGTGCTTGGAAAGTACAATTAAGCAATAAAGAGAGACAATCCTTGCCCACAATGGGCTCACAGTCTAGAAGGGCGGAGACAGACAACAAAACAAGTAAACAGGCATCAGTAGAAATAAATAGAATTATAGATATATACACAACAAAATAAATAAACAGGCATTAATATGAATACATAGAATTAAAGATATGTGCATAAATACATAAGTGCTGGAGGAGAGCAAAACGATAGAGATGGGGAGACGTGGAGGGGAGGGGGAGCTAAGGAAAAGGGGTGCTTAGTCTGGGAGGAAAAGGGGGACTTGTAATAACAATACCTGTGGTATTTGTTAAGCGCTTACTATATGCTAAGCATTGCAATAAGCACTGGGATGGATACAAGATAATCAGATCCCACATAAGGCTCACAGTAGAGCGAGAACAGGAATTGATCCCCTATTTTAGTAGATGAGGGAACTGGTTCACAGAGTAGTTAAGTGACTTGTCCATGGTCACACAGCAGACACATGGTAGATCATCAGGCAAAAACCCCTCACCCTCCATCACCTCGCCCTCTCCTACCTCTCCTCCCTTCTCTCCTTGTACAGCCCAGCCCGCACCCTCCGCTCCTCTGCTGCTAATCTCCTCACCGTGCCTCGTTCTCGCCTGTCCCGCCTTCGACTCCCGGCCCATGTCATCCCCCTGGCCTGGAATGCCCTCCCTCTGCACATCCACCAACCTAGCTCTCTTCCTCCCTTCCAGGCCCTCCTGAGAGCTCACCTCCTCCAGGAGGCCTTCCCGGACTGAGCCCCCTCCTTCCTCTCCCCTTCCTCCCTCTCCCCATCCCCCCTCTCGCCATCCCCCCTTACCTCCTTCCCTTCCCCACAGCACCTGTATATATGCATATATGTTTGTACGTATTTATTACTCTATTTATTTTATTTGTACATATTTGTTCTATTTATTTTATTTTGTTAATATGTTTTGTTTTGTTCTCTGTCTCCCCCTTCTAAACTGTGAGCCCACTGTTGTGTAGGGACCGTCTCTATATGTTGCCAACTTGTACTTCCCAAGCGCTTAGTACAGTGCTCTTCACACAGTAAGCGCTCAATAAATACGATTGAATGAATGAATGAATCAGAAATTAGAAACTGCGAGCAGGATAACAGCAGTGGAAAATAGGAAGGCAAAGGAGAGTAAGTAGGTTGGCTTGAAGGACAGCACTGCCTAATGGACAGAGCACGAGCATGGGAGTCAGAAGGACCTGAGTTCTAATCCTGGGTCTGCCATTTGTCTACTGTGAGACCTTAGACAAGTCACTTGATTTCTCTGTGCCTCAGTTACCTCATCTGTAAAATGGCGATTAAGACTGTGAGGCCCATGTGGGACAGAGACTATGTGTAATAATAATGATGGCATTTATTAAGCGCTTACTATGTGCAAAACACTGTTCTAAGCTCTGGGGAGGTTACAAGGTGATCGGATTGTCCCACGGAGGGCTCATAGTCCTAATCCCCATTTTACAGATGAGGAAACTGAGGCACAGAGAAGTTAAGTGATTTGCCCAGAGTCACACAGCTGACAATTGGCAGAGCTGGGATTTGAACCCATGACCTCTGACTCTAAAGCCTGTGCTCTTTCCACTGAGCCATGCTGCTTCTTGTGTGTAACCCAATTTGCTTGTATCCACCCCAGCACCAGGTACATAATAAGTGCTTTAGAAATGCTACAATTATTATTACTATTACAAGGGACTAAAGAGTGTGAGCTGAGGTGTAGTTGTAGAACAGAGGCACATAGTGAAGTGAATTGCCCGAGGTCACACATCAGACAAGTGAAGGAGATGAAATTCAAAATGATAGTAATAATAATCATAATAATGGTATTTTTTAATCATTTACTATGTGCCAAGCACTGCTCTAAGCACTGGGGTTGATACAAGGTAATCAGGTTGTTCCGCGTAGGGTTTACAGTCTAATCCCAATTTTACAGATGAGGTAACTGTGTCCCAGAGAAGTAAAGTGACTTACCCAAAGTCATCCAGCTGATGAGTGACAGAGCCGGGATTAGAACTCAAGTCCTCTGACTCGAAGGCCCGTGCTCTACCTGCAGGGCCATGTTGTTTCGATGACTTTGAGAGCTCACACCCACCTCCTTGAACTGTTGCATTGGACTCTTCCAAGCATTTAGTACAGAGCTCTATACAAAGAAAGCACTTAATAAACACCCTTGATTGACTTACCGATTGATTGAATACACTTATAATTTCTTACTGCTACCCGGAATGTAGAAACCCCCCAAAACCCTAATGTACAAACTTCCTTGTGGATGGAAGACAGGAATAGGAGACATGCACAATGATTAAAGATAAAATCAAGCTTACATCCAAGTTGGTGAGAAGTTGGGGTGAAGGATGAAGTAAGTGAAGGTGTGGACTGAGAAGCAGCATGGCCTCATGGATAGATCATGGGACTGGGAATCAGAAGACCTGGGTTCTAATACCAGCTCCCCCACCTGTCTGTTGTGTGATCTTGGGCAATTCACTTAGCTTTTCTATGCCTCTGTTCTTCTGTTCTCCCTCTTACTTAGACAGTGAGCCCCATGCAGGACAAGGACCATGTCCAACCTAATTCACTTGCATCTACCCCAGAACTTAGAAGAGTGTTCGACACACCATAACCGCTTAACAAATACCATTTCCGATCCCTGAGCAGGGAGGCGAGCCCCGGATCACAGAGATTGTAACAGCCATCCAGACCCTAGTTCTTGCCATTCCTCCTGAAAGGGACTCCCTCCCCGTTCAATCCACTCCTTTCTGTGTCACTCTTGTGCTTGTATTTACTCCTTTTATTCATCCCTCTATTAGTTCCACAGCACTTACTTGCATATCCGTCATTTATTTATTGATATTCACCTCTGCCTCCTCTTATAGACTGTAAGATCATCATGGACACGGATCGGGCCTACCAACTCTTTTATATTTACTCTTCCAAGTGTGTAGTTCAGTGCTTTGAACTCAGTAAACACTCAAGGAATACGATTTATTGATTGATTGATCGATAACCCCACCAGGCCTTTACTCTCTCCAGAGAGCAGAGAGAAGCAGCGTGGCTCAGTGGAAAGAGCCCGGGCTTTGGATTCAAAAGTCATGAGTTCAAATCCCGGCTCCGCCAACTGTCAGCTGTGTGACTTTGGGCAAATCACTTAACTACTCTGTGCCTCGGTTACCTCATCTGTAAAATGGGGATTAAACTGTGAGCCCCCCGTGTGACAACCTGATCACCTTGTAACCTCCCCAGAGCTTAGAACAGTGGTTTGCACATAGTAAGCGCTTAACAATATCATCATTCTTATTATTATTATTTTCAAAATCCTTCTGAAATCTCATCCCGTCCCACACTGAGAAGCAGCGTGGCTTAGGGGAAAGAGCTTGAGTCTGGAAGTCAAAGGACATGGTTTCTAATTCCAGCTCTGCCACCTGTCTGCTCTGAAACCTTGGGCAAGCCACTTAACTTCTCTGTGCCTCAGTTACCTTATCTGTAAAATGGGGATTAATATTGTAAGCCCCACGTAGCACAACCTGATGACCTTGTGTCTACCCCAGCTCTTAGAACAGTGCTTGGCATATAGTAAGCGCTTAACAAATACCGTCATCATCATCATCATCACCCAGAATATTTCCCTATTCATTTGTCTTCTCTTCAGATCACATCCACTAATACCCTTTGCTTTTCTAAATATTTCCTTAGCTCCTTATCAGGGAACATGTCAGCTAATTCTGTCTAATTGTAATTTCTACCCAAGCCCGTAGTACACTGCTCTGCACATACTAAGCACACAGTAAATACCACTGATTTTTTACATGCCCTATTACTTAAGTACTTACATTTCCTTATTCCTTCTGTCTATAACTTTAGTGTCTGCTTCCCCCTTCTAGACTGAGGAGAGGTTTTATGTTTTGATACTCTATCATAGTCTCTTAAAGATCTTAGCATAGGACCCTGCACACTTTAGGAGCTTAATAAATACTACAGATTGAATGATTGGTTGTATTACCTCCTCAGCACCTTTTCACCACCTCTGCTGTTATGCAAGTTTTTGTAGACCCAGCTAGGAAGAGACTGAATCCTTCCAGAGGCCAGTGAGGACGTTTTTAAGGTATTGGTTATGCGCTTACTTTGTGCCAGCCACTGAGCTATGTGCTGGGGAGGATACAAGCTAATCCCAGACTAAGCCTCCCTTTTCCTCTGCTCCTCCTCCCCTCCCCGTTGCTCCAACTCGCTCCCTTTCCTCCAACCCCCTCTCCCCCACTACAGCACTTGTGCATATTTGTACATATCTATAATTCTATTCATTTATATTAATGGTGTGTATATATATACATCTATAATTCTATTTATTTTTATTGATGCTACTGATGCCTGTTTGCCTGTTTCGATGCCCGCCTCCCTGTTTCTAGACTGTGAACCCGTTGTGGGCAGGGATTGTATCTCTTTGTTCTTGACCTGTACTTTCCAAATGCTTATTACAGTGCTCTGGACATAGGAAGAGCTCAATAAATACGATTGAATGCATGAATGACGGAGTAATCTGGTTGGGTATAGCCCTTGTCCACATGGGCAGCGTGGCTCAGTGCCAAGAGCCTGGGCTTTTCAGTCAGAGGTCATGGGTTCGAATCCCGGCTCCGCCACATGTCTGCTGTGTGACCTTGGGAAAGTCATTGAATTTCTCAGAGCCTCAGTTCCCTCATCTGTCAAATGGGAATGAAGACTGTGAACACCACGTGGGACAACCCGATCACCTTGTATCCTCCCCCAGCGCTTAGAACAGTGCTTTGCACATAGTTAGCACTTAACAAATGCCATCATTATTATGGGACTCACAGTCTAAGTAAGGGGGGCATAGGATTTAATCCCCATTTTACAGATGGGGAAGATAGGAGAAATAAAGTGACTTGTCCAAGGTCGACTAGCTACCATGTGGCTAAATGCTGGGTAGTTACAAGATAATCACTTTGGATAATCAGTCCTTCAGAGGGGGTAACTGAAGCACTGGGAAATGAAGTGACTTGCCCAAGGTCACACAGAAGATGAGCGGTGAAGCCAGTATTGGAACCTAGGTTCTCTGACACCCAGGCCAGGGCTCTTTCCACTAGGCCAAGCTGCTTCTTGTCTCCAGAGGCTAACTGAATTTGCCAATCTGTCACTTTCTACCTTTGTGTTGAGGGCTCTGATTCTCCATTGGTTACTCTGAGTAACCAATTATATTCCCCCAGTGAGTCTATGACGATATATTATATTTTTGATATATTCTATTTTTGTTATGGTATTTAAGTACTTAGTGTCAGACACTGTTCTAAGCGCTGGAATAGATACAAGGCAATCAGGTTGCACACAATCCCTGTCCCATATGAAGTTCACAGTCTACATAGGAGGGTGAACAAGTATTGCACATTCATTTTACAGCTGAGGAAACTGAGTCCCAGAGAAGTGAAGCGACTTGCCCAAGGTCACCCGGCAAGCATTCGGGAGATCTGGACTCTCATGCCCAGGTTCTGTCCACTAAATCCTGCTGCTTCTGCTATTCAGAAGCTTATCACTCTCTCCCGGTCTCTCTCTTTCTCTCTGGATATGGGTATATTTATGTAGAAGTAGATTCTGTTGTTGCCATGGGAATATCTCGGGCCAGGACCGTTGCTGCAGTGGGGGGTGTCAGGTTCCTACCTCTGCAGGACCTCAGGAATCATGTGATCAGAGGGTTCTCGCGTCGCCTGGCCCACGAGGCCCTTCCACAGAGGCCCAAGCCAGTCTTCCAGGGATCCCCCTCAGAGCAGCGACTGCTTCATCTGCGAGGACGGAGTTCGTCTGAAGAGCAGGTCAGCATCCCTGGGAGAGCGCAGAGTGGCTGAAGGCCCCTGGCCGCCCCTTTGTGGCTGACCGAACCCAGGAATCCGAGGAAAAAGGGGAGATCAGCCCAGTCTAGAGGAGGTCAGTGCCCCCCATGCCACAAGCCCCGGCTGCCCTGGTGAGAATGGACGGGGTTGGAGAGAGCAGGATGGAACCAGAAGAAAGAAGCCAGATATGGAGCCATTCTGGGGAGATACTCTCACTTAGGGAACAGGTTAGAGTTCATTCATTCATTCAATCATATTTATTGAACGCTTACTATGTGCAGAGCACTGTAGTGAGTGTTTAGAAAATACAATTCAGCAACAAATAGAGACAATCCCTGCCCACAACGGGATCGTAGTCTAGAAGTGGGAGAGATCAGTTCAGACCAAGACCGTACCTCAAACAGGGTAGGCTTGCAGGAGGGGAACGGCTTGTCAGCAGTAGTAAGTCATTAATAATTTTGGTACATTTTAAGCGCTTACTGTATGCCAAGCACTGTTCTTAGCGCTGGGTCATATACAAGTTAATCAGGTTGGACACAGTCCCTGTTCATCATAAGGCTCACACTCTTATCCCCATTTTACAGATGAGGTAACCGAGGCACAGGGGAGTAAATTGATTTGCTCTAAGTCACACAGCAGACTTGTGAGGGAACCGGGATTAGAAACCACATCCTTCTGACTCCCAGGTTCGTGCCCTATCTACCAGTGGCCCCATCACCGACACAGCTCTCCTCCCTCCGGCATCCCCACCCTGGCTATCATGGCAATAGCCTGCTAGGCTCAGATGCTACAATCGAGCAACGGCACGATGTTACAGTTACTTCGGCTGTCAGTGATTCCTCTATGTCAAAAACATTTTCAACGGGAAAGTGATTGTCAGCGATGAGAGAGTGTGACTGATTCTGGGAAAATCCCCGGTTCCACCATCAATTCTTCTGAACTGAAGTTCTCCTACGAATCAATACCTTTCTGTGTCAGGAGAGTTTGCGTATGCCAGTGTACCTTAGAGCTATACCATTGAGAGATACTCTTGCTGGGGCTACCCATACCAGAAAGGTCTAAAAGGAAGCATCAGACAAAGTTGATTTACCTGTGCTGGGCAGCAGCGGGATGAGAAAGAGTCAAAGGCAGATGATTAAATGATCAAAGTGTTGATCAAAGACAACAGCAGAGATTCATGTTTAAACTGTGCGGAAGGAGGTGATGGTAAACCACTTATTTATGTTTACCCAAAAAACTCTATGAATGCACACACCAGAATCATTACTGGTTGTTTATCTATAAAGCCTTCTTGGTAAACGAATGTCAGTGGTTTAACATTGCGTTCTTCCATGCAGTAAACGTGAGTCTCCGCCCTCGACTCCTTCCCTTTCCGTTGCTACCTAGCACTGGTGAGTTTTGAGTTGTAGCAGATTGCCTCCCACTCGCAAGCCACTGGCCAAGCTAGGAATGGAATGGACAGGCCTCTGCTTGACTCTCCCTCCCTTTGTTTCCACTCTTCTAGACTGTAAACCCACTGTGGACAGGGATTGTTTCTCTTTATTGCTGAATTGTACTTTCCAAGCACTTAGTACGGTTCTCTGCACAAGGTAAACGCTCAAATAAATACGACTGAATGAATGAATGAATTGCCTGTGAAGAATCTTGTATCGCCTATGAACTTGAATACTCGCAAACCCCCCATAGCGTTTGTGTTAAAACTGTATTTATCTTATTGTTTACACAGTAAAATATACCTTTTCTTTCTTCCTCTTGTCTATAGTTTATGGTGGCTTTTTCCTCTGTTAAATTGTAAGTTGGTTGAAGGCAGGGATTGTGTCTTCTGTTTGTCTTCTCCCAAGTGCTTAGAAAAGTGCTCTGCACCTAGTCAGAGTCTAATAAATACCATTGATTGACTGATTGATCATACCTACGACTTCCACTATTCTATTCAAAGCACCTACTACAGTGATCAGGCTCAGTTGATTTACAATAAGAGCTCCTGAGTGGTAGACAGGGAACCTGTCTATCAACTCTGTTATACTTTCCACTCCCAAGTGCTTAGTACAGTTCTGAATATAGTAAGCACTCAGTGAATATAATTGATGGATTAATTTATTCCTTTGGAAAAATTTGGAGAACTCACGCTTGGGTACAAAGATCGGGTCCCTGCCCAATACTTGGATCATTCAAGTCAAAAGATGACGATTTTCTCCCCAATGTGGAAACCATTCCCTGCAACGATCCTCCTCAGGGCAGTCATCATGTCCCGGTTCCTCATGTTGTAGACGTGGGGGTGAGGGCGTGGGGCACCACAGTTTAGAACACGGACACCAGCAGGTCCGGGGTCAGGGAGGTTTCTGAGGGTGGCTTGACGTGATCGAAGTCAGACATCGTGAGAAACACGGTGAACACTAGAACGTGAGGCACGGAGATGGAGAAGGATTTCGACCGACTATAGGCTGATGGGATCCTCAGCACAGTGGATAAGATGGAGGCATATGATGCCATGTTGGGGACCAAGCACAGAAAACCCAAACAGGAACCAATAGCAGCAGTCACATCCATAGCAATGTGGCTCTCAGAGCAGTTGATCTTCAGCAGTGAGCGGACGTCGCAGAAGAACTGGGGGTCGACATGGGACCCGCAGAAGAACAGGGAGAAGGTCGAAGCCAAAAACAAGACTCCAAACAGTCTTCCAAAGGGCCAGGAAGTGTCCACAATCTTCCTACAGGCTACTCGGATCATGACGACATCATAGCCAAGGGGATGGCAGATCGCAACGTAGCAGTCGTAGGGCATTGCCGTGAGGATGAACATCTCTGAGCCTTCAAACAGAACCACCGAGAAGACATGGGTGGCACTGCCCAGGAAGGAAATGGACCTGTGGTCTGTCAGGGAGTTGTGGATAGATTGGAGGACGGTGACAGACATGAGGCAGAGGTCGATGATGGGCTTGAGGAAGAAGTACATGGGAGTGTGGAGGTGCCAGTCGAGGGCGGTGAAGGCGACGAAGAGAAGATTCCCCCATTAGGGCCGCCGTATAGAGCAGGAGGAACAGTGTGGCCTGAACCAGCTACAGTTCCCGGACCTCCGAGAATCCCGGTAGGAGGAATTCTGTCTTCACTGTGACATCGGTCATTTTCCGGGAATTGACGTTGACTTCCTAAAGACATTTAGAAAAGATAGGGATGAAAATAATATTGCAGAGAAACGTGCAGAGGAGAGAAGAAAATCTTTGGGTTGGAGAGAATCTTGGTTTTTATGGTAATTTGTCACACCCACTGTGTTCCAGACAGTGTACTGAGCACTGGAGTAGATAGAAGCTTATCAAGTTGTACATCTCCTCCAATCAACCTGCCTTGGTTCAGGACAACACTGAAACCATTCTTGACTCCTAGAAGTCTATTCCATTTGCAAACATCTGAAAGGATTTTGGTTACATAATTCTACATAATTGGAGAAGCAGCATCGCCTAGCGGAATGAGGATGGTCCTGGAAGTCTAGGGGACTTTGGTCTAAATCCCCGCTCTGCCACTTACCTGCTGGGTGACCGCGTGCAAGTCACTTAACTTTTCTGTTCCACAGTTTCCTCATCTGTAAAATGGGGTATAAAACGATGAGCCCCATGTGGGAAAAGGGCAGTGTCCAATCTGATTATATCATATCTATCCCAGCACTGAGTATGGTACTTGGCACATGGTAAGCACTTAACAAATACCACAATTATTATTATTAATAAAGAACAGGAATATTCCTGTTATATCTTAAGTTTATATTGAAATTTCCCTTTCCTGCCCCTTACCTTTCCCCTGCTCCTCTCCGGAGTCACCGGACCTGTTCCGGGCTGGGGGCTTCCTGTGGTCCCGCCCCTCACAATCTAAATAACTGTCCAGTCCGACGTGGTTCCCGCTCTGGAATTTCTTCCTAGTCAACGGATTAATCATCATTCCCTTTCCGAAATTAATAAAAACCCTGGAGATTTGAACCTCTTTTCATGCCAGGAATTAGGACCATCTGAATATCTCAGCCGAAGCAGCGTGGTCTAATGGAAAGAGTCCGGGCCTGGGAGTCAGAGGACCTGGGTTGTAATTCCAGCTCCACCGTTGGTCTGCTGTGTGACCTTGGGCAAGTCACTTCACTTCCCTGTTCCTCAGTCCCCTCCTCTGACAAATGGGAATTCAATACATGTTTTCCCTTTTACTGTGAGCCTCATGTGGGATCTGATTACTTTGTATTTACCCCAGTGCTTAATATAGAGCTTGGCACATAGTAAGCACTGAACAAATTTCATTTTTTAAAAATGGGGAGAGGGTAGAGGAGGGAAGCAGAGAATTGTTGGAGAAATGAAATCTAAGTGGGCCGCACTGCTCATGGGCCTTGTTCTACAAAACAGCAGTAGGGCAGGAGAAGGGTACTGTATGTCCTCTCAGAACTTTACTGCAGATTCTAGTGGCAAGCAGGACCAGAAGTCATTTTGGAAAGATCTGGTACAGGACCCATTTTAGGATGCAACAAGGGGTGGCCATTTTGGTAGTAGTAGCAATCAGTCAATCGATCATATTTATTAAGTGCTTACTATGTGCAAGGTAATGCACTGAGCATTTGGGAGAGAAAAATATAACAGAGTTGGCAGACATGTTCCCTGTACACAGAGAGCTTACAGTCTAAAGAGAGAGGCAGACATTAATATCAATAAATAAATGACAGATCTGGACATGAGTTGTGTGGGGCAGAAGGTGGAGTGCACACCCAACTGCAAGGGTGATGCAGAAGGGAGTGAGAGAAGAGGGCTTACTCAGGGAAAGCCTCTTGGAGGAGTTGAACCTTCAATATGGCTTTGAAGGTGGGGAGAGTAATTGTTGGACGTGAAGAGGGAGGATGTTCCAGGCCAGAGACAGGACAGAGGCGAGGGGTCGACAGGGGATCGAGGGGTCGAGGTATAGTGAGTAGCATCAGATGAGCAGAGTGTGTGGTCTGTATCGTCGTGGAAAACAAGGGCACGGTGATTTAGAAAAGATTATGTAACCCTTGAGAAATGGGTCTTAGATCAAAACCTTCCTCAGAGCGACCTTCATGTCCCTGTTTCTCAAGACCATCCTCTCACACCCAGCAGCCTCCCCAAGGCAGCCTGCATGTCCCTGTTCCTTAGACTGTGGATGAGTGGGTTCAGGGAGGGGGGGCAGCACAGAGAAGAACACGGACACCAGCAGGTCCTGGGTCGAGGGGGAGTCTGACACAGGCTTGAGGTAAGTAAAGGCTTCGGTCGGGAGAGAAACGGTGACGACGGCGAGGTGGGACAGGCAGGTGGAGAAGGCTTTGGCTTGACTCTCGGTCGACGGGAACCTCAGCACGGCGGAGAAGATTTGGATGTAGGTGACGACGATGGAGATGAAGGAGACGAAACCAAGGCCAATACCCATAGCCACAGTGCGTGCGACAATGTGAGTTTCTGAGCAGGAGATTTTCAGTAAGGAGGGGACTTCTCAGAAGAACTGCTGGATCACGGTAGACTCACAGAAGCTTAATGTGAATGTTCCGGCTGAGTACACCCCTCCGAAAAGCCCTCCGCTAAGCCAGGAGATGGAGGCCATCTTTCCGAAGGCCCCTGAGTCCATGATGACATCGTAGCGCAGGGGACAGCAGACGGCGGTGTAGCGGTTGTAGGACACCGCCATGCGGACAGACAGCTCTGAAGCAGCAAACAGATCCACCAAAATGAACTGGGCCACACAGCGTCTGATATAGATGGATCTGTTGTTGATCAGGAAGTTGTGGATGGGTTTGGGGCGGTGATGGAGCTGTAGCAGATGTCGAGGACGGACAGATCCTGAAAAAGAAGTACATGGGGGTGTGAAGGGGCCGTTCGAGGGCAGTGACGGCATCGATGAGGAGATTCCCGGTCAGGGCCTCCAGGTAGACGAGGAGGAACGGCGCGACATGGACCAGCTGCAGCTTCTGTACCTCCGAGAATCCCAGCAGAAGGAAATCCCTCACTGCCTTGTCTTTGGCCTTATGATCTGAGGATTGCCTGAGGGTACCAGAAAAGCAACTGAATATCAAGCTGAGAAAAACATAAATAAGAGAAGTTGTTAGGTTGCATCAGACCTCTCAGATTCCTCTTTCTCCTTCCTCTGGCCTGGAATGAAGACAAGCATTCAAACTGATTTATTCTTCCTAGAACGTTCCCTGTTCTTTAATGTTTGTGAGGATTGGGATACTGCAACTCCTATTATTTATCTATTCGCAGTAGGCTATCTGTCCTGGAATGCCCTCTCCCTTCATGTCTGTCAGACCACCACTCTCAGGAGAGAAGTCGCCTAACTTCTCTTTTTTTAAAATGGTACTTGTTAAGCGCTTACTATATACCAAGCACTGTTCTAAGCACTGGGGCAGATCCAGGCTACAGAGGTTCAACACAATCCCTGTCATACTTGGGGCTCACAGTCTTAATCACCATTTTACAGGTGAGGTAACTGAAGCAAAGAGAAGTGAGGTGTCTGGCCCAGGGTACCGCAGCAGACAAGTGGCAGAGCTGGCATTAGAATCTAGATCCTCTGACTCCCCGGCCTGGGCTCTATCCACGCACCCAGCGGCTACCATTCGAGGAAAGAAGCCCGCCCTGGTTCTGACCCATGACCTTACATAGTCAGTTAACATCGATTGCATCTGTGAGGCAAAACCAAAAAAAATCCATGTTTCCTGTAAAGGTTCCCCTTCCCTGTTCTTCAGACTCACCGGGACAGGCCGGGAAGATAGGAGGGGCCTCTCTCTGTTGGTCTCTGCGGTGTCGGCTGGTCTCGGCTGGTCTTGGCTGGTCTCGGTTGGTCTTGGTTGCCCTGGGCCCGACGCGCCTCCCATCTGTCTCCAGGATAATCCTGGCTGATCCCAGAATGCTCTGGTGCAGGTACCTAGTATTTCCGATTTATCTGCCCTCCCTCGCCTCCCTGTTTCTAGACTGTGAACCCGTTGTGGGCAGGGATTGTATCCCTTTGTTCTTGACCTGTACTTTCCAAATGCTTATTACAGTGCTCTGGACATAGGAAGAGCTCAATAAATACGATTGAATGCATGAATGACGGAGTAATCTGGTTGGGTATAGCCCTTGTCCACATGGGCAGCGTGGCTCAGTGCCAAGAGCCTGGGCTTTTCAGTCAGAGGTCATGGGTTCGAATCCCGGCTCCGCCACATGTCTGCTGTGTGACCTTGGGAAAGTCATTGAATTTCTCAGAGCCTCAGTTCCCTCATCTGTCAAATGGGAATGAAGACTGTGAACACCACGTGGGACAACCCGATCACCTTGTATCCTCCCCCAGCGCTTAGAACAGTGCTTTGCACATAGTTAGCACTTAACAAATGCCATCATTATTATGGGACTCACAGTCTAAGTAAGGGGGGCATAGGATTTAATCCCCATTTTACAGATGGGGAAGATAGGAGAAATAAAGTGACTTGTCCAAGGTCGACTAGCTACCATGTGGCTAAATGCTGGGTAGTTACAAGATAATCACTTTGGATAATCAGTCCTTCAGAGGGGGTAACTGAAGCACTGGGAAATGAAGTGACTTGCCCAAGGTCACACAGAAGATGAGCGGTGAAGCCAGTATTGGAACCTAGGTTCTCTGACACCCAGGCCAGGGCTCTTTCCACTAGGCCAAGCTGCTTCTTGTCTCCAGAGGCTAACTGAATTTGCCAATCTGTCACTTTCTACCTTTGTGTTGAGGGCTCTGATTCTCCATTGGTTACTCTGAGTAACCAATTATATTCCCCCAGTGAGTCTATGACGATATATTATATTTTTGATATATTCTATTTTTGTTATGGTATTTAAGTACTTAGTGTCAGACACTGTTCTAAGCGCTGGGATAGATACAAGGCAATCAGGTTGCACACAATTCCTGTCCCATATGAAGTTCACAGTCTACATAGGAGGGTGAACAAGTATTGCACATTCATTTTACAGCTGAGGAAACTGAGTCCCAGAGAAGTGAAGCGACTTGCCCAAGGTCACCCGGCAAGCATTCGGGAGATCTGGACTCTCATGCCCAGGTTCTGTCCACTAAATCATGCTGCTTCTGCTATTCAGAAGCTTATCACTCTCTCCCTGTCTCTCTCTTTCTCTCTGGATATGGGTATATTTATGTAGAAGTAGATTCTGTTGTTGCCATGGGAATATCTCGGGCCAGGACCGTTGCTGCAGTGGGGGGTGTCAGGTTCCTACCTCTGCAGGACCTCAGGAATCATGTGATCAGAGGGTTCTCGCGTCGCCTGGCCCACGAGGCCCTTCCACAGAGGCCCAAGCCAGTCTTCCAGGGATCCCCCTCAGAGCAGCGACTGCTTCATCTGCGAGGACGGAGTTCGTCTGAAGAGCAGGTCAGCATCCCTGGGAGAGCGCAGAGTGGCTGAAGGCCCCTGGCCGCCCCTTTGTGGCTGACCGAACCCAGGAATCCGAGGAAAAAGGGGAGATCAGCCCAGTCCAGAGGAGGTCAGTGCCCCCCATTCCACAAGCCCCGGCTGCCCTGGTGAGAATGGACGGGGTTGGAGAGAGCAGGATGGAACCAGAAGAAAGAAGCCAGAGATGGAGCCATTCTGGGGAGATACTCTCACTTAGGGAACAGGTTAGAGTTCATTCATTCATTCAATCATAGTTATTGAACGCTTACTATGTGCAGAGCACTGTAGTGAGTGTTTAGAAAATACAATTCAGCAACAAATAGAGACAATCCCTGCCCACAACGGGATCGTAGTCTAGAAGTGGGAGAGATCAGTTCAGACCAAGACCGTACCTCAAACAGGGTAGGCTTGCAGGAGGGGAACGGCTTGTCAGCAGTAGTAAGTCATTAATAATTTTGGTACATTTTAAGCGCTTACTGTATGCCAAGCACTGTTCTTAGCGCTGGGTCATATACAAGTTAATCAGGTTGGACACAGTCCCTGTTCATCATAAGGCTCACACTCTTATCCCCATTTTACAGATGAGGTAACCGAGGCACAGGGGAGTAAATTGATTTGCTCTAAGTCACACAGCAGACTTGTGAGGGAACCGGGATTAGAAACCACATCCTTCTGACTCCCAGGTTCGTGCCCTATCTACCAGTGGCCCCATCACCGACACAGCTCTCCTCCCTCCGGCATCCCCACCCTGGCTATCATGGCAATAGCCTGCTAGGCTCAGATGCTACAATCGAGCAACGGCACGATGTTACAGTTACTTCGGCTGTCAGTGATTCCTCTATGTCAAAAACATTTTCAACGGGAAAGTGATTGTCAGCGATGAGAGAGTGTGACTGATTCTGGGAAAATCCCCGGTTCCACCATCAATTCTTCTGAACTGAAGTTCTCCTACGAATCAATACCTTTCTGTGTCAGGAGAGTTTGCGTATGCCAGTGTACCTTAGAGCTATACCATTGAGAGATACTCTTGCTGGGGCTACCCATACCAGAAAGGTCTAAAAGGAAGCATCAGACAAAGTTGATTTACCTGTGCTGGGCAGCAGCGGGATGAGAAAGAGTCAAAGGCAGATGATTAAATGATCAAAGTGTTGATCAAAGACAACAGCAGAGATTCATGTTTAAACTGTGCGGAAGGAGGTGATGGTAAACCACTTATTTATGTTTACCCAAAAAACTCTATGAATGCACACACCAGAATCATTACTGGTTGTTTATCTATAAAGCCTTCTTGGTAAACGAATGTCAGTGGTTTAACATTGCGTTCTTCCATGCAGTAAACGTGAGTCTCCGCCCTCGACTCCTTCCCTTTCCGTTGCTACCTAGCACTGGTGAGTTTTGAGTTGTAGCAGATTGCCTCCCACTCGCAAGCCACTGGCCAAGCTAGGAATGGAATGGACAGGCCTCTGCTTGACTCTCCCTCCCTTTGTTTCCACTCTTCTAGACTGTAAACCCACTGTGGACAGGGATTGTTTCTCTTTATTGCTGAATTGTACTTTCCAAGCACTTAGTACGGTTCTCTGCACAAGGTAAACGCTCAAATAAATACGACTGAATGAATGAATGAATTGCCTGTGAAGAATCTTGTATCGCCTATGAACTTGAATACTCGCAAACTCCCCATAGCGTTTGTGTTAAAACTGTATTTATCTTATTGTTTACACAGTAAAATATACCTTTTCTTCCTTCCTCTTGTCTATAGTTTATGGTGGCTTTTTCCTCTGTTAAATTGTAAGTTGGTTGAAGGCAGGGATTGTGTCTTCTGTTTGTCTTCTCCCAAGTGCTTAGAAAAGTGCTCTGCACCTAGTCAGAGTCTAATAAATACCATTGATTGACTGATTGATCATACCTACGACTTCCACTATTCTATTCAAAGCACCTACTACAGTGATCAGGCTCAGTTGATTTACAATAAGAGCTCCTGAGTGGTAGACAGTGAACCTGTCTATCAACTCTGTTATACTTTCCACTCCCAAGTGCTTAGTACAGTTCTGAATATAGTAAGCACTCAGTGAATATAATTGATGGATTAATTGATTCCTTTGGAAAAATTTGGAGAACTCACACTTGGTTACAAAGATCGGGTCCCTGTCCAATACTTGGATCATTCAAGTCAAAAGATGACGATTTTCTTCCCAATGTGGAAACCATTCCCTGCAACGATCCTCCTCAGGGCAGTCATCATGTCCCGGTTCCTCATGTTGTAGACGTGGGGGTGAGGGCGTGGGGCACCACAGTTTAGAACACGGACACCAGCAGGTCCGGGGTCAGGGAGGTTTCTGAGGGTGGCTTGACGTGATCGAAGGCAGACATCGTGAGAAACACTGTGACCACTAGAACGTGAGGCACGGAGATGGAGAAGGATTTCGACCGACTATAGGCTGATGGGATCCTCAGCACAGTGGATAAGATGGAGGCATATGATGCCATGTTGGGGACCAAGCACAGAAAACCCAAACAGGAACCAATAGCAGCAGTCACATCCATAGCAATGTGGCTCTCAGAGCAGTTGATCTTCAGCAGTGAGCGGACGTCGCAGAAGAACTGGGGGTCGACATGGGACCCGCAGAAGAACAGGGAGAAGGTCGAAGCCAAAAACAAGACTCCAAACAGTCTTCCAAAGGGCCAGGAAGTGTCCACAATCTTCCTACAGGCTACTCGGATCATGACGACATCATAGCCAAGGGGATGGCAGATCGCAACGTAGCAGTCGTAGGGCATTGCCGTGAGGATGAACATCTCTGAGCCTTCAAACAGAACCACCGAGAAGACATGGGTGGCACTGCCCAGGAAGGAAATGGACCTGTGGTCTGTCAGGGAGTTGTGGATAGATTGGAGGACGGTGACAGACATGAGGCAGAGGTCGATGATGGGCTTGAGGAAGAAGTACATGGGAGTGTGGAGGTGCCAGTCGAGGGCGGTGAAGGCGACGAAGAGAAGATTCCCCCATTAGGGCCGCCGTATAGAGCAGGAGGAACAGTGTGGCCTGAACCAGCTACAGTTCCCGGACCTCCGAGAATCCCGGTAGGAGGAATTCTGTCTTCACTGTGACATCGGTCATTTTCCGGGAATTGACGTTGACTTCCTAAAGACATTTAGAAAAGATAGGGATGAAAATAATATTGCAGAGAAACGTGCAGAGGAGAGAAGAAAATCTTTGGGTTGGAGAGAATCTTGGTTTTTATGGTAATTTGTCACACCCACTGTGTTCCAGACAGTGTACTGAGCACTGGAGTAGATAGAAGCTTATCAAGTTGTACATCTCCTCCAATCAACCTGCCTTGGTTCAGGACAACACTGAAACCATTCTTGACTCCTAGAAGTCTATTCCATTTGCAAACATCTGAAAGGATTTTGGTTACATAATTCTACATAATTGGAGAAGCAGCATCGCCTAGCGGAATGAGGATGGTCCTGGAAGTCTAGGGGACTTTGGTCTAAATCCCCGCTCTGCCACTTACCTGCTGGGTGACCGCGTGCAAGTCACTTAACTTTTCTGTTCCACAGTTTCCTCATCTGTAAAATGGGGTATAAAACGATGAGCCCCATGTGGGAAAAGGGCAGTGTCCAATCTGATTATATCATATCTATCCCAGCACTGAGTATGGTACTTGGCACATGGTAAGCACTTAACAAATACCACAATTATTATTATTAATAAAGAACAGGAATATTCCTGTTATATCTTAAGTTTATATTGAAATTTCCCTTTCCTGCCCCTTACCTTTCCCCTGCTCCTCTCCGGAGTCACCGGACCTGTTCTGGGCTGGGGGCTTCCTGTGGTCCCGCCCCTCACAATCTAAATAACTGTCCAGTCCGACGTGGTTCCCGCTCTGGAATTTCTTCCTAGTCAACGGATTAATCATCATTCCCTTTCCGAAATTAATAAAAACCCTGGAGATTTGAACCTCTTTTCATGCCAGGAATTAGGACCATCTGAATATCTCAGCCGAAGCAGCGTGGTCTAATGGAAAGAGTCCGGGCCTGGGAGTCAGAGGACCTGGGTTGTAATTCCAGCTCCACCGTTGGTCTGCTGTGTGACCTTGGGCAAGTCACTTCACTTCCCTGTTCCTCAGTCCCCTCCTCTGACAAATGGGAATTCAATACATGTTTTCCCTTTTACTGTGAGCCTCATGTGGGATCTGATTACTTTGTATTTACCCCAGTGCTTAATATAGAGCTTGGCACATAGTAAGCACTGAACAAATTTCATTTTTTAAAAATGGGGAGAGGGTAGAGGAGGGAAGCAGAGAATTGTTGGAGAAATGAAATCTAAGTGGGCCGCACTGCTCATGGGCCTTGTTCTACAAAACAGCAGTAGGGCAGGAGAAGGGTACTGTATGTCCTCTCAGAACTTTACTGCAGATTCTAGTGGCAAGCAGGACCAGAAGTCATTTTGGAAAGATCTGGTACAGGACCCATTTTAGGATGCAACAAGGGGTGGCCATTTTGGTAGTAGTAGCAATCAGTCAATCGATCATATTTATTAAGTGCTTACTATGTGCAAGGTAATGCACTGAGCATTTGGGAGAGAAAAATATAACAGAGTTGGCAGACATGTTCCCTGTACACAGAGAGCTTACAGTCTAAAGAGAGAGGCAGACATTAATATCAATAAATAAATGACAGATCTGGACATGAGTTGTGTGGGGCAGAAGGTGGAGTGCACACCCAACTGCAAGGGTGATGCAGAAGGGAGTGAGAGAAGAGGGCTTACTCAGGGAAAGCCTCTTGGAGGAGTTGAACCTTCAATATGGCTTTGAAGGTGGGGAGAGTAATTGTTGGACGTGAAGAGGGAGGATGTTCCAGGCCAGAGACAGGACAGAGGCGAGGGGTCGACAGGGGATCGAGGGGTCGAGGTATAGTGAGTAGCATCAGATGAGCAGAGTGTGTGGTCTGTATCGTCGTGGAAAACAAGGGCACGGTGATTTAGAAAAGATTATGTAACCCTTGAGAAATGGGTCTTAGATCAAAACCTTCCTCAGAGCGACCTTCATGTCCCTGTTTCTCAAGACCATCCTCTCACACCCAGCAGCCTCCCCAAGGCAGCCTGCATGTCCCTGTTCCTTAGACTGTGGATGAGTGGGTTCAGGGAGGGGGGGCAGCACAGAGAAGAACACGGACACCAGCAGGTCCTGGGTCGAGGGGGAGTCTGACACAGGCTTGAGGTAAGTAAAGGCTTCGGTCGGGAGAGAAACGGTGACGACGGCGAGGTGGGACAGGCAGGTGGAGAAGGCTTTGGCTTGACTCTCGGTCGACGGGAACCTCAGCACGGCGGAGAAGATTTGGATGTAGGTGACGACGATGGAGATGAAGGAGACGAAACCAAGGCCAATACCCATAGCCACAGTGCGTGCGACAATGTGAGTTTCTGAGCAGGAGATTTTCAGTAAGGAGGGGACTTCTCAGAAGAACTGCTGGATCACGGTAGACTCACAGAAGCTTAATGTGAATGTTCCGGCTGAGTACACCCCTCCGAAAAGCCCTCCGCTAAGCCAGGAGATGGAGGCCATCTTTCCGAAGGCCCCTGAGTCCATGATGACATCGTAGCGCAGGGGACAGCAGACGGCGGTGTAGCGGTTGTAGGACACCGCCATGCGGACAGACAGCTCTGAAGCAGCAAACAGATCCACCAAAATGAACTGGGCCACACAGCGTCTGATATAGATGGATCTGTTGTTGATCAGGAAGTTGTGGATGGGTTTGGGGCGGTGATGGAGCTGTAGCAGATGTCGAGGACGGACAGATCCTGAAAAAGAAGTACATGGGGGTGTGAAGGGGCCGTTCGAGGGCGGTGACGGCGTCGAAGAAGAGATTTCCCGGTCAGGGCCTCCAGGTAGACGAGGAGGAACGGCGCGACATGGACCAGCTGCAGCTTCTGTACCTCCGAGAATCCCAGCAGAAGGAAATCCCTCACTGCCTTGTCGTTGGCACTATGGTCTGAGGACTGCCTGAGGGTACCAAGAAAGCAATTGAATATCATTCCGAGAAAAACATAAGCAAGAGAAATTGTTAGGTTGCATCAGACCTCTCAGATTCCTCTTTCTCCTTCCTCTGGCCTTGAATGAAGACAAGCATTCAAACCGATTTATTCTTCCTAGAACGTTCCCTGTTCTTTAATGTTTGTGAGGATTGGGATACTGCAACTCCTATTATTTATCTATTCGCAGTAGGCTATCTGTCCTGGAATGCCCTCTCCCTTCATGTCTGTCAGACCACCACTCTCAGGAGAGAAGTCGCCTAACTTCTCTTTTTTTAAAATGGTACTTGTTAAGCGCTTACTATATACCAAGCACTGTTCTAAGCACTGGGGCAGATCCAGGCTACAGAGGTTCAACACAATCCCTGTCATACTTGGGGCTCACAGTCTTAATCACCATTTTACAGGTGAGGTAACTGAAGCAAAGAGAAGTGAGGTGTCTGGCCCAGGGTACCGCAGCAGACAAGTGGCAGAGCTGGCATTAGAATCTAGATCCTCTGACTCCCCGGCCTGGGCTCTATCCACGCACCCAGCGGCTACCATTCGAGGAAAGAAGCCCGCCCTGGTTCTGACCCATGACCTTACATAGTCAGTTAACATCGATTGCATCTGTGAGGCAAAACCAAAAAAAATCCATGTTTCCTGTAAAGGTTCCCCTTCCCTGTTCTTCAGACTCACCGGGACAGGCCGGGAAGATAGGAGGGGCCTCTCTCTGTTGGCCTCTGCTGGTCTCTGCGGTGTCGGCTGGTCTCGGCTGGTCTTGGCTGGTCTCGGTTGGTCTTGGTTGCCCTGGGCCCGACGCGCCTCCCATCTGTCTCCAGGATAATCCTGGCTGATCCCAGAATGCTCTGGTGCAGGTACCTAGTATTTCCGATTTATCTGCCCTCCCTCGCCTCCCTGTTTCTAGACTGTGAACCCGTTGTGGGCAGGGATTGTATCTCTTTGTTCTTGACCTGTACTTTCCAAATGCTTATTACAGTGCTCTGGACATAGGAAGAGCTCAATAAATACGATTGAATGCATGAATGACGGAGTAATCTGGTTGGGTATAGCCCTTGTCCACATGGGCAGCGTGGCTCAGTGCCAAGAGCCTGGGCTTTTCAGTCAGAGGTCATGGGTTCGAATCCCGGCTCCGCCACATGTCTGCTGTGTGACCTTGGGAAAGTCATTGAATTTCTCAGAGCCTCAGTTCCCTCATCTGTCAAATGGGAATGAAGACTGTGAACACCACGTGGGACAACCCGATCACCTTGTATCCTCCCCCAGCGCTTAGAACAGTGCTTTGCACATAGTTAGCACTTAACAAATGCCATCATTATTATGGGACTCACAGTCTAAGTAAGGGGGGCATAGGATTTAATCCC
Organism: Tachyglossus aculeatus; assembly: GCF_015852505.1. Classification (NCBI taxonomy): domain Eukaryota; kingdom Metazoa; phylum Chordata; class Mammalia; order Monotremata; family Tachyglossidae; genus Tachyglossus; species Tachyglossus aculeatus. The sequence goes on from NW_024044878.1 coordinate 209,638, forward strand.
CATTTTACAGATGGGGAAGATAGGAGAAATAAAGTGACTTGTCCAAGGTCGACTAGCTACCATGTGGCTAAATGCTGGGTAGTTACAAGATAATCACTTTGGATAATCAGTCCTTCAGAGGGGGTAACTGAAGCACTGGGAAATGAAGTGACTTGCCCAAGGTCACACAGAAGATGAGCGGTGAAGCCAGTATTGGAACCTAGGTTCTCTGACACCCAGGCCAGGGCTCTTTCCACTAGGCCAAGCTGCTTCTTGTCTCCAGAGGCTAACTGAATTTGCCAATCTGTCACTTTCTACCTTTGTGTTGAGGGCTCTGATTCTCCATTGGTTACTCTGAGTAACCAATTATATTCCCCCAGTGAGTCTATGACGATATATTATATTTTTGATATATTCTATTTTTGTTATGGTATTTAAGTACTTAGTGTCAGACACTGTTCTAAGCGCTGGAATAGATACAAGGCAATCAGGTTGCACACAATCCCTGTCCCATATGAAGTTCACAGTCTACATAGGAGGGTGAACAAGTATTGCACATTCATTTTACAGCTGAGGAAACTGAGTCCCAGAGAAGTGAAGCGACTTGCCCAAGGTCACCCGGCAAGCATTCGGGAGATCTGGACTCTCATGCCCAGGTTCTGTCCACTAAATCCTGCTGCTTCTGCTATTCAGAAGCTTATCACTCTCTCCCGGTCTCTCTCTTTCTCTCTGGATATGGGTATATTTATGTAGAAGTAGATTCTGTTGTTGCCATGGGAATATCTCGGGCCAGGACCGTTGCTGCAGTGGGGGGTGTCAGGTTCCTACCTCTGCAGGACCTCAGGAATCATGTGATCAGAGGGTTCTCGCGTCGCCTGGCCCACGAGGCCCTTCCACAGAGGCCCAAGCCAGTCTTCCAGGGATCCCCCTCAGAGCAGCGACTGCTTCATCTGCGAGGACGGAGTTCGTCTGAAGAGCAGGTCAGCATCCCTGGGAGAGCGCAGAGTGGCTGAAGGCCCCTGGCCGCCCCTTTGTGGCTGACCGAACCCAGGAATCCGAGGAAAAAGGGGAGATCAGCCCAGTCTAGAGGAGGTCAGTGCCCCCCATTCCACAAGCCCCGGCTGCCCTGGTGAGAATGGACGGGGTTGGAGAGAGCAGGATGGAACCAGAAGAAAGAAGCCAGATATGGAGCCATTCTGGGGAGATACTCTCAGGGAACAGGTTAGAGTTCATTCATGCATTCAATCATATTTATTGAATGCTTACTATGTGCAGAGCACTGTAGTGAGTGTTTAGAAAATACAATTCAGAAACAAATAGAGACAATCCCTGCCCACAACGGGATCATAGTCTAGAAGAGGGAGAGATCAGTTCAGACCAAGACCGTACCTCAAATAGGGTAGGCTTGTAGGAGGAGAATGGCTTGCCAGCAGTAGTAAGTCATTAATAATTTTGGTACATTTTAAGCGCTTACTGTATGCCAAGCACTGTTCTTAGCGCTGGGTCATATACAAGTTAATCAGGTTGGACACAGTCCCTGTTCATCATAAGGCTCACACTCTTATCCCCATTTTACAGATGAGGTAACCGAGGCACAGGGGGGTAAATTGATTTGCTCAAAGTCACACAGCAGACTTGTGAGGGAACCGGGATTAGAAACCACATCCTTCTGACTCCCAGGTTCGTGCCCTATCTACCAGTGGCCCCATCACCGACACAGCTCTCCTCCCTCCGGCATCCCCACCCTGGCTATCATGGCAATAGCCTGCTAGGCTCAGATGCTACAATCGAGCAACGGCACGATGTTACAGTTACTTCGGCTGTCAGTGATTCCTCTATGTCAAAAACATTTTCAACGGGAAAGTGATTGTCAGCGATGAGAGAGTGTGACTGATTCTGGGAAAATCCCCGGTTCCACCATCAATTCTTCTGAACTGAAGTTCTCCTACGAATCAATACCTTTCTGTGTCAGGAGAGTTTGCGTATGCCAGTGTACCTTAGAGCTATACCATTGAGAGATACTCTTGCTGGGGCTACCCATACCAGAAAGGTCTAAAAGGAAGCATCAGACAAAGTTGATTTACCTGTGCTGGGCAGCAGCGGGATGAGAAAGAGTCAAAGGCAGATGATTAAATGATCAAAGTGTTGATCAAAGACAACAGCAGAGATTCATGTTTAAACTGTGCGGAAGGAGGTGATGGTAAACCACTTATTTATGTTTACCCAAAAAACTCTATGAATGCACACACCAGAATCATTACTGGTTGTTTATCTATAAAGCCTTCTTGGTAAACGAATGTCAGTGGTTTAACATTGCGTTCTTCCATGCAGTAAACGTGAGTCTCCGCCCTCGACTCCTTCCCTTTCCGTTGCTACCTAGCACTGGTGAGTTTTGAGTTGTAGCAGATTGCCTCCCACTCGCAAGCCACTGGCCAAGCTAGGAATGGAATGGACAGGCCTCTGCTTGACTCTCCCTCCCTTTGTTTCCACTCTTCTAGACTGTAAACCCACTGTGGACAGGGATTGTTTCTCTTTATTGCTGAATTGTACTTTCCAAGCACTTAGTACGGTTCTCTGCACAAGGTAAACGCTCAAATAAATACGACTGAATGAATGAATGAATTGCCTGTGAAGAATCTTGTATCGCCTATGAACTTGAATACTCGCAAACTCCCCATAGCGTTTGTGTTAAAACTGTATTTATCTTATTGTTTACACAGTAAAATATACCTTTTCTTCCTTCCTCTTGTCTATAGTTTATGGTGGCTTTTTCCTCTGTTAAATTGTAAGTTGGTTGAAGGCAGGGATTGTGTCTTCTGTTTGTCTTCTCCCAAGTGCTTAGAAAAGTGCTCTGCACCTAGTCAGAGTCTAATAAATACCATTGATTGACTGATTGATCATACCTACGACTTCCACTATTCTATTCAAAGCACCTACTACAGTGATCAGGCTCAGTTGATTTACAATAAGAGCTCCTGAGTGGTAGACAGTGAACCTGTCTATCAACTCTGTTATACTTTCCACTCCCAAGTGCTTAGTACAGTTCTGAATATAGTAAGCACTCAGTGAATATAATTGATGGATTAATTGATTCCTTTGGAAAAATTTGGAGAACTCACACTTGGTTACAAAGATCGGGTCCCTGTCCAATACTTGGATCATTCAAGTCAAAAGATGACGATTTTCTTCCCAATGTGGAAACCATTCCCTGCAACGATCCTCCTCAGGGCAGTCATCATGTCCCGGTTCCTCATGTTGTAGACGTGGGGGTGAGGGCGTGGGGCACCACAGTTTAGAACACGGACACCAGCAGGTCCGGGGTCAGGGAGGTTTCTGAGGGTGGCTTGACGTGATCGAAGGCAGACATCGTGAGAAACACTGTGACCACTAGAACGTGAGGCACGGAGATGGAGAAGGATTTCGACCGACTATAGGCTGATGGGATCCTCAGCACAGTGGATAAGATGGAGGCATATGATGCCATGTTGGGGACCAAGCACAGAAAACCCAAACAGGAACCAATAGCAGCAGTCACATCCATAGCAATGTGGCTCTCAGAGCAGTTGATCTTCAGCAGTGAGCGGACGTCGCAGAAGAACTGGGGGTCGACATGGGACCCGCAGAAGAACAGGGAGAAGGTCGAAGCCAAAAACAAGACTCCAAACAGTCTTCCAAAGGGCCAGGAAGTGTCCACAATCTTCCTACAGGCTACTCGGATCATGACGACATCATAGCCAAGGGGATGGCAGATCGCAACGTAGCAGTCGTAGGGCATTGCCGTGAGGATGAACATCTCTGAGCCTTCAAACAGAACCACCGAGAAGACATGGGTGGCACTGCCCAGGAAGGAAATGGACCTGTGGTCTGTCAGGGAGTTGTGGATAGATTGGAGGACGGTGACAGACATGAGGCAGAGGTCGATGATGGGCTTGAGGAAGAAGTACATGGGAGTGTGGAGGTGCCAGTCGAGGGCGGTGAAGGCGACGAAGAGAAGATTCCCCCATTAGGGCCGCCGTATAGAGCAGGAGGAACAGTGTGGCCTGAACCAGCTACAGTTCCCGGACCTCCGAGAATCCCGGTAGGAGGAATTCTGTCTTCACTGTGACATCGGTCATTTTCCGGGAATTGACGTTGACTTCCTAAAGACATTTAGAAAAGATAGGGATGAAAATAATATTGCAGAGAAACGTGCAGAGGAGAGAAGAAAATCTTTGGGTTGGAGAGAATCTTGGTTTTTATGGTAATTTGTCACACCCACTGTGTTCCAGACAGTGTACTGAGCACTGGAGTAGATAGAAGCTTATCAAGTTGTACATCTCCTCCAATCAACCTGCCTTGGTTCAGGACAACACTGAAACCATTCTTGACTCCTAGAAGTCTATTCCATTTGCAAACATCTGAAAGGATTTTGGTTACATAATTCTACATAATTGGAGAAGCAGCATCGCCTAGCGGAATGAGGATGGTCCTGGAAGTCTAGGGGACTTTGGTCTAAATCCCCGCTCTGCCACTTACCTGCTGGGTGACCGCGTGCAAGTCACTTAACTTTTCTGTTCCACAGTTTCCTCATCTGTAAAATGGGGTATAAAACGATGAGCCCCATGTGGGAAAAGGGCAGTGTCCAATCTGATTATATCATATCTATCCCAGCACTGAGTATGGTACTTGGCACATGGTAAGCACTTAACAAATACCACAATTATTATTATTAATAAAGAACAGGAATATTCCTGTTATATCTTAAGTTTATATTGAAATTTCCCTTTCCTGCCCCTTACCTTTCCCCTGCTCCTCTCCGGAGTCACCGGACCTGTTCTGGGCTGGGGGCTTCCTGTGGTCCCGCCCCTCACAATCTAAATAACTGTCCAGTCCGACGTGGTTCCCGCTCTGGAATTTCTTCCTAGTCAACGGATTAATCATCATTCCCTTTCCGAAATTAATAAAAACCCTGGAGATTTGAACCTCTTTTCATGCCAGGAATTAGGACCATCTGAATATCTCAGCCGAAGCAGCGTGGTCTAATGGAAAGAGTCCGGGCCTGGGAGTCAGAGGACCTGGGTTGTAATTCCAGCTCCACCGTTGGTCTGCTGTGTGACCTTGGGCAAGTCACTTCACTTCCCTGTTCCTCAGTCCCCTCCTCTGACAAATGGGAATTCAATACATGTTTTCCCTTTTACTGTGAGCCTCATGTGGGATCTGATTACTTTGTATTTACCCCAGTGCTTAATATAGAGCTTGGCACATAGTAAGCACTGAACAAATTTCATTTTTTAAAAATGGGGAGAGGGTAGAGGAGGGAAGCAGAGAATTGTTGGAGAAATGAAATCTAAGTGGGCCGCACTGCTCATGGGCCTTGTTCTACAAAACAGCAGTAGGGCAGGAGAAGGGTACTGTATGTCCTCTCAGAACTTTACTGCAGATTCTAGTGGCAAGCAGGACCAGAAGTCATTTTGGAAAGATCTGGTACAGGACCCATTTTAGGATGCAACAAGGGGTGGCCATTTTGGTAGTAGTAGCAATCAGTCAATCGATCATATTTATTAAGTGCTTACTATGTGCAAGGTAATGCACTGAGCATTTGGGAGAGAAAAATATAACAGAGTTGGCAGACATGTTCCCTGTACACAGAGAGCTTACAGTCTAAAGAGAGAGGCAGACATTAATATCAATAAATAAATGACAGATCTGGACATGAGTTGTGTGGGGCAGAAGGTGGAGTGCACACCCAACTGCAAGGGTGATGCAGAAGGGAGTGAGAGAAGAGGGCTTACTCAGGGAAAGCCTCTTGGAGGAGTTGAACCTTCAATATGGCTTTGAAGGTGGGGAGAGTAATTGTTGGACGTGAAGAGGGAGGATGTTCCAGGCCAGAGACAGGACAGAGGCGAGGGGTCGACAGGGGATCGAGGGGTCGAGGTATAGTGAGTAGCATCAGATGAGCAGAGTGTGTGGTCTGTATCGTCGTGGAAAACAAGGGCACGGTGATTTAGAAAAGATTATGTAACCCTTGAGAAATGGGTCTTAGATCAAAACCTTCCTCAGAGCGACCTTCATGTCCCTGTTTCTCAAGACCATCCTCTCACACCCAGCAGCCTCCCCAAGGCAGCCTGCATGTCCCTGTTCCTTAGACTGTGGATGAGTGGGTTCAGGGAGGGGGGGCAGCACAGAGAAGAACACGGACACCAGCAGGTCCTGGGTCGAGGGGGAGTCTGACACAGGCTTGAGGTAAGTAAAGGCTTCGGTCGGGAGAGAAACGGTGACGACGGCGAGGTGGGACAGGCAGGTGGAGAAGGCTTTGGCTTGACTCTCGGTCGACGGGAACCTCAGCACGGCGGAGAAGATTTGGATGTAGGTGACGACGATGGAGATGAAGGAGACGAAACCAAGGCCAATACCCATAGCCACAGTGCGTGCGACAATGTGAGTTTCTGAGCAGGAGATTTTCAGTAAGGAGGGGACTTCTCAGAAGAACTGCTGGATCACGGTAGACTCACAGAAGCTTAATGTGAATGTTCCGGCTGAGTACACCCCTCCGAAAAGCCCTCCGCTAAGCCAGGAGATGGAGGCCATCTTTCCGAAGGCCCCTGAGTCCATGATGACATCGTAGCGCAGGGGACAGCAGACGGCGGTGTAGCGGTTGTAGGACACCGCCATGCGGACAGACAGCTCTGAAGCAGCAAACAGATCCACCAAAATGAACTGGGCCACACAGCGTCTGATATAGATGGATCTGTTGTTGATCAGGAAGTTGTGGATGGGTTTGGGGCGGTGATGGAGCTGTAGCAGATGTCGAGGACGGACAGATCCTGAAAAAGAAGTACATGGGGGTGTGAAGGGGCCGTTCGAGGGCAGTGACGGCATCGATGAGGAGATTCCCTGTCAGGGCCTCCAGGTAAACCAGGAGGAACAGCGCGACATGGACCAGCTGCAGCTTCTGTACCTACGAGAATCCCAGCAGAAGGAAGTCCCTCACTGCCTTGTCGTTGGCACTATGGTCTGAGGACTGCCTGAGGGTACCAAGAAAGCAATTGAATATCATTCCGAGAAAAACATAAGCAAGAGAAATTGTTAGGTTGCATCAGACCTCTCAGATTCCTCTTTCTCCTCCCTCTGGCCTGGAATGAAGACAAGCATTCAAACCGATTTATTCTTCCTAGAACGTTCCCTGTTCTTAAATGTTTGTGAGGATTGAGATATTGCAACTCCTCTTATTTATCTATTCGCACTAGGCTATCTGCCCTGGAATGCCCTCTCCCTTCATGTCTGTCAGACCACCACTCTCAGGAGAGAAATCACTTAACTTCTCTCTTTTTAAAATGGTACTTGTTAAGCGCTTACTATATGCCAAGCACTGTTCTAAGCACTGGGGTAGATCCAAGCTACAGAGGTTCAACACAATCCCTGTCATACTTGGGGCTCACAGTCTTAATCACCATTTTACAGGTGAGGTAACTGAAGCAAAGAGAAGTGAGGTGTCTGGCCCAGGGTACCGCAGCAGACAAGTGGCAGAGCTGGCATTAGAATCTAGATCCTCTGACTCCCCGGCCTGGGCTCTATCCACGCACCCAGCGGCTACCATTCGAGGAAAGAAGCCCGCCCTGGTTCTGACCCATGACCTTACATAGTCAGTTAACATCGATTGCATCTGTGAGGCAAAACCAAAAAAAATCCATGTTTCCTGTAAAGGTTCCCCTTCCCTGTTCTTCAGACTCACCGGGACAGGCCGGGAAGATAGGAGGGGCCTCTCTCTGTTGGCCTCTGCTGGTCTCTGCGGTGTCGGCTGGTCTCGGCTGGTCTTGGCTGGTCTCGGTTGGTCTTGGTTGCCCTGGGCCCGACGCGCCTCCCATCTGTCTCCAGGATAATCCTGGCTGATCCCAGAATGCTCTGGTGCAGGTACCTAGTATTTCCGATTTATCTGCCCTCCCTCAGAGAGGTTGAAACTCTCTGCCATCTAGCCTGGCTCTGTGGAGAGAAGGAGGGTTCCCTCTGGGAGGACCTGCTCATAGTTCCTCTCAGGAGTTGCTCCATAGGAACCCAGCCAGTGTGTGAAGGAGCGTGACCTGGTGGATAGAGCATGGGGATCTGGGTTCTAATACCAACTCAGCAAGCTGTCTGCTCAAGGACCTGGAGCAAATCACTTCTCCGTGCCTCAGTTCTCTCAACTGTAAAATGGGGATTAAGACTTGGAGTCCCATTTAGGACGATTTGCTTGTATCTGTCCTAGCACCTAGTAAAGTGCCTGGCACATAGTAAGCAATTAACAAATACTATAAATATTATCATTATCATTATCATCCCAGACTGAGGTCCCCTTTTCCTCAACTCCCCTCACCTCCCTGTCGCCCCGACTCGCTCCCATTGCTCTAGACCACGGCTCACAGCACTTGTGTGTGTATGTACATATTTATAATTCTATTCTTTTATATTAATGCCTGTTTATTTGTTTTGATGTCTGTCTCCTCCCTTCTAGACTGTAAACCCTGAGAAAGCAGGGATTGTCTCTCTTTAGTGCTGAATTGTACTTTCCAAGCTCTTAGTACAGTGCTATGCACAGATTTAGCGCTCAATAAATATGATTGAATAAATGAATGAATAAATATCATTATTATTAATCCCAGCTCCACCACCTGTCTGCTGAGTGACTTGATATCTATCATTATTCTCTTTTTTAATGGTATTTGTTTAACATTTACTATGTGCCAGGCACTGTACTAAGCCCTGGGGTAGGCACAAGGTAATCACGATGGACACAGTTTCTTTCCCATATGGGGCTCACGGTCTTAATCCCCATTTGACAGATGAGGCAACTGAGACACAGAAAAATGAAGTGACTTGCCCAAGGTCGCACAGCGGACAAGTGGCAGATCAGCTCCTTTTGATTCCCAGTACTGTAATCTACCCACTAGACCAAGTTTCTTCTCTTATCCCATCACTTAATACTGTACTTGAAACATAGTAAGCACTTAAGTACCATTAAAAAAAATAAGGTTATAGTCTTTCCCTCTAGATCCTGCTTTCCTTCTGGACAATTATGACCCAGGATCTGTTCTACCTGGTGCTGTAATGGGCCTCTGATTGTGGTTTATTTTCTGTAGCAATGGTTTTTGGGTAATCCTCTTCCTCTACACCACTACCCCTTTGGTCCTGGCTGCCCTGTCTTTGTGAGACCACCACCAGCCTCACAGTATCCTCTCACAGTCCTCTGACAACTCCACCCTTGGTTTCTGAAATCTGCCCAGTTTCTTTCTGCCCATTGTCCTTCTCTACTTTCTTTGTCTATCTCATCAATCAATCAATCAATCGCATTTATTGAGCGCTTACTTTGTGCAGAGCACTGTACTAAGCGCTTGGGAAGTACAAGTTGGCAACATATAGAGATAGTCCCTACCCAACAGTGGGCTCACAGTCTAGAAGGGGGAAACAGAGAACAAAACCAAACATACTGACAAAATAAAATAAGTAGAATAGATATGTACAAGTAAAATAAATAAATAAATAAATAGAGTAATAAATATGTACAAACATATATACATATATACAGGTGCTGTGGGGAAGGGAAGGAGGTAAGATGGGGGGGGTGGAGAGGGGGACGAGGGGGAGAGGAAGGAAGGGGCTCAGTCTGGGAAGGCCTCCTGGAGGAGGTGAACTCTCAGTAGGATCTTGAAGGGAGGAAGAGAGCTAGCTTGGCGGATGGGCAGAGGGAGGGCATTGCAGGCCCGGGGGATGAAGTGGGCCGGGGGTCGATGGCAGTACAGGTGAGAACACGGTACGGTGAGGAGATTAGCGGCAGAGGAGCGGAGGGTGCGGGGTGGGCTGTAGAAGGAGAGAAGGGAGGTGAGGTAGGAGGGGGTGAGGTGATGGAGAACATTGAAGCCCAGGTTGAGGAGTTTCTGCCTGATGCGCAGATTGATTGGTAGCCACTGGAGATTTTTGAGGAGAGGAGTAACATGCCCAGAGCGTTTCTGGACAAAGACAATCCGGGCAGCAACATGAAGTATGGATTGAAGTGGGGGGAGACACGAGGATGGGAGATCAGAGAGAAGGGAGTCCTCTGAGCTTTGCAGCTTCCTGTTCCCAAGCATTGTGGGGATTGGGATGGCAATCAATCAATCAATAAGTGGATTTTTATTGAGCGCTTACTATTTGCAGAGCACTGTACTGAGCACTTGATTGAGTACAATGCAACGGAGTTGGTAGATACTTGTCCTCAGGAAGCTTACAGTCTACAGCGGGAGACAGACATTAAGGTAGATCGGGGTTAGGGGAAATAGTAGAGCATGAGACTATTTATATAAGTATCGTGGGGCTGGGGTGAGTATCACAGTGCTTAAGGGGTACACTGACAATTTCAGAGTCGAAGCAGAGGGGAGAGCGGACAAGAGAAATGTGTTTCAGCCACAAAGGATCCTCAAGGAGGCCTTCATGTCACTGTTCCTCAGGCTGTAGATAAGGGGGTTCAGTGTTGGGGGCACCACGCTGTAGAACACGGACACCAGCAGTTACAGAGTCGAGGGGGAGTCTGACACGGATTTGAGGTAGGTGAAGCTTCTGGTCCAGAGAAAAACATTGACAATGGCGAGGTGTGGCAGGCAGGTGGAGAAGGGTTTGGCCCGAATCTAAGTGGACGGGAACCTCAGCATGCCCGAGAAGATGTGGACGTAGGAGACAACGATGGAAACAAAGGAGACAAAACCAAAGCCGATACCCATATCCACGCTGACGTCAACGAACACGTGCGTTTCCGAACAGGAGATCTTCAGTAAGGAGGGAATATCGCAGAAGAACTGCTGGATCACGTTGAACTCACAGAAGCTTAATATGAACGTTCCGGCTGAGTACATCGCCCCGAAAAGCCCTCTGCTAAACCAGGAGACGGCGGCTAACTTTCCACAGGCCTCTCGGTCCATGATGGCGTTGTAGCGCAGGGGGCAGCAGATGGCTGCGTAGCGGTCGTAGGACATCGCCGTGAGGACGAACAGTTCTGAAGGAACAAACAGAACCACCAAAACGACCTGGGCCACACAGCTTCTGAAATAGATGGATCTGTTGTTGATAAGGGAGTTCAGGATGTATTTGGGGACGGTGACTGAATTTTAGCAGACGTCGAGGACAGACAGGTTCCTGAGGAAGACGTACATGGGGGTGTGGAGGCGCCGGTCGAGGGCGGTGACAGTGACGATGAGGAGATTCCCCGTCAGGGCCGCCAGTTAGACCAGGAGGAACAACGCGGCGTGGATCAGCTGCAGCTCTCGGACCTCTGAGAAACCCAGCAGGAGGAATTCTCTCACAACTGTGTGATTGACTATGCGGTCTGTGGACTGCCTGAGGGTGTCTCTCCTAGAAAAACATAAGAAAAGTGAAATTGTTAGGTTGCATCGGACCTCTCAGATTCCTCTTTCTCCTGCCTCTGGCTTGGAATGAAGACAAGCATTCAAACCAAGTTATTCTCCCGGAAACTTTCCTTGTTCTTAAATGTTTGTGAGGATTGAGATACTGCAGCTTCTCTTATTCATCTAGTCACACTAGCCTAGCTGCCCTGGAACACCCTCTCCCTACATATTTGACAGACCACCACTCTCCTCTCCCAAATAAACCCAAAGGTAAGGACGAAGCGGCAGGGTGACATGAAGACAGGCAGACACAGAAGAACAGAGTAGGGAGACAGAAGCACAGAGACGAAACAAAATTCAATGAGACACCTAGACCAAGAGAGAGAGTTTTAATTGTAGCTCTGCCACTAGCTTGCAATGTGACCTGCTGTGAGACCTTTGACCAGTCACATAGCTTCTCTGGCCTCAGTTCCTTCATTGGCAAATATTTATTAGTTACCTTTTCTTCCTGCAACATAAACTGCGAGCCCCAGATGGGAGAGAGTCTATGTCCAATCTGATTATTACAGAAGCAGCATGGCTTAGTGGAAAGAGCACGAGCTTGGGAGTCAGAAGACCTGGGTTCTAATCCCACCTCCGCCACTTGTCTGCTATGTGACCTTGGGCAAGCCACTTAACCTCTCTCTGCCTTAAGTGCCTCATCTTGTAAAATGGGGATTAAACAGTGAGCCCCACGTGGTACAACCTGATTACCTTGTATCTACCCCAGTGCTTAGAACAGTGATAGGCATATAGTAAGTGTTTAACAAATACCATTATTATTACCATCTTGTATCTCCCCCAATGCTTAGAACAGTACTAGACACGTACTAAGTGCTTAGCGAGTATATAAAAAAACCGGTTCTCCATTATACTTTGAGTGTTAGCTCCGTGTAGGACGTGGGCTATGTCCAATCTTGTATCATCTCCAGCACTAAGAACAGTTCCAGCATTCAGGACAGTGCCTGGCATATGGTAAGCATATAACCAATACCATAATTATTATTATTGTTATTATTATTACAGGACACACACTATATGCTTAACAAGTACCTTTAAAAGAATACCTGTTCTTCCTCCAATTGAGACTGTGAGTCCCATGTGGGACATGGACTCTGTTCAATCTTGTATCGAGCCCAGAGCCTAGCCCTGTACTTGGAATATAGCAAGCGCCTATCAAGCTAGAGGAAGACAAGGATCAGGAAGGAACTCACATGAACAATGAAACACCTGAAGGTCACTGAAATGGATTTCCTGACGCACGTTGGCACACGCCAATGGATGGAAACAGGCGATTTCCCATCACATTTCTCCCAGAGTTAAAAGCCTCCCCTTTAAGCTGTTCAGCCCCTCCATCTCTAGACGTCAAGCTCGTTGTGGTCGGGGAACTTGTCCCCCAACTTTGTTATATTGCACTCTCCAGAGCGCTTAGCACAGAGCTCTACATACAGGAAGCATCCCGAAAATACCACTGATGGATTAGTCTTTAGTCTGTCTCCCCTTCTGGACTGCATGCTCATTATGACCAGAAAACATATCTCCCAACTCTGTACTCTCCCAAGCGCTTAGTCCAGTGCCCTGCACACATGAAGCTCTCAATAAATCCCACTGATTAATTGCTGCTCGCACCCGGGAGGAGACATCACTCTTGTTGAGGAGTTCTCGAAAGACGGTGTCTTTCACATTCTGCACTCCTCTCGAGCAGCAATGTATAATCCTTCCTACGTGGCCTCTCTGTTCCCTTTGAAGAAAGCAGGATTCCTCTTTTGTTCTGAGGGACCCCGTGACTGAAAGCCCCTAGAACATACCTAGCTGTCAAATACGATTGAATGAGTGAATAAATGAATCATCCTGGCTTCCCCATGAGGATAATCAAGCTACTCTCAACCCCACAGCACTTCATATTTATAAATTATGAATTGTATATCGTAAATTATTTATTTAAATTAATGCCTGTCTCCCTCTCTAGACTGTTCGCTTCTTGTGGGTAGGGAAGGTGTCTACCAACTCTGTTATACAGCAATGAAAATAATAATAGTAATAATAATAATAATGGTATTTGGTAAGCACTTATTATGTGCCAAGTACTGTACTAAGCGCTGGGGTGCATACAAGCAAATTGGGTTGAAGCAGTCCCTGTTTCACATGGAACTCACAGTCTCGATCCTCATTTTACAGTGGTGGTAACTGAGGTAAAGAGAAGTGAAGTGACTTGCCCAAGGTTACACAGCAGAGAGGTGGCAGAGCCGGGATTAAAACACATGAACCCAGGCCCATGCTCTATACACTATACCTTGATGCTTCTCTCGCATACTGTACACTCTCACAGGCTCAGTACAGTGCTCTGCACACAGTAAGCGCTCAGTAAACACCATTGATGGTGATGATTGATGATTGAGGGCCTTAAGTGGAGGAGGCTGGTATGATTTATTTTTTACCAGTACCATCTCCTCATAGAGTCTTAGATGTCTTCTCGGAGGCTACTTTTCTGTCAACTGTAATCATTTTTGTGACCAAATGTCTCTTTTTGATTCCCTTCATATGACGTAGTATTTCCCCTTAACCAACTCTTTCCTCTCTCTGTCTGTGTTTTTGTCTTCTTATTCACTGAAGGTAATGATAATAATGATAATAACTGTGGCACGTGTTATGCACTTACTATACGCCAAGAACTGTATAAGCACTGGGGGTAGTTAAAAGCTAATCAGGTTGGACACAGCCTCCGTCTCACATGGGGCTCACAGCCTTCATCCCCATTTTTCAGACGGGGAAGCTGAACCACAGACAAGTGACTTGACCAAAGTCAAGAGAATTGACTTGACCAAATTCACAGAGCAGACAAGTGGTGGAGATGGGATTAGAACCCAGGTCCTATGACTCCCAGGCCCGCTAAGCTATTCTACTTCTCCATTTGGTGATCACTACCAGAGGACTTATCTAAGTCCTTGGAGAAAACACTAGGCTTGTTAAACAAGATCTCTATATCAAGGGGCTGGAAATCTTGTGGGGGAGGCAGACATTCAAGTGAATTAAAGACCGGAAGCAACAGAGTTTAAGGATTTGGACATAAATCCGCTATGGGGCAGGGGTGGGGTAAGTACCCAAGTCCTTGGTGGTAAATACCTAAGGGTCCAGGCAACCCAGAAGGGACGGTGAATAAATAGGGTAGGTGGAGATGGGAGAAATCCACATACCCCAACCACCCCAAGTACGACATCACAATATTATCAATCATTGAGAATCTATTCCGAGAGAGCAGCTGGAATCTAGAGAGAAGAAGGCCAGGCACATAATGTTAAAATTATCATCATCATCAATCGTATTTATTGAGCGCTTACTATGTGCAGAGCACTGTACTAAGCGCTTGGGAAGTACAAATTGGCAACATATAGAGACAGTCCCTACCCAACAGTGGGCTCACAGTCTAAAAGGGGGAGACAGAGAACAAAACCAAACATACTAACAAAATAAAATAAATAGAATAGATATGTACAAGTAAAATAAATAAATAAATAGAGTAATAAATATGTACAAACATATATACATATATACAGGTGCTGTGGGGAAGGGAAGGAGGTAAGATGAGGGGGATGGAGAGGTGGACAAGGGGGAGAGGAAGGAAGGGGCTCAGTCTGGGAAGGCCTCCTGGAGGAGGTGAGCTCTCAGCAGGGCCTTGAAGGGAAGAAGAGAGCTAGCTTGGCGGATGGGCAGAGGGAGGGCATTCCAGGCCCGGGGGATGACGTGGGCCGGGGGTCGATGGCGGGACAGGCGAGAACGAGGTACGGTGTGGAGATTAGCGGCGGAGGAGCAGAGGGTGCGGGCTGGGCTGTAGAAGGAGAGAAGGGAGGTGAGGTAGGAGGGGGCGAGGTGATGGAGAGCCTTGAAGCCCAGGGTGAGGAGTTTCTGCCTGATGCGCAGATTGATTGGTAGCCACTGGAGATTTTTGAGGAATTATGCATGAAAAGTCATCCGGGACCATGTTAGTCAATCAATCAAACAGTGATATTTATTGAGTGCTTACCGTGAGCAGAACGCTGTACTAAGCGCTTGAGACATTACAATATAACAGAGTCGGTAGACGCGTTCCCTGCCCACAGGGAGCTTATGGACTCTTTGCACATAGCAAGTGCTTAACAAATACCATCATTATTAGTGAGAGAGACAGAAATGAATACAAATAAATAAATAATGGATACGGACATAAATGCTGTGGGGCTGAGGAAGGGGTGAATAAAGGGAGCAAATCCAAGTGAAAAGGTGACACGGAAGGGAGTGGGAACAGAGGAAATGAGGGCTGGGTCAGGGAAGAGTTCTTGGAGGAGATTTGCCTTCAATAAGGCTGTGAAGGTGGGGAGAGTGATCTGGTGTGGACATCAGATAGATCAGCTGAAAACAGAATGTCTTATGATTCTGGAAAAATAGCAATTTAGTCAGGGAAGGATTTGGAATCTGGAACGTCAAGGGAAGGGAGACAGGGTAGCGAAGAGTAGTCAAGACCGTTAGCTCCTGGTGGGAGGGGAACGACTCTGCCAATTCTGATGTGTTGGACTCTCCCAAACGCTTACTACAGTGCACTGCATAGAGTAAGCACTCAATAAATACTACTGATTGACTGATCATCAGGGAAGGAGAAACTACAACACTTAGTACAGTGCAGTTTGTGACCAGGGAGTTTGGAAACATTCTGGGTATAAATGTCAGGTCAAAAAGAGGAGATCTTTATTCTGGAGGAATTTATGGCCCTGTAGGACCCTCCCCAGGGCGGCCGTCATGTCCCGGTTCCCCAGGCTGTAGACAAGGGGGTTCAGGGCAAGGGGCATCGTGGTCTAGAGCAGGTATACCAGCAGGTCCAGGGTCCTGGGGGAGTCTGACACGGGATTGAGGTAGGCAACGTTTCCAATCGAGAAAATGGTGGCAACTACGAAGTGGGGCAGGCAGGTGGAGAAGGCTTTGGCCCGGCCCTCGGCGGCCGGAATTCTCAGCACGGAAGATGTGCACGTATGAGACAAAGACGAAAATGAAGGAGATGAAAGCCAAGCTAAATGCAATGGCCACGCTGACATCGATGACAATGTGCGTTTCAGAACAGGAGATCTTCAGTAAGGAAGGGATATCGCAGAAGAACTTCTGGATCACGTTAGAGCCACAGAAGCTCAGTATCAATGTCCCTGCTGTTTAGATTGTCCCAAACAGGCCCCCGCTGAGCCATCTTCCCACAGGCCCGTCGGTCCACGAAGACCTCGTAGCAGAGGGGGCGGCAGATGGCCGCGTAGAAGTCGTAGGATATCTCCCTGAGGAGGGACAACTCTGAGAAAGCAAACGAAATCACAAAAACGACCTGAGCTACGCAGCCCCATAGATAGATGGCTCTGCCATTTATCAGGGAGTTGTGGGTGGACTTGGGGATGGTGACGGAGATGAGGCAGAGGTCGAGGACGGACAGGTTCCTGAGGAAGAAATACATGGGGGTGTGGAGGTGCTGGTCGAGGCAGGTGATGGCGACGATGAGGAGATTCCCCATCAGGGCCGCCAGATAGACCAGGAGGAACAGTGTGGCGTGGACCAGCTGCAGCTCCCAGACCTCCGAGAATCTCAGCAGGAAGAATTCTCTCACTTTGGTGGTGTTCCCCATTTTCATGGATTATCTGTGGATTTCCCACAGAGAAGGAGCACATTTACAGGAAGGAATCAGAAAATCCCCATTTTTATTGTCAACCCTCAGCCTCCCTCCGTTTTGGCTTCTAAGTCTGCATTTTCACTGTCACAGAGACCCAGGATGGGAAGGCAATGGCTTTGGAGAAATGAAAAAGAGCCTGAGGTCCTAACACCCCACCCACCCACCCCTCTCTCTCTCTCTCTCTCTCTCTCTCTCTCTCTCTCTCTCTCTCTCTCTCTCTCTCTCTCACGCACACACACACACACTTTACAAAGATATTTTTATATTGTCTACCAACTCTTTTCTATTGTACTCTCCCAACTCTGTTATATTTCACTCTCCCAAGCACTTAGTTCCGTGCTCTGCACACAATAAATGCTCAATAAATACCATTGATTAATTGATCATTTCTGCAAACACCTTTTTGGTGTATGTCATAATTACATCCTGATATTATCATTCAATCGTATTTATTGAGTGCTTACTTTGTGCAGAGCACTCTATTAAGCACTTGGAAAGTACAATTCAGCAACAAAGAGAGACAATCCCTGCCCACACCGGGCTCAAAATCTAGAAATAATAATAATAATAATAATAACAATAATGATAATGGCATTTATTAAGCGCTTACTATGCGCAAATCACTGTTCTAAGCTCTGGGGAGGTTACAAGGTGATCAGGTTGTCCCACGGGTGGCTCAGTCTTAATCCCCATATTACAGATTAGGTAACTGAGACACAAAGAAGTTAAATGACTTGCCCAAAGTAAAACAGCTGACAGCTGGTGGAGCCAGGAAATGAATGATTACCTACACTACCTAATATTTCTTCAACATTAATGGTGTTTCCTGAATGCTTTCTGTGTGCAGGGCACTGTACGAAGTGCTTGGAAGAATACAATAGAGCAGTTAAAGGAAACGTTCCCTTCCCACAGCGAGTCTACAGTCCAGTGGAGGAGACAGACATTAACATAAATAGATAAGTTACGAAATGAATATAAGTTCCGTTCCTTATTTTAAGTGTACTCTGCAGGTAGACTCCTCTTCAACCCAACCAAAAATGACTGAGGGAATCCGGTACGGGTAGCTAGATCATTATTCATAGTGGAAAAGGCAGTCCAGTAGGCACTTGATCAATAAATGTTTCTTATTGAGCACTTACTGGGTGCAGAGCACTGTACTAAGCCTTGAGGGTGGGGGGAGGGTGTACAGTAGAACAGAATTGGGAGAAACATTCCCTGCCCGCAGAGAGCTTTTAGGATAGTCTAATCTCAGCTTCATTGTCCTTTGTCCTTCTCTTGGGATCCTGACAGCTTGGTCTCGACTGGTTTCAACTAGATGGTTGCAGTCCACACCTCCTAACTCCTAACTCTCTTTTTCGGGCGGTCCGTGTTTTTTCCACAGCGGCGGGTTTTCCACACACATCCCACGACTGGCTTCTCATCTCACACCCATCCTTCCGGTTCCATCTTCTCTGCATTCCTGACTTTTTATCTGGTCCCTCTTTACAACCCGGCCTTGCATTCTAAATAGGCATAGTCACCACTCACAATGAATTTATAAAGTAGAGACATTCCGATAACGAACGAGACTCTGGCAAACTGTCTAGTTATGCGATCCTCCTCTGATCTCACAAGTAGTTCCCATGTGACTGACCCCAAGGGATGGGAACCCAGAGTTTCGCAATGCTAGAAGGGTCTCTGACTTCAGGGAGAAGAAGTTTCTACCGCCATTTTAGTGGCTTTTCCCCGCGATCATTCTCCTCAGGGTGGCTTTCATGTCTCGGTTCCTTAGGCTGTAGATGAGGGGGTTCAAAGTGGGAGGCACCACTGTATAGAACACGGATACCAGTAGGTCCAGGGCCAAGAGGGAGTCAGACACGGGCTTGAGGTAGGCGAAGGTTCTGTTCACTTCGAATAAAGTCACGACGACGAGGTGGGGCAAGCAGGTGGAGAAGGCTTTGGCCCGGCCCGCAACGGCCGGCATCCTCAACACGGCCCAGAAGATGTGCACGTACGAGACGACGATGGAGACGAAGGAGACGGAAACGAAGCTGACTGCAGTGGCCACACTGACATCGATGACAACGTACGTTTCGGAACAGGAGATCTTCAGTAAGGAAGGGATGTCGCAGAAGAACTCCTGGATCGAGCTAGAGCCACAGAAGCTCAGTGTCAATGTCCCGGCTGAGTACATCGAGCCATTAGGTGGCGGCCATCTTCCCACGGGCCACTCGGTCCATGATGACCTCGTAGAACAGGGGGCGGCAGATGGCTACGTAGCTGTCGTAAGACATTGCCGTGAGAACGGACAACTCCGAGCCAGCAAACAAAATCACAAAAAAGACCTGAGCCACACAGCCCCATAGAGAGATGGCTCGCCAATAATCAGGGAGTTGTGGGTGGACTTGGGAACGGTGACGTAGATGAGGCAGAGGTCGAGGACGGACAGGCTCCTGAGGAAGAAGTACATGGAGGTGTGGAGGCGCCGGTCGAGGATGGTGATGGCAACGATGAGGAGATTGTCCGTCAGAGCCGCCTGGTAGACCAGGAGGAACAGAGCTGCCAGGACCAACTGCAGCTCCCGGACCTCCGAGAACCCCAACAGAAGGAATTATGTCACCATGGTGGTGCTGGTCATTTTCACGGAGAATCTATGGATTACCCATGGAGGCACAGAAAATGGATTCTGTTATTCATAGCCTAAAGGGCAGTCGAGTAAACAATCAATCACTGGTATTTATTAAGCATTTACTGTGTGCACAGCACTGCACTAAGGATTTGGGAAAGTACAATAGGACAAGGTCGGTACATTCATTCCCTGCCCACAATGAACTTACAGTTTAGAGGGGGAAACTGATAATATCAATCAGTAAATGATGGAAATAGACATAGGTGCTCTGGGGCTGACGATGCGGTGAATAATGGATCAATATTGAGCGCTTCCCGTGTGCAGAGCATTGGACTAAGCGCTTGGGAGAGTACAGAACAGAGGTGGTAGACTCAATCCCTGCCAGCAGCGAGTTTCCAGGCTAGTCTAACCTCAGTTTCATTGTCCTTTGACCTCCTCTTGGGATCCTGGCAGCTTGGTCTCGACCGGCTTCAACTAGAGGTTAGCAGCGTGGTTTACTGGAACGAGCCCAGGCTTGGGAGTCAGAGGATGTGGGTTCTAATCCCGGCTCCGCCACTTATCTTCTGTGTGACCTTGGGCAAGCCACTTAACTTCTCTGTGCCTCAGTTACCTCATCTGTAAAATGGGGTTTAAGACTGACAGCCCCACGTGGGACAACCTGATTACCTTGTATCTACCCCTGTGCTTAAAATAGTGCTTGGCACATAGCAAGCGCTTTAGAAGTACCGTAATTATTATTAATCCACGCCTCCCAACTCAGAGACCTTTTTTCTTCGGGCGGTCAGTATCTTTTCCACAGCGGCTGGTTTGCCATTCACATCCCACATCTGGCCACTCCTCTCACACCTAGGCTTCCCGTTCAATCTTCTCTGCCTTCCTGGCTTTTTATCTGGCCCTTCTTTGCAACCTGGAGTTTTATTCTATATCTTCCATTCCTATCCGTAATTGGGAAGCAGCATAACCTAAGTGGAAAGCTCACGGGCATGGGAAGCAGAGGACCTGCACTCTAATCCCAGCTTCACCACCTACCTTTTTTGGTGGCATTTGTTAAGCGGTTATTTTGTGCCAGACACTATCCTAAGTGCTGGGGCAGACACAAGCTAATCAGTTTTGGACACAGTCAATGTTCCACATGAAGGTCACAATCTGAATCCCATGTTACATATGAGGTAACTGAGGCACAGAGAAGTGAAGTGACTTGCTCAAGGTCACAGAGCAAATAAATGGTGGAGCTGGGATTAGAACCCATGTCCTCTGGCTTCCAATCCTGTGGTCTTTACCCTAAGCCATGCTACCTATCAGCTACTTCTCATACATGAACATATTCTTATACTCTGATGCTTCCCATATCTGAAATTCATTTTAATATCTATTTCTCACACTAGACTGTAAGCGTCTTGAGGACTGACATTGTGTCTACCCACTCTGTTGTACTGGACCCTCCTAAGCACTTAGTACAGCGTTCTGCATACAGTCAGTTGTAAGCTCCACGTGGGCACACATCCTGCCCATCAACTCATTTGTATTGTGCTCTTTCAAGTGCTTAATACCTTGCTCTGCACCCGATAAATGCTCAGTAACTACGATGGATGGATTGAGCGATTGGCCTTGATTCACCGGGGTGGTCCAGGGTTGGGGATGCTGAGTTCCTCCTCCTCGTCTCCCCATGCGGGTTTGTGGCCGTGACGGGAAAGGGTCTGGCATAAAACCAGTGCTACGGGCTCCTAGGAGATAACAGTCACTGTTCTGGGCGGGATTGGGGAAGGTTTTTCCACGGGAGGACAAGCCCCAGGCTCGCCCTGAGAGACTCGTTAGCTTGAAAATTCAGGAGTCCAGAGGTGACATTAACCCCGACGTTAAGTCTGTCCCACTAATGTTACCTCCCTCACCCACGAGAAAGTCCATGGTCACAAATTCACTCAATCGTCTTTGTTTGGTGCATGTGAAGCACTGTAGTAACGGCTTGGGGGTGTAGAATACAACAATATGCAGACATAGTCACCGCTCACAATGAATTTATAATGTGGAGACATTCCAATAACGAACGAGACTCTGGCAAGCTGACTAGTTATACGACCCTCCTCTGAGCTCTCACTCTCTCCACCTTTAGGGATTTTTTAAGAGCACCTCTCCTCAGGAGCCCTTCTCCGGTAAGCCCCCATTTCCTCTTCTTCTACTCCTTTCTGCGTTGCCCTAGTACTTGGATTTGCACCCTTTATTCACCCTGCTCTCATCCCTCTGCACTTATGTTCACATCTGTACTTTGTTTATTTATAGTAATGTCGGCCTCCCCTTCTAGACTGTAAACTTGTTGTGAGCAGAGAATGTCTGTTTATGGTTATACTGTACTCTCCCAAGCGCTTAGTACTATGCTCTGCACACAGTAAGTATTCAAATAAATATGACTGATTAATTGGTAATAAGCACTTTACAAATACTACAGACAAATAGCCAATCTCCACCACTGTATGAAGACGGCTGGCGTTGTAATCAATTCAGGCACGGAGGACCTTGATCCTCAGGTCTCAGTAACCAGGTCAGCCATCTTTCTTCGCAGGAGACTCCCTCATCACCGGTGACTCCCGTGGGACTGATGCCAAAGGGTGGGGACCCGGTGTTATTCAGGGTAGAAGGGCCCATGACCTCATGGAGAAGGATCTTCTACTGTGCCATTTTAGAGGCATTTCCCCGCTATCATCATCTTCAGAGCCGCCTTCATGACCCTGTTGCTCGGGTTGTAGATGAGGGGGTCCAGGTGGGGCGGCACCACAGTGTAGAACACGGACACCAGCTGGTACAGGGTCGAGGGGGAGTCAGACACGGGTTTGAGGTAGGCGAAGGCTCCATTTGCTACGAATAATTTCACGGCAGCGAGGTGGAGCAGGCAGGTGGAGAAGGCTTTGGTTCGTCCCTCGGTGGCCGGCATCCTCAGTACGGTCTGGAAGATGCACACGTACGAGAATAAGATGGAGAGAAAATAACCGAAGGTAAGGCCGACTGAGACGGTTTTCATCACAAATTCCTGTAAATTTTCACTGGGCCCCGCGAGACTGTGCAAATCACTGCTCTAAGCGCTGGGGGGATACAAGGTGATCAGGTTGCCCCACGTGAGGCTCACAGTCTTAATCCTCATTTTACAGATGAGGGAACTGAGTCACAGAGAAGTTAAGTGACTTGTCCAAAGTCACACAGCTGACAATTGGCGGATCCGGGATTTGAACCCATGACGTCTGACTCCAAAGCCCGTGTTCTTTCCAATGAGCCACGCTGCTATTATAGGGATGTCACAGAAGAACCGGGGGAGGACGTTGGACTTCCAGACGGGGATGGAGAAGGTTGCGATGGAGTGCGTCTTGGCGCTCAGTGAGTCAAAGAGCCACGAGGCAACTGACATCTTCCCACGGGCTCCATCATCCCTGATGACACCGTATCATAGGGAGATGCAGATGGCTGCGTAGCGGTCGAAGGACATCGCCGTGAGCAGGGGAGTCTCTGCACAGGCACAGAGTATGAATGCAAACACTTGGAAAACACAGCCCAGGAAGGAGATTTCTCTACGGTCGGTCAGGGAGTTGTGGATGGACTGGGGGACGGTGACAGAGGTACAAGATAGAAAGGACAGACAGGTGCCTGACGAAGACGTACACGGGGGTGTGGAGGCGCCAGTCGAGGGCGGTGACGGCGACGATCAGGAGATACTCCGTTAGGTCAACCAGGTCGACCAGGAAGAACAGTGCGGTGTGGACCAGCTGCAGCTCCTGGACCTCCGAGAAATCCAGTAGGGGGAATTCTGAAACCTCCGTGAGATTGGCCATTTCCTTCTGCAAGGTGGTTTTATCCAGCCTGGTAGGATGAGAGAGCAGTGGGAAATGAAAAGTAAATTGGCAGTCTTTTCCAAGTAATATCAAGGTCTTCGTAGGCTCTAACACATTATTTATTCTTTCCTTCTAACCTCAGAAGGTAATAGTGCCTTCTGAGGTACTAGACAATTCCTGACATTAACTTACCTGGGCTTGGGAGTCAAAGGTCGTTTGTTCTAACCCCGGTTCCACCACCCATCAGCTGTTTGACTTTGGGCAAGTCACTTAATCATTCATTCAATCGTATTTATTGAGCACTTACTGTGTGCAGAACTCTGTACTAAGCACTGTACTTAACTTCAATGGGCCTCAGTGACCTCAGCTGTAAAATGAGGGTTAGGAATGTGAGCCCCACATGAGACAACTTAATTACCTTGTATCCACTTCAGCGCTTAGAACAGTGCTTGGCAAATAGTAAGCGCTTAATAAATACTATTATTATTATTATGATTATTACAGGCTAACCTTCCCACTCCACTCCTCTAGCATCAACTCATTCACAGTGCCCCGATCTCGTCTATCTCCCTGCCAACTCCTTTTCCAAGACCTCCCCCTAGCTTGGAACTGCCACCCTCTCCAGATACACCAGTCCACCACTCTTCCCACTTTCAAAACATTAATAAAGTCATATTTCCTCCAAGAGGCCTTCCCCAAATAAGGCCTCTTTTCCTGACTTTCTCTCCCTCTTCTGTGACACCTATGCACTTTGATTTGCACCACCTCACGTTCAGCTCCACAGCACTTATGCACATAGATGTAATTTATTTTAATGACTGTCTCCACGCTCTAGACTTTGAGCTTCTCATGGGCAGGGAATGTGTCTACCAACTCGGTTTTTCTGGACTCTCCCAAGCACTTAGTACAGTGCTCTGCACAAGGCAAGCGTTCAATAAATGCCATTGATTGCTTGGATTGTGTCTACTAGCTGTGTTGTATTGTTACTCAAGCAGAGTAAGCACTCAATAATAATAATAATAATAATTGCATTTTAAGCGGCTACTATGAGCGCTGTTCTAAGCGTTGGGGTAGATACAAGGTAATCAAGTTGTCCCACGGGGGGCTCATAGTTTTAATCCCCATTTTAAAGATGAGATAACTCAGGCACGAAGAAGTTAAGTGGTTTGCCAAAGGTCTCACAGCAGAAAAGTAGCAGACCTGGGATTAGAACCCACGTCCTCTGACTCCCAAGCCCATGCTCTTTCCATTCATTCATTCATTCATTCAATCGTATTTATTGAGCGATTACTTGGGCAGAGCACTGTACTAAGCGCTTGGGAAGTACAAGTTGGCAACATATAGAGACGGTCCCTACCCAACAGTGGTCTCACAGTCTAGAAGGGGGAGACAGAGAACAAAACAAAACATATTACCAAAATAAAATAAATAGAATAGATATGTACAAATAAAATAAATAGAGTAATAAATACCTACAAACATATATACATACATACAGGTGCTGTGGGGAGGGGAAGGAGGTAAGGCAGGGATGATGGGGAGGGGGAGGAGGGGTAGAAGAAGGAGGGGGCTCAGTCTGGGAAGGCCTTCTGGAGGAAGTGAGCTCTCAGTAGGGCTTTGAAGGGAGGAAGAGAGTTAGCTTGGCGGATTTGCGGTGGGAAGGCATTCCAGGCCAGGGGGATGACGTGGGCCGGGGGTCGACGGCGGGACAGGCAAGAACGAGGCACGGTGAGGAGATTAGCAGCAGAGGAGTGGAGGGTACAGGCTGGGTTGTAGAAGGAGAGAAGGGAGGTGAGGTAGGAGTGGGCGAGGTGATGGAAAGCCTTGAAGCAGAGGGTGAGGAGTTTTTGCCTGATGCGTAGGTTGATTGGTAGCCACTGGAGATTTTTGAGGAGGAGAGTAACATGCCCTGAGCGTTTCTGGACAAAGACAATCCGGGCAGCGGCGTGAAGTATGGATTGAAGTGGGGAGAGACAGGAGGATGGGAGATAGGAGAGGAGGCTGATACAGTAATCCAGACGGGTTAGAATGAGAGCTTGAACAAGCAGGGTAGCGGTTTGGATGGAGAAGAAAGGGCGGATCTTGGCAAAATTGCGGAGATGAGACCGGCAGGTTTTTGTGACGGATTGGATGTGAGGGATGAACGAGAGAGCGGAATCGAGGATGACACCAAGGTTGCGGGCTTGTGAGACGGGAGGGATGGTAGTGCCGTCAACAGTGATGGGAAAGTCAGGGAGAGGGCAGGGTTTAGGAGGGAAGGCAAGGAGTTCAGGCTTGGACATATTGAGTTTTAGGTGGCGGGCAGACATCCAGATGGAGATGTCCTGAAGGCAGGAGGAGATGCGAGCCTGGAGGGAGGGAGAGAGAGCAGGGGCAAAGATGTAGATTTGGGTGTCATCAGCGTAGAGATGACAGTTGAAGCCGTGGGAGCGAATGAGATCACCAAGGGAGTGAGTGTAGATCGAGAAGAGAAGGGGACCAAGAACTGACGCTTGAGGAACCCCTACAGTAAGAGGATGGGAGGGGGAGGAGGAGCCTGCAAAAGAGACTGAGAATGAATGGCCGGAGAGATAAGAGGAAAACCAGGAGAGGACGGAGTCTGTGAAGCCAAGGTTGGATAGCGTGTTGAGGAGAAGGGAGTGGTCCACAGTGTTGAAGGCAGCTGAGAGGTCGAGGAGGATTAGGATAGAGTACGAGCCGTTGGATTTGGCAAGCAGGAGGTCATTGGTGACCTTTGAGAGGGCGGTTTTCGTGGAATGTAGGGGACTGAAGACAGGTTGGAGGGGGCCGAGGGGAAAGTCGGCCTTGAGGAATTCGAGGCAGCATGTGTAGACGACTCGTTCAAGGAGTTTGTAAAGGAATGGTAGGAGGGAGATAGGGTGATAACTAGAAGGTGAAGTGGGGTCAAGAGAGGGTTTTTTAGGATGGGAGAGACGTGGTCATGTTTGAAGGCAGAAGGGAAGGAACCAGTGTATAGTGAGCAGTTGAAGGTGGAAGATAAGGAGGGGAGAAGGGACGGAGCGAGGGATTTCATAAGATGAGAGGGAATGCGGTCAGAAGCACAAGTGGCCGGAGTAGCACTTGAGAGGAGGGAGGAGATCTCCTTTGTGGATACTGCTGGGAAGGATGGGAGAGTAGCAGAGAGCGTTGAGATCCGGGGGGTTGGAGTGGGGGGTGGAGTGACTTTGGGGAGCGCAGACCTGATGGATTTAATTTTATTAATGAAGTAGGAGGCCAGATCTTTGGGGGTGAGGGAAGGAGGAGGGGGAGGAACCGGGGGCCTGAGAAGGGAGTTGAATGTACGGAAGAGCTGACGGGGATGATGGGCATGGGTGTCAATAAGGGAGGAGAAATAGTTTTGTCTGGCAGAAGAGATGGCTGACCTAAGGCAGGAAAGGATAAACCTGAAGTGAACGAGATTTGCATGGTGTGTAGACTTTCGCCAGCAGCGCTCAGCAGCTCGAGGATAAGAGCGAAGGAGGCGGACAGTGGCAGTGATCCAGGGCTGAGGGTTAGTGGTACAAGAGCGGCGAAGGGAAAGGGGAGCGAGCGAGTCTAGCTGAGTACAAAGGGTAGAGTTGAGAGCAGTAATCTGATCATCAAGATTGGGTAGATAAGAAAGGGAGGTTAAGTGGGGTGTGAGGTGCTCAGAAAGGTGGATGGGGTCAAGAAAGCGGAGATCTCTGTGAGGGAGTAATATGGATTTACAGGGGAAAGGAGTGTGAGTGAGGAGGCCGCTGAGAAGATTATGATCAGAGAGAGGGATTTCAGAGTTGGTGAGGGTGCAGCGGTAGGAGATGATGAGGTCGAGGGTGTGACCACGTTGGTGTATGGGCGAGGTGGGGTGGAGCAAGAGGTTGGCAGCGTCAAGAAGAGATAGAAGGCGGGCGGCAGAGGAGTCACCAAGGATATCCATGTGGATGTTGAAGTCTCCGAGGATCAGAGTGGGCTTGGAAAAGGAGAGAAGGAAGGTGAGGCAGGGCTCAAAATGGTTAAAGAAGTTTGAGGTGGGGCCACGGGGGCGGTAGATGACGGCTACAATAATCTGGAGGGGGTGGTAGAGGCGAATAATATGGGCTTCAAAGGAAGGGAAGGAAAGGGAAGGGGGAGGAGGGATAGTGCGAAAGCGACATGGGAGGCGAGAAGGAAACCGACACCTCCTCCTTTTCCGGTGAGTCTGGGGAAGTGGGAGAAGAAGAGACCTACACTGGAGAGAGCAGCAGAAGAAACCGTGTCGTCCGGAGACAGCCATGTTTCAGTTAGGGCGAGGAGGAGTAGAGACCTGGAAAGGAATAGGTCCAGGATGAAATCAATCTATCAATCAATCATATTTATTGAGCGCTTACTGTGTGCAGAGCACTGTACTAAGCGCTTGGGAAGTACACATTGGCAACATATAGAGACGGTCCCTACCCAACAGTGGTCTCACAGTCTAGAAGGGGGAGACAGAGACCAAAACAAACCACATTAACAAAATAAAATAAATAGAATAGATATGTACAAGTAAAATAAATAAATCAATAGAGTAATAAATACGTACAAACATATATACATATATACAGGTGCTGTGGGGAAAGGGAAGGAGGTAAGGCAAGGGGGATGGAGAGGGGAAGGAGGGGGAGGGGAAGGAGGGGGCTCCGTCTGCGAAGGCCTCAGACTGGCGATGAAAGGGAGCTTACGTTTAACGGAGCGGGGGTTCCAGAGGCCACACTTGGCAGCAGCTGTTGAAGGAGGAGAGGGAGGGGGAAGGGTGCGAGGGGTGGGGAGTGTTTGGATTGGGATGAGTTGGCGGGGGCCTAGGCGGGGAGAGTGGGAAGAGGGGTGGCGATGGGAAAGGACACCTGGGATGGGGTGGGGACGGGGAGGAGGGGAGGGAGGGGGCTAGGAGGGAGGAGTTGAAGATTGGCGCTGGTACAGAGGGATCCTGGGAAGGGGGTGGGGGGGAGTGTTGGGGGGGAGAGGGAGGGAAAAAGCTGGGTGGGAGTGGGGAAGGGGAAGGTGAGGAATGGGAATGGCAGTTGGGAGCAAGGGAATTGATAGTTCATGGTGAGGTCAGCAGGGCAAATGACAGCACAGCGGGAGGTTAACAACTGAGATGCGGAAGCGATAAAACAGTAGCAATGATATAAATAGGCGATGGCATCACAGAGGTTAGTTAACGATTAACATTTTATGGCAATAATAAGATAGGCAGATAATGATGTCAAAGAGAGCAGATACAAATTATTATGTGCTAGAGTAGGGTGGACCTGTTAAGGGGGGTCAGGGAGCAGAGATACCTGGGGATAGAAGTGAACAGCCAAATAGCATGGGAGGGTTGAGTAGGTGCGAATGAAGTTGTCGTTAATGTAGGTTGGTGATAACAAGGGCCTTTTTCCCGGAGGAGTGGGGACGGGGGAAGGGAGAGTCAGTCAGGTCCGGACCGGGAAGGCTGGTATTGGGGGCACTTTAAGGAAGGTCGCTTAAGCGGTGGGTTGTGGGGGGGGTGGAAACAGGGGGCGTCTATGGGGGCGCTCTGAGGACAGGATCCTTCCGGGAGCAGCAAGGCCGCGCGGTGTGCTGGCGGGCGGGCGGGACTCTCTGGAACGGAGTCCCGTGCATCTATGGCGGCGCTCCGAGGAGAGGATCCTTCCGGGAGCAGCAAGGCCGCGCGGTGTGATGGCCTAAGCCACGCTTGACTGACATGTCTTAACTGATCACCCTGTCTTTGCGTGTCCACTAGATCATACCTGTTACAAAATATGATGTCACATAAGGGTATCATGAGGACACACGAGGAAAAATTATACCTATTTAGTTGTTGTGTTTCACAAGATGTTCTAGAGTGGTGTCTCAGACTGGATGGAATGGTTTCCTGGTATGTATCCCGGCTTTTTAATTTCAATACTAGTGCTGAAAACCTAGGCTCGTACATTTTCAAGGACAAGATAGAGGAATACAATTACTATAGGGTTACGGGGGTCTGGATGTCTGCGGTTGCCCCCCCTACAGCCTGGGAAAAATGGTCTAGTAAATAAGCACTTAGCATAGCCTACAATGGTATTTGAGGGTATTTGAGTGCTTACTGTGTGCAGGGAACTGTACTAAGCCCTTGGGAGAGTACAATAGAACAAATTGACATGGTCCCTTCCCTAAAAAAATCTTACAATCTAGTGGTGGAATTGTTACCATTATTTATTACTTAGTGTCATTGAGTCGTCACTTATGTACATTCAAATCAAACATGTTTATTGAGTATTTACTATATGCAGAGCACTGTACTGAGCGCTTGAGGAGAATGCAGTGTAAAAGAGTTGGTAGACACATTCCCTACCCACAAGGGAGTAGAGTCCAGAGGGGGAGACAGACATGGGTATAAGCATACAAATTACATCTATGAACGTAAATGCTGTGGGGCTGAGAGAGGGGTGAATGAAGTGTATTATTTCCACAGACATTATATTATAGTACATTATATTGTATTATATTATATAATAATAAATTGCCATTCATGAACTACATTAATAATTGATTAATTTATGTTTATGTCTGTCTCTTCCTCTAGACTATAAGCATATTGTGGGCAGGGAACACGTCTACCAAATCTGTTATATTGTGTTATATTGTAGAACAGTACTTGGCACATAGAAAGAGCTTAATAAATACTATCATTATGATTATTACTCTCCCAAATGCTTAGTAGAGTGCTCTGCATACATTAAAATCTCCATAAATCAGTCGATTACTCAGTGATAGGTTGTGGGTGCAGTTTGCTGGATTCACCTGTTTCTGCTGGGTAAATTCTGTAAGGTTCCAGCCTCCATTTGAACAGGCGGCTGGTCAAAGAAGGACAACCTGTAGCCGTGTCTGGTTGTTCGGGGGCCTCAAGGCACAGGGGTGAAAATTTGGGATTTATTACCCAGAAGCCTTCGGAGTCAAGGGTGTTGGCATTCCCGGGGTGAGCCCAGAATGCATACCTGTGTTGCCCCAGAGGACGCCACAGTGGAAACCGAGGAAGGGAAGGTATGACATCAGCTCCCAGATCTCCCCTGGGTCCAAACTCCCCAGACTGTTGAGATGCGGGAGGAGGATGAAGTGTTTGCAACAGTGACTGTGCTGTCCTTTTTTATTTTATGGTCTTTGTAAAGTGCTACTATGTGCCAGGCACTGTACTAAGTACTGGGGTAGATACAAACTAATCAGGTTGGATACAGTCCATGTTCCACATGGGGGTCACATTTTAATCCCTATTTAAAGATGAGGAAACTGAGGCTCCAAGAAGTGAAGTGACCTGTCAAAGCGACTACCTTGGGTAGTCCTCGGAGACCCACAGACATGAGGAGAGTTTGTATGGGGGAGGAGGGGGAAGTTACCAGCTCTGATTAGCTCCTCTGGACTCTGCATCTTATGGGGTGGGAAATGAGGGTCTCAGCGGGGCAGTCTACTGGAAAGGGCACTGGAATGGGAAGTCTAGTTTAGCTTCTTGTAGGCTATAACCTTGGGCAAGTTAATTAAACTCCCTGTACCTCAGTTTCTTCAACTGTACTCTCCCAAGCATTTAGTCATTCATTCAGTCAAGCAGAGCTTGGGAGAGTTCAATATAATAATAGTAATAATTATGGTATTTGTTAGGTGCTTACTATGTTCTAGACACTGTAGTGGATACAAGCAAATTGTGTTGGACACAGTTCCTTTTCCGACATGGGGCTCACAGTCTTAATCCCTATTTTACAGATGAGGTAACTGAGGCACAGAGACGTTAAGGGACTTGCCTTAACAAGCAGACAAGTGGCAGAGCCGGGATTAGAACCCATGAACTTCTGACTCCCAGGACTGTGTTCTGTCCACTATGCTATGCTTCTTCTCCTGTGAATAATAAGCACATTCACTGCCCACAACAAATACACTGCCAAGAGGGGGAGACAGACATTGATATAAATAAATAAATTCCAGATATAGACATAAGAGCTGTGGGGCTGAGGGAGAGTTGAATTAAGGTAGCAAATCAGGGCAAGGCAAAAGGGAGAGGGAGAAAAGGAAATGAAGGCTTAGTCAGGGAAGGCCTCTTGGAGGAAATGTCCCTTCAGTTAGGCTTTGAAGTGGGGCAGGGTAATTGTCCGTTGGATTTGAGGAGGGAGGGTGTTCCAGGCCAGACGTATTGATGTGAGTGAGAGGATTTAGGCGTGATAGACGAGACTGAGGTACAATGAGAAGTTTGGCATTAGAGGAATTAAGTATGTGGGCTGGGTTTTAGTCCAGTTCTCAACACGGAGTAAAGTACTATCAAATGCCCAAATGTTACAGATCCAAGCGCATAGATGACAAAGAATGGAGATGGAGCAGGAGAAATGAGGGCTGAGTCGGGGTAGGCCTCTTGGAGGAGATGGGATTTTAATAAGGATTTGAAGGTGGGGAGGGTGGTGGTCTGTCAGATATGAAGGGGGAAGCTTTTCTAGGCCAGAAGCAGGAAATGGAAAAGGGGTTGGTGGTGAGTTAGACAAGATCGAGGCACAAATTGTACTACTTGAATCAGTCAATCAGTGGTATTTACTAAGTGCTTACAGTGTGCAGAGCACTGCACTATGAGCTTAGGAGAGGACATTACAATAGAGGTGAAGATATGTTCCTTGCCTACCCCGATCTATCCTAATCTAGTAGGAGGGCATTTTTTTTAGTACAGTGTTAGGCACACAGTAAGCACTCAATAAATATGACAGAGGACAAGGGTTCTAATTCGGTCTCTGTAATCTGTCTGCTGTGAAACTTCGGGCAAATCACTTAACTTCTCCATGCCTCAGTTACCTCATCTGTCAAATGGGGATTAAGACTGTGAGCCCTATGTGGGACACTGGACTGTGTCCAACCTGAGTAGCTTGTATTTACCCTAGTGCTTAGAGCAGAGCCTGACACATAGTAAGCACTTAACAAATATTAAAAAAATGAAAGTACTCAATAAATACGATTAATGGAGTATCTAGGTGCCAAAATCTTCAGATTGCACATATCTCTGTCCTCCTATGGATCTAGGCTTAGTAGAGTGCTTTGTATACAGTAAGCACTCAATAAATACATCTGATTGATTGGTGGATAGAGTCAATGCTTATCTTCCACTTTTGAACAGACAAGAGGAATTCCATTCTACGTGAAAAACTTCCACCTCAGGACCCTCCCTAGGGCGGCCTTCATGTCCCAGTTCCACAGGCTGT
This sequence comes from Tachyglossus aculeatus, assembly GCF_015852505.1. Lineage (NCBI taxonomy): Eukaryota > Metazoa > Chordata > Mammalia > Monotremata > Tachyglossidae > Tachyglossus > Tachyglossus aculeatus. Next base: position 242,268 of record NW_024044878.1, read on the forward strand.
AGTTGAGGGGGTTCAGGGTGGGGGGCACCACGTTGTAGAACACGGACATCAGCAGGTCCAGCGTCGAGGAGGAATCTGAGGGAGGCTTGAGATTATCAAAGGAGGCAATAGAGAGAAACAAGATGATGACGCCGAGGTGAGGCAGGCAGGTGGAGAAGACTTTGGCCCGGCCCTCGGCGGCCGGCATCCTCAGCATGGCCCAGAAGATGAGCACGAATGAGACGACGATGGAGACAAAACAACCGAGGCACAAAAATACGCTGAGGTCCAGAACGGCGATCTCATCACTGTAGTGTCTGGAACAGGAAAGCCGGATCAGAGAAGGGATGTCACAGAAGAATTGACGGATGGCGTTGGTGTCACAGAAGAGGGGAGAGAAAGTCACGGCGGTGTGGATGCCTTCATTCAGTCACCCGTTGAGCCATGAGGTGGCAGCCATCTTCCCACAGGCCCCTCGGTCCATGATGACCTCGTAGCACAGGAGGCAACATACAGCGGCATAGTGGTCATAGGGCATCACCGTGAGCAGGGCCACTTCTACATCCTCAAAGGTGATTACTAAGAAGATTTCAGAGATGCAACACGGGACAGAGATTTCTCTGCGGCCGGTCAGGGAGTTGTGGATTGATTTGGGGAAGCTGACTGAGATGTAGTAGCGGTCGAGGACGTACAGGTTCCTGAGGAAGAAGTACACGGGGATGCGGAGGCTCCGATCGAGGGCGGTGACGGCGACGATGAGATTATCCGTTAGGGCCGCCAGGTAGACCAGGAGGGACAGCACAGCCTGGACCAGCTGCTGCTCCCGGATCTCCGATAATCCCAGCAGGAGGAATTCCCTCTCCGCCGTGAGGTTGGCCATTTGTTCCTTGTGGGATAATAGGATCCTGTGGGATGAATGGAGATGAAAATATTAAGTTATCCAAACAATGTGGTCTAGTGGCTAGACCATGGGCCTGGGAGTTAGAAGACCTGGGCTTTAATCCCGGTTCTGCCATGTGTCTGCTGTGTGACCTTGGGCAAGTGACTTCACTTCTCTGGGTCCCAGTTACCTCAACTGTAAAATGTGGATTAAATCTTACTCCTTCTTCCTTTGCATTTTCTCCTCCCTCTCCCCTCTACCCAGGGCGTGGCTTCTACAAATTAAAGGGATTTAATCAATACTATTGATTGATTGATGGACTCACTATTGGGAAATGCTGTCCTGAAAGGAAAATATTTGAGAAAAATCCCACGCCTTAAATTTTTCTCCAAAACGAGGAAAACTGCAACTACAGCTGAACACAAGCTCCTCCAGTTTTCAGTACCATGGCATACAATAATAGTAGTAATAATGGTATTTGTTAAACCCTTACTATCATCATCATCAATCATATTTATTGAGCACTTACTATGTGCAGAGCACTGTACTAAGCGCTTACTATGCGCTGTTCTAAGCACTGGGGTAGATACAAGTAATCAGGTTGTCCCAAATGGGGCTCACAGTATTAATCCCCATTTTACAGATGAGGTAACTGAGGCACAGAGAAGTTAAGTGACTTCCCCAAAGTCACACAGCTGATAAGTGGCAGAACTGGGATTAGAACCTCTGACTCCCAAACCCACGCTCTTTCCACTAAGCCACGTTACTTCTCACAATCAATCAGTCAGTCAATCGATCAATGTTATTTATTGGCTATTTGCAGAGCACTGAACTAAATGCTTGGGAGAGTACGATACAACAGAATTAGCAGACATGTTCCTTGCCCACAGTGAGTTTACAGTCTAGTGGGGAGACAGACATTAATATAAATTAATTAATATTGTACAATAATAATAATAATGACATTTATTAAGCATTTACTATGTGCAAAGCACTGTTCTAAGCGCTGGGGAGGTTACAAGGTGATAAAATTGTCCCACAGGGGGCTCACAGTCTTAATCCCCATTTTACAGATGAGGTAATTGAGGCACAGAGAAGTTAAGTGACTTGCCCAAAGTCACACAGCTGACAGGTGGCAGAGCCGGGATTTGAACACATGACCTCTGACTCCAAAACTCGTGCTCTTTCCATTGAGCCACGGGCATCATATCACAGGTCATGGCAGGATGGAGAACAGATTAAGACTTTTCAGGGCAGGGTTTCTGCAGTTTCAAGGTACCCTCAAACTAACAAGCCTGGGAGAAGCAGCATGATCTAGTGGAAAGAGCATGGGCCTGGAAGTCAGAGAAGCAGCGTTCTAATTCTGGCTCTGCCAACTGCTTGCTGTGTGACTTTGGACGAGTCACTTAACTTCTGTGTGCCTCAGTTCTCCTCTTCTCTCCCTCACTTAGACTGTGAGCCCCATGCAGGACAGGGGAATTGTAATTAATTTATAATCTACTCTTAGAAGAGTAATAATAGAACAGTGGAACACCACAGAATGTAGAGCAGAAGAATAGAACAGTAATTAGAATAATAATAGTAATATTATACCATAATAATGATGTAGTAATGATGATAATAATATACTAAGCACTTAACAAATGCCAAATTACAAATAGAAGGATCATGATTTAGTGGATAGAGCCAAAACCTGGGAGTCAGAGGTTATGGGTTCTAATCCCAGCTCTGCCACTTGTCAACTCTGTGACTTTGGCCAAGTTACTTCATTTCTCTGTGCCTCAGTTCCCTCATCTGTAAAATGGGGATGAAGACGGGGAGACCCAAGTGGGACACCTTGTATCTACCCCAGGGCTTAGAACAGTACTGGGCACATAATAAGCACTTAATACCATCATCATCATAAAGTAAGCCTCTCCATTCTCGGATCCTGCTTCAGACCAGAATATCTCTCTCCAGCCTAGCCATTCCCTGTCCTGTAAACAGTGCCCTGAACTGTATGACCTTGGGCAAGCCACTTCAGTTCTCTGCATCTCAATTTTCTCAGCTGTAATACCACAATTATTAAAACCGGGAAAATCAAGCTCACCTTCCTCACAGGTCTTTTTAGAATCAGGTCTGGAATGGAATGAGAGAGCTTTGCTCCCGCCCTCTAGACTGTCAACTCGTGGACAGGGAATGTGTCAACCAAATGTTTTATCATACTCATACAGTTGCTTAATTCAGTGTTCTTCGCACAAGTGCTAAATAAATACTACTAGTTGATTGACTAATGTCTGCCTCTCTGTACACTCTGTACACTGTACAGTATACAGTGTAAGCTCACTGGGACAGGGATCATGTCCACCAACTCTGTTATATTGTACTCTTCCAATCGCTTGTTCAGTGCTCTGCACTCACTGGGTGCAGTGAGCCCTGGATAATACCACTCGACTGGATTACTGCATCAGCCTCCTCTCTGATCTCCCATCCTTCTGTCTCTCCCTACTTCAGTGTATACTTCACGCTGCTGCCCGGATCATCTTTGTGCAGAAACGCTCTGGGCATGTTATTCCCCTCCTCAAAAATCTCCAGTGGCTACCAGTCAATCTAGGCATCAAGCAAAAATTCCACACTCTCGGCTTCAAGGCTCTCCATCACCTCGCCCTCTCCTACCTCGCCTCCCTTGTCTCCTTCTACAGCCCAGGCCGCATCCTCCGCTCCTCTGCCGCTAACCTCCTCACTGTGCCTCGTTCTCGCCTGTCCTGCCGTCGACCCCCGTCCTACGTCCTCCTCCTGTCCTGGAATGCCCTCCCTCCGCACATCTGCCAAGCGAGCTCTCTTCCTCCCTTCAAAGCCCTACTGAGAGCTCACCTCCTCCAGGAGGCCTTCCCAGACTGAGCGCCCTCCCCCCCTCTTCCCCCCTCCCCCTCTCCATCCCCCAGCCTTACCTCCGTCCCCTCCCCACAGCACCTGTATATATATTTTTGTACAGATTTTTTACTCCATTCTACTTGTATATATTTACTATTCTATTTATTTTGTCAATGATGTGCATCTAGCTTTACTTCTATTTATTCTGATGACTTGACACCTGACCACGTGTTTTGTTTTGTTGTCTGTCTCCCCCTTCTAGACTGTGAGCCCGTTGTTGGGTAGGGAACGTCTTTATATGTTGCCAACCTGTACTTCCCAAGCACTTAATACAGTGTTCTGCACACAGTAAGTGCTCAATAAATACGACTGAATGAATGAATGAAATTATTGTTTGACTGAAGTCTGACTCTAATTCTAAACTCTAATCTCATTCATTCATTCATTCAATCGTATTTATTGAGCACTTACTGTGTGCAGAGCACTGTATTAAGCGCTTGGAAAGTACAATTCTGCAACAGATAGAGACAATCTCTACCCAACAAAGGACTCACAGTGTAGAAGTGGGAGACAGAAACCAAAACAAAACAAGTAGACAGGCAAAAACAAAACAAGTAGACAGGCAGTGGGCAGCGAACGTGTCTACGCACTCTATAATAGTGTACTCTCCCAAGCGCTTACTTCAGTGCTCTGCACCCAGTTAACAATCATTGACTGATGGATTCTCTCCTTAGCTCTCACAATTAGCCGGGTGTCAACCACTGCACTCACGATCGCCAGAAAATTCTCCAGATGCCTGATTGTCTTCCCATCTGAGCCCAGAACTTGTGGTAAATACTTTCAGAACAACTTGCTGCAGAAACAGTGGAGCAGGTTTCATGAACTACTGAAAAACGTACGTCTCTCACTTTCTCCCATCCCCTGGGGATCCTGCCTGCTCAAAGAGGCTAGGATTCCCAGTGGGTCGTTATGTTCAAACTCTAGAAACAGAAAAATCACAAACCTCAAGGGAGAGACTGGTCCACTTAGATTTCACCGCCTAGATTTATAACAATTATTAATATTATCATCATTGCGGTTGCATTTGTTAAGCACTCACTATGCTATTATGATATTTGTTTAGCACTCACTGCTATTACTATGATATATATTAAGCACTCACTATATCATTATTATGACATTTGTTAAGTACTCACTATATTGTTATTATTATGGCATTTGTTAAGCACTCACCATATTATTATTATGGCAATTGTTAAGCCTTTACTCTATTATTATTATTATGGTAATTGTTAAGCACTCACTATCTTTGTATGAAATTTGTTAAGCACTCACTATATTATTATTATGCTGTTTGTTAAGCACTCACTATATTATTATTATGTTGTTTGTTAAGAACTTACTATATTATTATTGTGGTATCTGTGAAACACTCACTATCTTATTATGAAATTTGTTAAGCACTCACTATATTATTATGGCATTTGTTAATCACTTTTAATATTATGGCATTTGGTAAGCTCTCACTATATTCTTATTATCTGTGTGGAATTTTCTTCGAGAATGAAGTACAACTATCACTTACTTGATGGTATCTACTAAGCAATTAAGTGCTTAGTATAGTGCTCTGTACACAGTAAACACTTAATGAATGCAATTATGACACTTCTACTATGTACCGGAACATGAATTCCTGGATCACTGGTTAGGTGAATTGTCCAAACAGTGTTTAGAATAACGTTTGACACATAGAAAGTGCTTAACAAATACCATAAAAACAAACAAACAAAAAACTCCAGGTATGCCAGGAGATTAGCAAAAACCTGGCAGGAAAGAAAGTGTCTCAGGTGGTTTCACTCTGTCTCTGAGCTCCTTGGCTCTCCCTGGACTAGCACCCCAACTAGTAAAAGTGGTGGGGGGGCGGGGGGAGGGGGGATGAGGGACACAATGATACAACGATGCCCCACAACACCTCCCAACCAGAGAGGGATAAAACAAGCCCCCAGGGCTCGGCTTGTTCCAGCCTCTCGTCGAACAGAGAGGAGGTGAAAATCAGAGATTTGCACTTGGGTTTCCAACGTTCAGAGAAGAGGAGGCAGACGAGATTGGTCGACTCAATCCCGACCATCTCAGTTGGTGACCGGTACGTGAGAACCCTACTTGCTATTCTATCATTTGTCAGGTTGTCAAGAGAAGTATTGGGTTTGGGGTTTAGCCTTCATAGTGGAGAAGCAGTATTGCCTTGTGAAAAGATCCCTGGTCTGGGAGACAGAAGAATCTGGGTTCTAATCCAGGCTCTGACGCTTGTCTGCTGTGTGCCTTGGACGGGTCACTTGGCTACTCTGTGTCTCAGTTACCTCAACTGTATAATGGGGATTAAGACTGTGAGCCCCATGTGGGACAGGGACGGTTTCCCACTTGGTTATCTTGAATCTACCCCAGCGCTTAGTATAGCGCCTGGCACATAGTAAGTGCTTAATATAAATCATAAAAATATATTTTTTTCCTGAAAGGAACCAGACAGTCTCCACGCATCTCTAGACTGTATGCTAGTCTATTTATTATTATTTATTTATTATTTATTAAGCGTTCCCTGTGTGTCAAGCACTGTTATAAGCACTGGGGTAGATACAGGTTAATCTGTTTGGACACAGTTCCGGTCCCACATAAGGCTCACAGTTTAACTAGGAAGGAAGACAAGCCTGGTGTGGTCGGGTAACGTGTTTATCATCTCTGTTGTACTCTCCCAAGCGCTTAGTAGAGCACACAGTGAGCGCTCAATAGATACCACTGGTTGATCGATATTGATGTGGGGATAAAAGGTGTATACTAGTGGAAAGAGTAGAGGACTGGGAGTCAAAGGGTTGAAAATCACTTGCTTGTTTTGTGATCTTGGACAAATCACTTAACTTCTCTATGGCTCAGTTTCCTTATCTGTAAAACAGGCATTAAAATACCTGTTTTCCTTCCTCCGTGTGGGATCTGATTGGATTCTATCCATTCCAGCGCTTGGAAGATATTATGTGTTCAACAAATACCACAAGTAGTATTCAAATCTGGTGAATCGAACATATTATTATTATGGCATTTACAGTTTAATTAAAAAAATGAGCAACCTCAAACTGTCAGTGTGTCATCAATCAATCGATCAATGAACTGCATGCAGAGCACTGTACTAAGCACTAGGGAGAGTATAGTACAACACAGTTGGTTGGACATGTTCCTTGTATACACGGAGTTTATAGTCTAGAAGGGGAAGCAGTCATTATAATAATAATGGCATTTATTAAGCGCTTACTATGTGCAAAGCACTGTTCTAAGCGCTGGGGAGGTTACAAGCTGATCAGGTTGTCCTTCAGGGGGCTCACACTCTTCATTCCCATTTTACAGATGAGGTAACTGAGGCACAGAGAGGTTAAGTGACTTGCCCAAAGTCACACAGCTAACAATTGGTGGAGCCGGGATTTGAACCCATAACCTCTGGCTCCAAAGCCCGGGTAGTTTCCACTGAGCCACGCTGCTTCTCAATGGCATGTATTGAGCACTGACTATTTGTAGAAAACTGTACTAAGCACTTGGGAGAGTCAAATAAGTGTCACCATGGTCCTGCCCATCAGAAGAAAGTAGGAATAGTAGTACAAGTATTCACAAAGAGCTTCTGTGTGACGATTTGACACATTTATAATAGTTAAAAATGGTCTTCTACACAGCCAAGACATCTTATCTTTGGGAAGGAAATGACCAATCTCACGGCCGTGACGCGATTCCTCCTGCTGGGATTCTCAGAGTTCCGGGAGCTGCAGCTGATCCACGCCGCGCTGTTCCTCCTGGTCTACCTGGCGGCCCTAATGGGGAAACTCCTCATCGTTGCCGCCACCGCCCTCGACTGGAACCTCCGCACCCCCATGTACTTCTTCCTCAGGCACCTGTCCATCCTCGACCTCTGCTACATCTCCCTCACCGTCCCCTAATCCATCCACAACTCCCTGACCGACTGTAGAGAAATCTCCTTCCACCTTCTCCGTCGGCTTTAGCGGGTCCAACGTGATCCGCCATTTCTTCTGTGACACTCCCCAAATGATGGAACTTTCAGAACCCAGTGGGAACCTCCAGGGAATTGGAGTCACGGTCTTCTCCTACATTCTGAACATGTCATGCCTCATCTCCATCGGCATCTCGTACATGCACATCTTCCGGGCCGTGCTGAGGATGCCAGCCGCCGAGGGCCGGGCCAAAGCCTTCTTCACCTGTCCGCCTGCCCCACCTCGCCGTGGTAATTATATTCATCTCCACGGGAACTGTCGCCCACCTCAAGCCTCCCTCAGACTCCTCCTCGATGCTGGACCTGCTGGTGTCCGTGTTCTACACCATGGTGCCCCCAACCCTGAACCCCCTCATCTACAGCCCGAGTACCCGGGACATGAAGGCAGCTCTGAGGAGGGTGCTGGGAGTGACAGAATGGCTCTGAGAAACAGGGACACATGAAGTTCGTCCTGGGAACGGGTACCTTTGGGGGAAAGATCCTGTAGGAAACACATCACCTTCTTCTAGGGAAGGCTCAGACAATCGATCACTCAATTAAACTATCAAAATTTTGAACGGTGGTTGTTAAGCACTTACTAGGTGCCAGGCACTGAACTAAGAGCTGTGATAGATACAAACTCATCTACCCAGTCCCTGGGTAAATGACAGTCCCTGTCCCACATGGTAATCACTCCCAGGTCACTAGTAGAACCATGAAACAAACTTCATTCAATGGTATTTATGGAATTTAGTGAGCAGGTACTGTGCAGAGCACTATACTAAGCACTTGGGACAATACAACACTGTTGGTAGAAACTTTCCCTGCCCTCCTCGAGCTCACAAACTATGTAAGCTGGAACCCCTGAACTAAGTCACCCAGACCTGTAATTCTAGAGCAAAACATACAAGCCTGAGTAGCAGTGTGAAGAGTGGAAAGCGCACAGGGCATGGCGTCAGAAGGCCCTGAAATCTAATCCCGGCTCCACCACCTGCCTGCTGTGTGAACTTGGGCACGTCACTTCACTTCCCTGTGCCTCAGTTACCTCATTTGAAAAATGGGGTTAAGAATTTGAACTCAACGTAGGACAGGGGCTGTGTCCAACCTGATTAGTTTGCATCGACCCCAGCCCTCAGTACAGTGTCTGGCCCATATTAAGTGCTTAGTAATAACAACAAAAAGCAGGAGAAAGAATCAGAAGCAGTCAAGGGTGTGTCTGTAAAAAGAATGACCTTTGTCTCAGCAGAAACTAAATTCATAAATGAAAATGAGAGATTCTAACTCTTCACATTGCATCTACAACAACAACAAGCAGGAGAAAGAATCAGAAGCAATCAAGAGTGTGTCTTTAAAAAGACTGGCCTGTGTCAGCAGAAACCAAAGTCATAAATGGAAAATGAGAGACTCTGAACTCTTTGCAATGCACTTAGAACGCCACACATCAAGCACAGTTCTGCCAATGCCAGGCGAAACAACAGCCAAGGAAGGAAAAAGAGCTTGCAGGCGTAAGAATTGGGATCTTGTGGGAGCAAGAGGTGAGGACAATTGAGAAAGATGGTGGTCCAGCCGTTCTCTGGATCTTGCAAGAAGGTCCAGGGTAGGCCTTCCCAGCCTAAGCTCCCCTCTTTCTCAGCTCCCCTTCCCGTTTGCATCACCTCAACTCACTCTCTTTAGTCTTCCCCCTCCCACTCCGCACCCCACAACACTTACATATTTATGTGTATATGTATAATTTTATTTATTTATATTTATGCTGGTATGCTTGTTTTGATGTTTACGTATCTATAACTTGATTTATTTGTATTAATGCCTGTTTGCTTGTTTTGATGTCTGTCTTCCCCCTTCTAGACTGTAAGCCTTAAGAGGGTAGGGATTGTCTCTCTTTATTGCTGAATTGTACTTTCCAAGCGCTTAGTACAGGGCTCTGCACACAGTAGGCGCTCAATACGATTGAATGAAGGAAGGAAGGAAAGATGGAGATCAAGGATGAAGACCCTTGTCATGCTGTCCACCCCATTATTCATTAATTCACTCAAATATAATAATAATTATGATAATGATGATAATGGTATTTATTAAGCTCTTACTAAGTGTCAAGCACTGTTCTTAGCACTGGGGTATATACAAGATAATCAGGTTGTCCCTTGTGAGGCTCACAGTCTTAATCCCCATTTTACAGATGAGGTAACTGAGGCACAGAGAAGTTAAGTGAATTGTCCAAAGTCCCACAGCTGACGAGTGGCAGGTCTGGGGATTAATGAATTTGAGAATGGTTTGAAATACTCGGAAGCTGATAGCTAAGGCATCACTCTCCCCAAGGCTCTCTCCCATGAGTCCCTGCTCTGGCCGTCTCTGTGCCTGACTAATTGTTACAGCTGGAGAGCGTGAGAATCCCTGGGGGCCCCTCCCCATCTGTGTCAACATATCTCTCTCTTCAGTGATCCCGTGCTCCAGAAATATTGGTTCCCCCAACCCCCAAATGTGAAGACCACCTGGAGAGACATTCTGGTCCTTATCTCCTGATTTACTCTCTCAGTTCCCGAGATCCTACAGGAAGGGCAGTAGGACCCTGAAAAGATGACGGGAGCAGATAGCAGAGGTGAAGGGAGGAATTAAATTTCCTTGGACTTCGGCCCGACCCTTGACCATCTTCCCACCGGCCACCCGCTCCTGGAGAGATTTGGAAAAAGGGGCCGGGGATAATCCTTTCTCTCCCTCCCAGGTCAGATGTTTCCAGTTCAGCTTCCTTCTCACCTTCTCGCTCACGAGGCTGCGGATGGAATTTCTAACATTGACTCCTACTCAGCCCATCCAGTGGAATCATTTCTCTGGACCAGACTGGGAATTTGTTTGCTTCTTCTTCACACCAGGAGTGGTGATTCGGGATAAAACAACGATCCCCACACTCCCCTTGGCCAATCTGTAGGCTCTATGGTAATTGGGAAAATGGAAATTGGGTATATGTACTACTAATCCAGAGTATTTATTGAGCACTCTTTCTGTGCTGATCAGAGGAAAGTGCAATACAGTGCAGGATCCCTACCCTCAAGGAGATTACGGTCTAGTCTGCCCTGTGTGGATTATTCCGGGCCCTGCCTCAAAACTCCATCCTCCCTGCAAAATCCCAGATGCTGAAGAAATCAGGGAGAGAGCCTTGGCCATCATTAGCCAACAATTATTAGGCCTGTACCAGCCAAACAGAGATGGTCTACTTCTAAATGTAATTCCTGGAATGACTTGAGACAGAGACAAGGGACCCAAGAGTGTGAGCTGAGGTTCTCATTGACTTTGGGGAGCTGAGGAGTGGAAGGAGCTAAGGAAGAGCTGAGGGGTGAGACGTAGCATGGGCCTGCAGACAGAGCCAAGGTCTTGGAGTCAGAAGAACCTGGGTTCTAATCCTGTCTCAGCCACTTGTCTGCCGCCTGCTATGTAACGCTGGGGCAACTCACTCCACTTCTCTATGTCTCTGTTTCCTCATCTGCAAAATGGGGATTAGATACATGTTCTCGCTCCTACTTAGACTGCAGGCCTCATGTGGGATCTGATTATCTTTTGTCTAGATTTACACAAAATCGGCATTTTGTACAGTGTTTAGAACAGTGTTTGGTACAGTACGTGGTATATAGCAAGCACTTAACAAATGCTGTCTGTTTGTTTTGTTTTGTTGGCTGTCTCCCCGCTTCTTGACTGTGAGCCCGTTGTTGGGTAGGGATTGTTTCCATCTGTTGCCGAACTCTACTTTCCAAGGGCTTAGTACAGTGCTCCGCACACAGGAAGTACTCAGTAAATATGATTGAATGAATAAATGAATGAATGAACGAGCTAGAGCTAAACCATCAGTCGTATTTATTGAGCATTTACTGTGTAGAGAGCACTGTATTAAGTGCTTGGGTGAGTTCAATATAATACACTTGATAGACACATTTGTCCCCAGAGAAAGTGGAAGGGAACAGAAGAGGATGAGAAGGAGGGACAGAAAGGGAACAAGCTACAAAAAGAAACAGAAAATCGAGTTTCCCTCTATTTCTGTTAGAACAAGTTGGGATACAGGGTCCTTATCCTACTTCTCCCTTTTCAGTGTTACACGACCAGAAACTCCTTCTAGGAATCTATCCTCAATCCCTCCTGTTTCAGGGTCAGCTACTGACTCTTACCCTGGCTCAAGAAGAGGCGGAATGAAAACCCCACCCTTTCTGAGCTGAGACGAACCCTTGGAAAATTCTTCACTCCAGGGTAGGTTATTCCAAGAGCTTCACGTTTCTTCAAAGGATCAAAATTCCTCCCCTTTTATCACCCCTCTCCACATCCTTCCACCTTTCCCTGGAGCCCAGGTATCCAGAAGGGGACACAGAACAGCAGCATGGCTCAGTGTAAAGAGCCCGGGCCTGGGAGTCAGAGGTCATGGGTTCTAAGTGCAGCTCTATCTGTCATCTGTGTGACTTTGGGCAAGTCAGTTAACTTCTCTGTGCCTCAGTTACCTCATCTGTAACATGGGGATTGAGACTGTGAGTGCCATGTGGGACAGCCTGATTACCTTCTATCTATCCCAGCTGTTAGAACAGTGCTTCGTACATAATAAGCGCTTAACAAATACCATTAGTATTACTAATTATTATTATTGTTGTTATTATTGTCTTAGAATCGGAGTTCCTTGGGGACCAAGGACCCAATATTTTCCACTCCCAGACTGTAGTGCAGTGCTTTGCACATAGTAAGAGAGAAATAAATACCATTCCTACTACATCAGAATGTCACTGAAACTGCACAGGGTGCTCGATCAATGCTACTCCTGGGTGATCTTGGGCAAGTCACTTAACGTCTCTGTGCCTCAATTACCTCATCTGTAAAATGGGGATTAAGACTCTGAGCCCCACGTGGGCCAACCTGATTACCTTGTATCCCCCCAACGTTTAGAACAGTGCTTTGCATGTAGTAAGCGCTTAATAAATGCTATTATTATTATTATTATTATTATTATTATTATTATTATTATTATTACCCCAGCGCTTGGAACAGTGCTTGGCACATAGTAAGCACTTCACAAATACTGTTATTTTCTCTCTATCACTCTCTCCGTCTCGTTGTTCTCTCGCTCATTCTTTCTTGCACTTTTTTCTCCCTCTCACTCTCTTCCCCCTATTCCCAATTTTTCTTTCCCTCTCCCTCTCTATTCCCTTGCTCTCTCCCTCTCTTGCTTCTCTCTCTTTTGCTCTCTCACACTTTTTTCTCCCTCTCACTCTGTCCCGCTTTCTCTCTCTCTCTCTCACCCGTTCTCCTTTCTCTCTCTCACTTTTTCTCTCCATTATGCTCTTGCTCACTCCCTCTTGCTTTTCTCCCCCTCTAGCTCTTTCTCATACTTTTTCTCCCTCTCACTTACTTTCCCTCATTCTCTCTCTTGCTTTTTCTCTCCTTTGCACTTTTCCCCTCAATCTGTCTCTTATTTTTGTCTTCCTCTCTCTCACTCTTGCACCTCTTACTCCCACTCCTTCGGTTTCCTCCCTCTTTCTTTTTCTCTCCCTTTCACTCTCCCTTGCTTTCTCATTTTTTCTCACCCATATGATCTTTTTCCCTCTCTCTCTGACTTGCCTTTTCTCGCCCTTATCTTTCCCTCATTTTTTCTGTTGCTCTTTCTCTCCTTAGACTTTCTCTCACTCACTCCTTTTGCTTTCTCTCTCTTTCCCTCTCACCTTTTCCTCCTTGCACTCTTTCCCCCCACTTTCTCACTTTGTTTCTTTCTCGGGAACGAGAAAGAGGTATGTGCAGTCATAGGGCAAATAGCCTTCAAAGCCGTTTGTGAGTTTTTTTGTTGCTTGTGAAAAGACACAACTTGTCCTGAGAGGAAGTTGAGAAGAGGAGAAGATGTAGGCTGAGTGATGCTTTAGGAAAAGACTAGATGAATGATGAGGTATGCTTGTGTTTTTGTGTGTACAGGTGTGAATACAGATATGTGAGCAACTGGAATCATTTTGGAGTATACGTGGGTTTTTTGTTGTTTTTTTTGTTTTATGGTATCATTAAGTGTTCATTATGTGCCAGGTACTGTAGTAAACACTGAGGTGGATACAAGCTAATCAGTTTAGAAATAATCCATGCCCCATAGGGTGCTCCCAGTTGTAATTCCCATTTTTCAGATGAGGTAACCTCTCCTCCTTCCTCCTCAAATCTCACTACCATGAAAACTACCCGCCAGACTACGGTGCTCCAGCAATGTCAGCACTGTGGACAGTCAGGTTGGCCTTCAGTGGGTCCCAGAATCCCTTGCCAAGACCCTTGACAAGCAGGGCTGAGAGAGTGTGACCGGCTTTGGACCACCACTGGTACTATCAGCAATTCCTCCCTGTAAGGGTTTTTCCCAAATGTTGGGAGAAGACAAATAGTGGCAAAGGTTGTAATCCCTGCCCTCATGGGCTTTCCAGTCTGCAGGGCTAGGTTGACACAGTATAATTTGCTATCAATCAATCTTGAATCTTATTGATTGAGCGCTTATTGTGTGTCCTAAGCACTTGGAATTCACTTGAATTCATTCATTCAATCGTATTCATTCATTCATTCATTCAATCGTATTTATTGAGCGCTTACTGTGTGCAGAGTACTGTACTAAGCGCTTGGGAAGTACAAGTTTGCAACATATAGAGACAGTCCCTACCCAACAGCGGGCTCATTGTCTAGAAGCAGGAGACAGACAACAGAACAAAACATATTAACAAAATTAAATAAATAGAATAGCAAATATGTGCAAATATGGAACGCTTCACGAATTTGCGTGTCATCCTTGCACAATAATAATAATAGTAGTATTTGTTCAGTTTCTACTACGTCCCAAGCACTGTCCTAAGCGCGGGGGTAGATACAAGTTAAACAGTTTGGATATATTCAGGTTACACATGTGGCTCACAGTCTCAACCCCCATTTTACAGATGAGGAAACTGAGGCCCAGAGAAGTGAAGCGACTTGCTCCAGGTCACACAGCAGCAAAGGGACAGAGGCAGGATTAGAAAGAACCCAAGTCCTTTGACTCCCACTAAGCTGGGATTGGGAGAGTACAATAGAACAGAGGTGGTAGATGTGCCCGCCAGGAGCTCACGGTCAAGAATAGAACTCCTGGGTCCATGCTTTTTCCACTAAATGAGGATGGAAATGAGTTGATTCACGCTTGAGTTAGGTGAAGTGGGTATACAGGGCTGGGAAATGCATCAGGGTAGTTGTTTGGAGGAGCGGGGATTTTAGAGTGCTCAGAATTCGGGAAAGAACTGTGCTCTCTCTGATTTTGAGTGGGTAAGAGAGGGAGGTACAGGCTAGGATGGAAACTGGAGTCAATCACGAGTAACAACTAGAAAGTTGCTTTGAGAGATAAGAAGACGTGTTGAACTATGGAAAGTGGGTGAAGTGCTGTCATTGGGCCAAAAGCCTTCAAGCCGATTGTGAGTTTTTTGTTGCTTGTGAAAATCAATCAATTGTATTTATTGAGCACTTACCGTGTGCAGAGCACTGTACTAAGCGCTTGGGAAGTACAAGTTGGCAACATATAGGGACAGTCCCTACCCAACAGTGGGCTCACAGTCCTGAGAGGAGGTTGAGGAGAAGAGAAGATGTAGGTTGAGTGATGCTTTAGGAAAGGACTAGGTGAATGATGAGGTATGCTTGTGTTTGAGGTAGTCCGAATGTGAATGCAGATATTGAGCAAATGGAATCAGTTTGATGTATATGTGGGTTTTATTTTTGTTGTTTGTCTTATGGTATCGTTAAGTGTTCATTATATTCCAGGTACTGTATAAGCAGTGGGGTGGACACAGGCTAATCAGGTTGGACACAGTGCATGACCTACATGGTACCTTCAGTCGTAATCCGCAATTTACAGATGAGGTAACTGAGGCACAGAAAAGGTAAGTGACTGGCCCCAGATCATACAGCAGACAAGCGGCGGAGACAGGACTAGAATCCAGGACCTTCTGTCTAGCAGGCACATTCTCTCTCTACTAAATCTATGAATTTATGTATAAAGACACTTTTTGTTTAACTCTAAAACCACCGAAAAAATTCACAACCATTATGTTCATATCTTTATGTTCTCTGATCTCTCCAATCTGCTATTCATTTTAGTTTCAGTTCCCTCAACCAAAAATAATTCTCTTGATATTTTATATGTGCTTACTGTGTTCCAAGCAAAGTATTAAGTGCTGGGGGAGATTGAGAACAATCTGTAGAACACAGTCCGTGTTTCACGAGGGATTCACAGACCAAATAGGAGGTAAAACGGGTATCGAATCCTTTTTACGATTGAGAAAACGGAGGTGTAGAGAAAATAAGTCACTTTCCCATGTCTATGCAGTCGACAAGTCGTAGAGTTGGGATTAATATCCAGATCCTCTGACTCCCAGGCCTGCCTTCATCCCTATAGTGTACCCTGCTTCTACACTGTTCGAAGCTTGGTGCTTCCAATAGAATGGAAGCTCCTTGTGGGCAGTGATCATATGTACTAATACTGTGTCCTCTGTAGGTATTCAATAAATAGAATTGATTGACTTAATCCTATTACTTCACCCCTAACATCACTATCTCTAAATTCAAGACTTCCCTCCCTCTTCTTGTGCAGGGAGTCAACATTCCCCAGAAATGTTCAATGTTTCCATGGTGACGAGATTCCTCCTGCTGGGTTTCTCGGAGATCCGGGAGCTGCCACTGGTCCACGCCATGCTGTTTCTCCTGTCCTACCTGGCGATTCTGACGGGGAATATCATAATCGTCGCCATCACTGCCCTTGACCGGCGCCTCCCATCCACTTCTTCCTCAGGAACCTGTCCATGCTCGATCTCTGCTACATCTCAGTCTCCGTCCCCAAATCCATCCACAACTCCCTGACCGCTCCTAGATTCATCTCCCTCCTGGGCTGTGCCACCCAGGTCTGCCTGGTGGCCGTTTTAGCCACTTCAGAGCTGGTCGCCCTCACGGCGCTGTCTTATGTCGCCATCTGCCGCCCCCTGCACTATGAGCTCATCATGACCAACCCGGCCTGTGTAAAGATGCAGGCTGTCTCCTGGCTCAGCGGGACACTATTTGGCATCTCGGTTTCAGCCTTCACCTTCACACTCACCTTCTGTGGGTCCAACGTCATCCAACAGTTCTTCTGTGACGTCCCCTCCCTGCCGAAGATCTCCTATTCGGAAGACCATGTTGCCATTAATGTAAGTGTGAATGCCGGGGTAGTGTTATCTGTCGTCTGCTTCGTTTCCATCGTCGTCTCATATGTCCACATCTTTCGGCCCATGCTGAGGATGCCAGTCGCCGAGGCCCGGGCCAAGGCCTTCTCATCATCATCATCATCATCATTCGTATTTATTGAGAGCTTACTGTGTGCAGAGCACTGTACTAAGCGCTTGGGAAGTACAAATTGGCAACATATAGAGACAGTCCCTACCCAACAGTGGGCTCACAGTCTAAAAGGGGGAGACAGAGAACAAAACCAAACGTACTAACAAAATAAAATAAATAGAATAGATATGTACAAGTAAAATAAATAAATAAATAAATAGAGTAATAAATACGTACAAACATATATACATATATACAGGTGCTGTGGGGAAGGGAAGGAGGTAAGATGGCACATCTTACTTGCTTCACCTCGCTTGCTTCACCTCGTCGTCACCACCATCTTCCTCTGTATGGCCGCCATCGCCTACTTCAACCCCTTGTCGGACTCCATCTCGCGCTGGATCTACTAGTGTCCATGTTCTATACCGTGGTGCCACTTGATCTGAAACCCCTGAAGTGTCTGCTTCCTTTCACTGATTATCCCACCCCTCATCAGCTAGCCTACAAATCCAAAGAGAATGTCCACCGATTGAGGATTTGGCAGTGTCTGGAAAGGAGGCTAATAAGGCATGTGTTACTGACAGTTCATATTTTGGGGGGTATCAAGACCTTTCTTTCGTTCAATCGTATTTATGGAGCACTTACTATGTGCAGAACACTGTACTAAGCGCTTGGGAAAGTACAATGTAGCAATAAGCAAACACAGTCCCTGCCCACAACGAGCTTACAGTTTAGAGAGACATGACGTTCTAGCAATGAAGGTACACATCAAGGGAAAGACTGTTCTCCGATTCCCAGACAGCATTCTACCCGAAGTTTGAAGCCAGAGAGCAGGCTCTGGGAGAAAACTGGATGCATTTGTCAATCAATGCAACAAATTTATTGAGCACTTACTGGGTGCAGAGCTCTGCACTATGCTCTTGGAAAGTACGATAGAATATATGGCCAAGGCATCAGAGATGTGCATTACACATCCGTTCTCCTTCCCCATTAGACTGTGACTCCCATGTAGACAGGGATTGTGTTCAACCTTAGCACTTAGTACAGTGCTCTACACACAGGAAGAACTCAATAAATACGATTGAATGAATGAATCTTTAACAATCATGAACATCAATAGTATTTATTGAACGCTTACTATGTGTAGAGCACTGTACTAAGTGCTTGGAACGGTAAAATACAACGGAGTTGGAAGAAATGTTCCTTGCCCACAACGAGCTCACAGTCTAGAGGGGAAGACAGACATTAATATCAATGAATAAATTACAGACCAAAGGAAGAAGAGAATGGATAGTTATTTGCCCAAGGTCTCATAGCAGACAAGTGGCAGAGATGGAATTAGAACCTAGGTCCTCTGATTCCTGGGCCTATGTTCTTTCCACTAGCCCATGCTGCTCCTCTAGACTATATACAAGATAATCAGGTTACACACAGTCCCTTTTCCACATGTGGCTCCCAGATGAAGCAAGTGACATACATCCTGTCCAGAGAGAAAGCACACTCTAGTGCAGAAGACAGACACAAAAGTATTGTCAGAGGAAGCAAAATAGGCCATTGAACATACATGGCCAGGCCCAACCTCATTCCTCCCTCCCTCAACTATAGGAGGAGAACCTCTAGACTAAATACACAGTCCTATCCAGGTCTATGGGTACCTTGGAAATCAATTAATTAATGGTATTTATCGAGCACTTAATATGTGCAGAGCACTAATGGAATGAGCATGTGGCTGGGAGTCGTAAGACTTGAAATGTTTGCCCAGTTCTGCCACTGGCCTGCTGTGTGACGTTGGTTCGGCAACTTCACCTCTCTGGGCCTCTCGGGAAATCAGGATTCAATATGTGCTCTCTGTTTCTCTTACTGTCTGAGCCCCTGTGGACCGGGATATATGTTTGTTCTGATTATTCTGTTTCTACTCCAGCACTTGGCAGTCTTTCGCAAGTAAATTCTTAATAAACTCAGTACTTATGATGTTGGTACAACTAATAATGATAAAAAAGTATTAAATGAATTTTGCAATCACTCTTGGTGGTTATGAAAATTGAAAAATATCTCAGTTACAAGGGGGAAGGGAAGCAGCCATGGAAACTCCCTGCCCACTTTTGACTGGTTAAATCCTTGCCTCCTAACCATCCATCCATCCAACCATTCATGCATCCATCCAACAGCCATTCCATCCACCAATCCATCCATCATATTTATTGGGTACAAAGCACTGTAGTATGCTCTTAGGACAGTTGAAAAGGAATAAAATGCATTATCCTCGCTCTCCAGGAGCTTATGATCTAATGGGGGAGATACAGAATAAATTACGTAGAGGAGGGAGGAGAGAAGAGAAAGATGAGAAAGTGGATGAACAGTTGATTCAAGTGTACAGTTTCGATAGTATGAACAGAGCTTCAACGGACTTGCAACAACGACAAGGAAGAAGACGCAGCGTTGCCTAGTGGGTAAATCGTGGGCCTGGGACTCAAATGGACATGGGTTCTGATCCCGGTTCTGCCACATGTCTGCTGTGTGACCCTGGGCAGGGTCGCTTAACTTCTCCATGCTTCAGTTCCCTCATCTGTAAATGGGGATTGAGCTAGGATCTCCACGGCAGACAGGGACTCTGTCCAATCTGTTTAGCTTGTAACTACTCCAGCACTTAGTATATTGCCTGATATATAGTAAGCGCTTCACAGAAGCAATAAGGAAAGTTACAGTTGACTGATTGAATGTCTCAGGTTGTGAATTAGACAAAGGTGAAACCACTCACAGTGGCTAAAGTCTGTCAGTGAAAACAGGAACCGTTGGGAAGTTGGGCTGCGGATCCCGCTGTTTCCACGGGAACCTCGAGGGCCGACAACATCGCTGATGCTGCAGGGACCGGGCCCTTGTCTCCCAGGAGTCTGAGTAACCACGTGACCAGAGGGTGCGTGGCTTGTCCAGGCTACGAGGTTCCTCGGCAGGGCCCCGAGCCATCCTCCAGGGATACCCTTCGGAGCAGCTCCTGCTTTAGCTACAGGGCGGGGGGGGTCTTGTCTGAAGAGCTTCTCAGGGTCTGAGGGAGAGCGGAGAGAGACCTCCTCTCTGTTCCTTCCTTGCTGAACGAACATAGGAGTATAAGGGGAAAGAGTGGACCAGCCCAGCCCTGAAGAGGTCAGCGACCCCCAGCCCCACGCTGCCCTGGTGAGAGTGCCCGGGGTGAGTGAGATGGAGGGGTCGGGGTGGAGAGGATGAGGATGGAAGAGATGGAGCCAGTCAGGGACCTAAATTGGGGTTCGGACCAGAGCCTCAGCCCCCAGCAGGGCAGTGGTGCTACTCGGCGGGGAGATGTTTTCCTGTTGAGTAACCTCTAACCATCATACACCTCTCCTCCTCCCTCCTCAAAAATCGCTACCATACCAACTATCTGCCAGGCTACGGTGCCCCAGCTCAGTGTCAGCACTGTGGACAGTTGCCTTGGCCTTCCTTGGATGCCAGAATCCCTTGCAGAGGGTAAATGACAGGCAGGGCTGAAAGTGTGTGACCAGCTTTGGACCGCCACTGGCAATATCAGTAACTCCTTCCTTTAAGAGTTTTTCCCAAATGTTGGGAGAAGACAAATGGTGGGAACGGTTGGAATCCATGCCCTCTTGGGCTTTCCAGCCTACTGAGCTAGGTTGATGCAGTATAATTTACTATCAATCAATTAATCTTGAATCATATTGCTTGAGTGCTTATTGTGTGTACTAAGGACTTGGAGAGTAATAATAATAATCATAGTAGTACTTGTTAAGGCCTTACTATGTCCCAAGCACTGCCCGAAGCACTGGGGTAGATACACGTTAAGCAGTTTGGATACAGTCCTTGTTCCACATGGGACTCATAGTCTTAACCCACACTTTAACAGATGAGGTAACTGAGGCTCAGAGAAGTTAAATGGTCACACAAAAGACATGAGGCAGAGCCGGAATTAGAACCCACATCCTTCTGATTCCTTCTGACTCTCACTGCTCTATCCACTTTAAAACACCATAACAGAAACAATCCCTGCCGCTTCTAGAATGAAAGAACGAATGGAAAGATGAATATGCAATTATTGCGTGACATTTTACAGATAAGGAAACTGAGGCCCAGGGAAGTGAAGCGACTTGCTCCAGGTCACACAGCAGCATTGGGAGAGAATCAGGATTAGAACCCAAGTCCTCTGACTACCACCAAGCTATGCTTGGGAGAGTACAACTGAACAGAGCTGGCAGATGTGTATGCTGCCCGCACGGAGCTCACAGTCAAGAAGAAAACTTCTGGGTCCATGCTTTTTACACTAAATGAGGATGGAAATGAGTTGATTCGCGCTTGAATTAGGTGAAGTGGGTTTCGAGGGCTGCGAAATGAATCGGGGAAGTTGGTTGGAGGAGGGGAGGATTTTAGCTGTGCGCAGAATTTGGGAAAGAACTGTGCTATTTCTGATTTTGAGTGAATAAGATAAGGATTTCCAGGCTAGGATGGAAACGGGAGAGTCTATCGCGAGTAACAACTATAAAGTTGCTTTGAGAGATGAGAAGACGAGTTGAACGATGGAAAGGAAGTGAAGTGCAGTCCTAGGGCAGAAAGTCTTCAAGCCGATTTTGAGTTTTTGTTGCATGGGAAAAGACACAACTTGTCCTGAGGGGAGGTTGAGGAGAGGAGAAGATGTAGGCTGAGCGATGCTTTAGGAAAGGACTAGATGAATGATGACGTATGCTTGTATTTGTGTGAGTCCAAGTGTGAATGCAGATATTGAGCAAATGGAATCAGTTTGTTGGATATGCGGGTTTTATTTTTATTGTTTGTCTTACGGTATCGTTAAGTGTTTATTACATTCCAGGTACTGTACTAAGCACTGGGGTGGTTACAAGCTAATCAGGTTGGACACAGTCCATGCCAATACATAGTGCTTTCTGTCATAATCACCAATTTACAGATGGGGTAAAAGAGGCACAGTGAAGGTAAGTTACCCACTCTAGATCATACAGGGAACAAGGGCTTGAGACAGGATTAGAATCCAGATCCTTCTGTCTACCGTCTCGATATGTTGCCAACTTGTACTTCCCAAGCGCTTAGTACAGTGCTCATCACACAGTAAGCGCTCAATAAATACGATTGAATGCATGAATGAATGAATGAATGAATGACGAGTGATAGAGTTGGGATTAGTATCCAGGTCCTCTGACTCCCGGGCCTCTCTTCAGAATTTGGGAGTAACCTGCTTCTACACTGTTCAAAGCTGGGTGCTTCCAGTAAAATGGAAACTGCTTGGGGACAATCTGTCTCCCCCTTCTAAACTGTGAGCCCGTAGTTGTGTAGGGAGGGACCGTTTCTATATTTTGCCAACTTGTACTTACCAAGCGCTAAGTACAGTGCTCTGCACGCAGTAAGCGCTCAATAAACACATTTGAATGAATGAATAATACCGTGTCCTCTGTAAGTATTCAATAAATAGAATTGATTGACTTAGTCTTATTCCTTCACCCCCAACGTCAATTTCTCTAAATTGAAGTCTTCCTTCCTTCTTCCTGTGCTGGGAGTCAAAATCATTCCCTATAAATGTTCAGTGTCTCCACGGTGAACTCACAGATCATTGTGAATTCAATAACTGTCTCCTCGCCATAGAGAGTCACCAAATGTCCTGTCAGTTCCTTCACTCATCCCATCAATTGACTCTAACTTTGGCTCTTCCCTCATCACATGCAGAAAGTCAATGCTGCCTCCCCAAAATGTCCAACGTCTCCAGGGTTAGGGAAGTCCTCCTGCTTGGTTTCTCGGAGGTCCGGGAGCTGCATCTGGTCCACGCCGTGCTGTTCCTTCTGGTCTACCTGGCGGCCCTGACAGGGAATCTCCTCATCGTCGCCATCATCGCCCTTGATTGGCGCCTCCACACCCCCATGTACGTCTTCCTCAGGAACCTGTCCGTTCTCGACCTCTGCTACATCTCTGTCACCGTCCCCAAGTCTGTCGTCATCTCACTGACCGACCGTCGATCCATCTCCCTTCTGGGCTGTGTGGCCCAGGTCTTTTTGGTGACTATGTTTACTGCTTCAGACCTGTTCATCCTCACGGCGATGTCCTACGACCGCTACGCCGCCATCTGCCGCCCCCAGCATTATGAGCTCATCATGACCAACAAGGCTTGTAGAAAGATGGTGGCCGCCTCCAGGCTCGGTGGGGTGCTGTTTGGGGTCTTGTATTCAGCTTCGACTTTTTCCCTGAGATTCTGTGGGTCCAACATCGTCCAGCAATTCTTCTGTGATGTCCCACCCCTTCTGAAGATCTCCTGCTCCGAGGCCCACGTGGCAATCGATGTGAGCGTCTCCGGTGGGGTAGCTTTAGGTGTCGTCTGTTTCGTCTCTATCATCATCTCATACGTGCGCATCTTCCAACATTCTGTGTTGAGAATGTCGACTGCCGAGAGTCGGACCAAAGCTTTCTCCACCTGCCTGCCCCATCTCGCTGTCTTCACTGTCTTCCTCTCTACGGCTGTCATCTCCTATCTCAAGCCCATATCAGACTCCCCTTCGACCCTCGACCTGCTGGTGTCCGTGTTCTACACCGTGGTGCCCCCAGCCCTGAACCCCTGAACCCCCTCATCTACAGCCTGAGGAACCGGGACATGAAGGCCGCCCTGGGGAGAGTCCTAAATGGGAGATTCCTCTTCCCTCCTCTAAGGGACGAAACGTCTATTTACTTTTGCTGACTATCCCATTTCTCATTAGGGTTCTGGACGTGGGAGTATCCATATAAAGAGCTGTCCAAAGAGAAAGTCCAGAGCCTGAGGATTTGTCACTGTCTGTGATAGAGGCCGATAAAATGTGTGTAACTAAGCCTGGAGTGGGCACAGATTGTCTTTTTATTCTGAATTGTACTCTCTAAGTGCTTAGTACACTGCTCTGCATACGGTAAGCACTCAATAAATATGATTGAATGAATGACTCACAAGTGATTGTTGGGGTGGCATCATGGCTTAGTAGAATGAGCATGTGTCTGGGAGTCATGAGATTTTAAAGGTCTACCAGTTTTTTCCACTGGCCTGCTGTATGACTTTGGTCCAGCAAGTAATCTCTTAGGGTCTCTCTATAAAATCGGGAATCAATATGTGCTCTCTCTTTCTCTTACAGTTTGAGCCCCCGTGGGTACGAAAACGTGTCCGATCTGATTAGTTTGTTTCTACTCCAGCACTTGGCAGGCCTTGGCAAGTTAATTCTTAATACATTCAATAATGATAATGTTGATACTAGTACTGATAATAACAGTAATTCTATGAATTTTAAGATCACTCGGTAGTTATGAAAATCGGAGGGCGACAAGGGAGAGAGATGCAATCATGGAAATTGTCCTCCATATTTGACTGTCTGCTTACTTCTTTCGATGCCTGTCTCCCCCTTCGAGACCGTGATCCCGTTTTGGGCAGGGATTATATCTATTTGTTGCTGAATTGTACTTTCCAAGCGGTTAGTACAGTGCTCTGCACACAGTAAGCGCTCAATAAATACGATGGGATGAATGAATGAATTTGACTGATCAAATCCTTGCCTCGAATCCATTCGTTCATCCATCCATCCATCCATCCGTTCGACCATCCATCCGTCCATCTTTCTGTCTGTTCACCCATCTGTCCGTCCGTCCATCTATCCATCCATCCATCCATCCATCCATCCATAATAATAATAATAGTGGTATTTGCTAAGTGCTTACTATGTGCCAGGCACTATACTAAGTTCTGGGGCAGATACAAGCTAATCAGAGTTTGCACAGTCTCTATCCCTCGTGGTGCTCACAGTTTCAATTCCCATTTTACAGATGAGATACCTGAGGCACAGAGAAGTGAAGTGCCTGGCCTAAGGTCACACAGAAGACTATCCACCCACCCATCCATCCATCTATCCATCCATCTACCCACCAACCCTTCCATCCATTCATCCGTCCAACAACCCATCCATCACTGATATTTGTTGAATGTATCCTGGGCGTAAATGTAGTGAACTCTTCAGAGAGATCAAAAAAACATTAACACCTTACCTGCTTTCCAAGAGCTTAAAATCTAACAGGGGAGGTAGACACAGAATTGATTCATCAGAGGATGAAGAAGAGAATGGAGATAATGGTAAATAGATGATTATGTGCTTAAAGAATATATTTTATAAAAGCCACTATGTATAAAACTATAATGGTGGGGGGGTGTGCAAAAATGGAGAAGCGGCCTACAATGCTGATTGGTAGTTGGGAGAAGATGACTTAGGGAGAAAAAAAATGAATCGTGCGAGGCCCTCCTGGTAATGGTGGGATGACATAGGGATTTGAAGATGGAGCAAGCTGTGCTCTGATGGACTGGAAGGTGGGAGGAGGGAATTTGGACTGACAGATTAGTTCATTTTCCATCACTGAAATATTCTGTAAGGAACAGGGTCATTCGGAGGAGAGAATGCAATGACCTCCTCACCACAGTTTGGTAGTGTCTCAGCTCTGAGATAGAAGAGGACGAACCCTAGGCTAAAACCTATTTCTTCTGAAAACAGAGATTTTCCAGTCGTGTCCAGCCAACCAGTATCAGTGTTCCCTTCCCATCACCTCTTTTTCAGAACCCCTCAGGCCCTTCCAAACTGATAAAAACAATAATTGCATTTGTTAAGCGCTTACTATGTGTCAGGCACTGTTCTAAGCGCTGGGGTAGATACAATCAGGTTGCACCACCTGGGGTTCACAGTCTTAATCCCCATTTTCCAGAGGAGGTAACTGAGGCCCAGAGAAGTTAAGAGGCTTGCCCAAGGTCATGCAGCAGACACGTGGCGGAGCCGGGATTAGAATCCACGTCCACTGACTCCCAAGCGTGGGCTCTTGCCACTAAACGCTGTTTCTCACGTTGCTTCTCTAGGTTGATCCCCCAATCCAGTCCGGGGGAGGGTTTTAGGTTGCATTTAGAGTCATTTCTCGTTCTCTCCAGATTTGCAATCAGAAGAAGTCAGAAAATACAACTGATTAAATGATTACTGGAGGTCATGAAGAAGATAAAACTTAGAGAAGTAGCATGGCCTAGTCGACAAAGCATGGGCCAGGGGGTCAGAATGACCAGTGTACTAATCTTGGTTCTGCTGCCTTTCTGCTGTTTGACCTTGGGCAAGTCTCTTCACTTTTCTGGGCTTCGGTTCCCTCATCTGTAAAATGGGGATTGAGACTGTGAGCCCCATGTGGGACAGGGACCGTGTCCAACCCGATTAGCTTGCATCGAATCCCAGGACTTAGTACAGTGCCTGACACATAGTAAGAGCTTAACAGGTACCACTGAAGACAAAAATAGAAGCTGAAGCGCCCACTCATTGACCCAGATGGTCAGTAACAGCGGGAAATGTTAGAATGCTGTTGCCATGGGAACTCTGCAGACAAGTGCCATCACCGGATCCTCATCTCTGTGGGGGCTCAAAGGCTGTGGGGACGAGCCGCTGTGATCCAGTCTTCCGGGGAACCTCCTCGGAGCAGCGTTGGATTTATCTAAGGGGACGGGGACCCTGCCTGGAAAGCGCATGTTAGTGTCCACGGGAGAGCAGTGAGGGGCTCCATGGCCACTGCATCCAGGAGTCCGAGGAGAGAGGGGGAACCAGCCAAGCCCCGAGCGGTTTAGGGGTCCCCACGCCCCCCGCTGGCCTGGTGAGAGTGATTGAGGGTGGGGAAGGACAGAGAATGACCATCAGGCTCATCTATGTAAGTGGGCGTGTCACTCTGGGAAGACGTTCATATCCGGGGTCCAGGGTGGCGTTAGATCCAAGGCTGCATATACAAGCAGAGATAAAACATTTGCCTCTATGGTACCCCCTGGTCCCCTGCATCCACGGCCGAAACCCCGGCTACGATGGCTGCCAGGCTAAGGCATTATGGCATGGTTTAATCCCCCGTGCCATAGTGACTTCAACCATCAGCTCAACCCTCCGGGTAGGGACAAGAAGGTATGACTGAGACTGCACCAGTCAGAAGCTTCATCACCAATTCCTTCCAGGACTTCCCCCACCAAATCTTGGGCGGATGAAAGAGAGTAGTAAAGTGGCCTAGCGGATAGAGCATGGTCTGTGAGTCAGAAGACCTGGGTTCTAATAACGGCTCCACCTCTTTTTATTTTTTTAGTGGTATTTGTTATGCACTTACTATGTGTCAAACATTGGTCTAAGTACTGGGCAAGTTAATCAGGTTGGACACAATCTCTGTACCTCATTGTCCCGAGGTGACCCTTGGGTACCGGCCATCTCAAGGTCAAAAGCTATCTCGTGACCACCTGAGCCAGCAGGGGGAACTCGGAAATGAGGGTGGGATACCGACCCAACGACCAAATCTGCTAGATTAACAGCCCAAAACGGGAATACAGAAGGTGTCCCTCGACCCTGTGCCAATCAAATTAGGTATGCAGGAGGGGGAGGGCAGAGATTGGATAAACTGAGGCCGGAAGATGGAATGGCCTAAGGGCACAGGCAATAAATACCTGTCGCCTCTGACCCTCGAGGTCAGAACACCAGGACACGCAGCAGCAGGAGCAACCACTGCAGCAGCAGTAGCAGCAGCAGCAGCAGCAGCAGCAGCAGCAGCCCACGTGTCTCTCCCTGTCCAGGAGGCCAGATGCCCGCTCTACAACCAGAACCAACACACTGAGGCAAGGGCCGTGGGAAGGGTGAGTGTCTCGTGGGTGGGACCCAGGTACCCCGCTGCTGATGGGAATCATGAGTGGATTCCTCCCATGTGGGGAGAGCACATTGTGAGAGCTAGCCGCCCACCAAGTGCACGGGTAATGTAATGAATTCTTCCCATTTGGGAAAGTGAGTGGATTCTTCCCGAGTGGGAAGTGCACATGTGTGAGAGCTAGCTTCCTCACCTACGCGCGATTAACGTATGATTGTGTTCCTCCAGTGTAGGGAAGCTCTAGTATTGCTAATTGATTATATTCCTCCCGAAATGGAAGTTCAATCCATTGCGCCTAAACAATTCGCCTCGCGGAATAAATTTTATATAAAACTCAGGCTTTCCGTCCCCGGCCTCTCTCTCTCTCTTTCGCCTCGCCGATCACTGAACGAACCCGTCCCCGGATGACGGGTGGCACTCATGGGGTTCACAATCTAAGCAGGAGGGAGAACAGGAGAAGTGCAGCATAGAGAAGATGAGTGATGTGCCCAAGGTCACACAGTAAGTAATTGGCAGATGTCATCCTCATTAGAGCCCAGGCTCCTGCTCTTTCCACTGGGCAAGGCTGCTTCTCTTTTGGGTGATATGGGTCAGGTCACTTCACTTCTCTGTACCTCAGTTCCCTCATCTGTAAGATGGGGACTGAGACTGTGAGCCCTGTGTGGGACGGAGACTGTGACCCACCCAATTTTCTTGTATTCACCCAGAGCTTAGTACAGTGCCTGGCACGTAATGAGAGCTTAGGAAATACCGTAAAAACAGATGTAAAAGGCATGGTCCCTGCCCCCAAAACTTCCCAGTCTAATAGGCTAGATAGGTAACATGACATTTACAACCAGGAGGAGAAAAGAATGGAACAAGCTAATTGGTTCTGCTGCTTCCCCCCAAGGCTGGCCTGGAGGCAGGGGGCTGGACCCGGTGATCCTGCCCGTTCTGCCCACACCTCCATTGGAAGGGCGGCAGCAGCCGTGAAAAGTCCAGGATGTATGGAGGGGGGTGGGGCGCATATAGCCTGACCCGTCCCCATCCCGGCCCTGTTCCTGTCTCTGTTCTG
The DNA here is from genome assembly GCF_015852505.1 of Tachyglossus aculeatus. Lineage (NCBI taxonomy): Eukaryota > Metazoa > Chordata > Mammalia > Monotremata > Tachyglossidae > Tachyglossus > Tachyglossus aculeatus. The sequence goes on from NW_024044878.1 coordinate 271,023, forward strand.
GGCTTCAGTGGGACCGTGGATATTCTGGAGTCTGGAGATAATCACTGACATATGGTGGGAGGGAAAAAGTGAATTAGCCAAATTCTCCTTGAGACGATGGAATTCCAGAGGGTTTTTGAGGGTGGGATATCTTCGGTCTGGGGAACTGAAAGGGGTGGATTTCTAGGGCAGAGGAAGGGTAGGAGCCAGAGGTGGGAGGAGGAAGCATCGAAAGAGAGTCACGGTAAGAAGGTTCTATTTTTTTGGATGGTTGGTTGCAGGAAGCGGATGATGAGGAGGAGAGTTAGAACAGATGGATGACACGGAAGTTCGTGATCAGACATTCATTGAAATCAACCGAACAACAGTCTGTTATTCCTCTAACCTGTAAGCTCGTTGTTGGAAAAGACTGTGTCTGTTAATTATTCTATTGCATTCTCCTCAGCTTTTAGTACAGTGCTCTGCACACAGTAAGTGCTTAATAAATAGTACTGAACGAATTTATTTTCCACTCTACAGGAGTTGTAGTGTTAGGGGTCGTCTGCTTTATTTTCATCGTCATCTCATAGTTGCGCATCTTTCGGACTGTGCTGAGGATGCCGGCAATCGAGGGCCAGGACAAAGTCTTCTCCACTTGCCTGCCTCACCTCCTCGTCATCACTCTCTTTGTCATGACTTCTTTCTGTGCTTTTTTGAAGCCACCCTCAGATTCCCCCTCAGTACTAGACCTGCTGGTGTCTGTGTTTTATCCCGTGGTGTCCCCCCACCTCCAACCTCCTCATCTACAGCTTGAGGAACCAGGACGTGAAGGCCGCCCTGGGGAGGGGGCTAGGCAGAGAATGGCGTCCATCTAGGGGACGTGAAGCCACAATTCTTTGCTTCCTGTAGTTAACATGGCTACAGTGAATGACCCTAGTAACTTTCAGAGACCGGTTATTTGCATCAAAGTGAGTGCTTTCCCCACAGACCGCCCTAGGGGAAGGAAAACCATCTATACCACTTATTTAAAACAGGCTTTTCGTTTCCACAGACAAACTAGGTCAGATTGAATTCGTCTTCTGACTCCTAAGCTGAAGGCCACCTTTCGAAGGAGAGCACAAGTCTTAATGGAAGGTGATACTCAAAGTCGCACCTTTGTCAGTCGGAACTGATTTACCCGGGTAAATAATGTCATCGGTGGGGGATTAGCTCCTGAATTGACTAATCTCCCCGCTGCGGAACCCGACCTGAAACTTTTAAACTTTACACTGCCCAATTACCAAGTTGCAGAATGTGACTTGCTCTTATTTTTGCATTTCTTTATATTGTTACATGTCTAAATGTGTGTGTGTGTGTGTGTGTGTGTGTGTGTGTGTGTGTGTGTACAGTAAGGCTCAAACAAAAGTAATTTTCCCCAGTGCAATTGATTAATTTTTGTCCTTTCTTTTACTGGAGCTCAGAGTGATCAATCAATCTGCTTTTTTGTGTTTTCTTTAACTGGTATTTGTTAAGCACTTACTATGTGACAGGCACTGCACTAAGCACTTGGGTATATACAAGTTAATTAGGTTAGACACAGTCCCTGTCCCTTCTAGGGATCATGGTCTTAGTCTCTATTTCACAGATGAGGCAACTGAGGCCCAGAGAAGTGAAGTGACTTGTCCAATATCACACAGCACACGAATGGCAGAGCTGTTATTAGAACCCATGATCTTTTGATTCCCAGGCCCGTGCTCTATCCACTAAGCCTTCCAGGCACCACAACTTCTGAAGCAGAGTTCCACGAGCATCACTAATTTTTCAGGACTAACTCTCAAACTGTAAGAAAAGATCAGCGAGATAGCATGGCCTAGTGGAAAGAGCACAGGTCCAGAAATCAGAGGACCTGTGTTCTAATCCTAGCTCTGCCAATTCCCTGCTGTGTGAACCTGGGCAAGTCACTTCATTTCCCATTCCTCAGTTTCTTCATCTGCATAGTGGGGATTCATTACCTGCCCCCCCCCCCAACACACACACAACTTAGACTGGGAGCTTCATGAGGAACCTGATAATTTTATACCTACCCCTGTGCTTAGTACAGTGCCCACAGCGAATTTATAGTCTAGAGGGGAAGACAGACATTGATAGAAATAAATAAATGACAACTATGGACATCAGTGCTGTGGGGCTGGGAGGAGGAATAAATAAAGGGAGCAAGTCAGGGCGATGCAGAAGGGAGTGGGAGAAGAGGAAAAGAGGGCTTAGTCAGGGAAAGCCTCTTGAAGGAGATAGGACTTCATTAAGGCTTTAAAGGAGAGAAGAGTCATTGTCTGTTGGATATGAAGAGAAGCTCAGCCTGGCCTAGTGGCAAGAGCCCAGGTTTGGAAGTCAGAAGACGTGGTTCTAATTCCGGCTCCCCTACCTGTCTGCTTTGTGACCTTGGGCAAGCCACTTAACTTATCTGTGCCTCAGTTAACGTCATCTGTAAAATGGGAATTAAGAATGTGAGCCCCATGTAGAACAACTTGATTACCTTCTATCTACCCCAGCGCTTAGAATAGCTCTAGGTACATAGTAAGCACTTAACAAATACCATTATTTTTATTACTGAGTGCTTACTATGTGCAGAGTACTCTACAAAGCACTTTCATTCTTTCATTGTTTCATTGAATCATATTTATTCAGCACCTATTGTGTGCAAAGCACTGTACTAAGTGCTTGGGATAGTATAACATAAACAGACACATTTTCCGCCCACAATGAGCTTTCGGTCTATAGGGGGTAACAGACATTAATACAAATAAATAAAGAAATTACAGTTATAGACATAAGTGCTGTGGGGCTGCGAGGTGAGTTGAATAAAGTAAGACCTGGCAGATCTTACTCTGTACCAAGTACTGCTATCATCACGGGAATAGTAATAATGATAACTGTAGTATTTGTTAGGGACTTACTATGTGCTAAGCACGGTTCTAAGCCTTGGGTAGATATAAGATAATCAGGTCAGATTCAGTCCCTGTCCCAACATGAGGCTCAGAGTCTCAATCCCCATTTTTACAGATGAAGTGACTAAGGCACAGAGATGTCAAGCCATTTGCACCAGGATACACGGCAGACGTTTGGCAGAGTCAGGACTTAAACTCGGGTCCTTCTATATCCCAGGCCCAGTCTCTATCGACTATCAATCAATCGTATTTATTGAGCGCTTACTGTGTGCAGAGCACTGTACTAAGCGCTTGGGAAGTACAAGTTGGCAACATATAGAGGCAGTCCCTACCCAACAGTGGGCTCACAGTCTAAAAGGGAGAGACAGAGAACAAAACCAAACATACTAACAAAATAAAATAAATAGAATAGATATGTACAAGTAAAATATATAAATAAATAAATAGAGTAATAAAGATGTACAAACATATATACATATATGCAGGTGCTGTGGGGAAGGGAAGGAGGTAAGATGGGGGAGATGGAGAGGGGGACGAGGGGGAGAGGAAGGAAGGGGCTCAGTCTGGAAAGGCCTCCTGGAGGTGGTGAGCTCTCAGTAGGGCCTTGAAGGGAGGAAGAGAGCTAGCATACTGAGATGCTTCTCAGTAAGGCCTAGTGGATAATTCCTAAGCACTTACTGTTTGCAGAGACCTATATTAGGCTGTTTGGAAAGTAGAATTGATGTGGTAGACACGATTCCTACCCTTGAGGTGCTTACAATCTGCAGTGGACTGTATGAAGTGCTTGTAAACTAAAACCCAGTCTCTGGCCACACTCCATAAAACTGAAGTATTTGTTAAGTACTTACTGCATACCAAGCACTGTTCTTAGCGTTGGGGAAAATACAAGATGATCGGGTCAGACACGGTCCCTGTCCCACGCGGAGCTCACAATTTGAAGGAGAATAGATATTTAATCCCCATCAGAACCCAGGCCCTCTGATCCATGCTCTTTCCACTGGGCCTCGGTGTTGCAGTCTAATAGCTGCAATGGGTGTAATGAGTAATAAAGCACATTAAATTTGATAGTTTTATCTTTCACAAATGTTTCAGAAGGTCAGCGAAATGAAACCAAGAAGGGCAGTGACCGCTGGTCAACAGTTCTGTGGGAGGGCCAGTTTCTCCATTCTGCAGGTCCAAACACTGGGGAGACCCTACTGCCCACCCTCTGCTTTTCAAAAGTTTTCTGGTGTTTGTTAAGTGCTGACTGTGTGCCGGGAACTGTACTAAAAGCCGGGGTACATACAAACTACATTAGGTTGGACACAGTCCCTGTCCCGAATGGGACTCACAGGCTAATCCCCATTTTATAGATGAGGTAACTGAGGAAGAGAGAAATTAAGTGACTTGCCCTAGGTTACACAGCAGACAAGTGGAATGGCTGGGATTAGAACCTGGGGTCTTCCAACTACCAGGCCCGAGCTCTATCCACTAGACCACGCTGCTTCTACTCGTAAGGGGTGGGGGGGGATGGAGCTAGAGGAGACTGAGGAGGATGAAGAGAATCAAGGTCGGCATATGGAAAGGAAGGGGATAATGAGGTCAGAGAGAGTCAGATAGGATGTGTTGTCACCTTAATTTTTTTCCTTTCTTTCTACCGGTTTGCTCTCGTGCCACTGACCTGATCACACAAAAGACATTTGGAGTCATGTGGGACGTAGGGGGGAGTTGGAGCCAGGATATCAATGATGATAATAATAATAATGATGAGGATGATATTTGTTAGCACTTACTGTGTGCAAGCACTGTTCTAAGCCCTGGGGTAGATACAAGGTGATAAGACTGTCCCACGTGGGGCTCACAATCTTCATCCCCATTTTACAGATGAGGTAACTGAGGAACAGAGAAGTGAAGTCACTTGCCCAAAGTCACACAGATGATAAGTGGCAGAGCCGGGATTAGAACCTACGTCCTCTGACTACCAAACCCGTGCTCTTCCCATTAAGCCTCGCTGCTTCTCTACCAACTTCCAGAGCACTGTGCTATGCACTGGCTGTAGATAGGGAGGCAGTACGGCCCAGTGTTGAGGGCACAGGAAAGAGAGTCAGGTAACGTGGATTCTTTGTCTGTCTCCTCCTCTAGACTTCTCGTTGATTGCAGGGAATGTGTCTGTTAACATTGTTATATTGTCCTCTCCCAAGCACTTGGAACAGTGTTCTGCACACAGTAAGCGTTCAATACACTCGATTGATTGACTTATTCCCCTGCCCTGTTAGCTACTGTGGGAAGGGAATGTATCTATTACTTTACTGTATTGTGCTCTTCCAACTGCTCAGTTCAGAGCTCTGCTCAAAGTAAGCACTCAATAAATACCACTGATTGATTGAGGTGCAGATGGGGTGATGATTCTGCCGGAGCAGATGGCCAAAGGGGGATGAATGGTCTCATAAGCGCTTAGTACAGTGCTCTGGACACAGTAAGTGCTCAATAAATACAATGGAATGAATCTAATCTCGGGGCAGGTGAGATGATAAGGCCCATGGTGTCAACTGGAGATGCTAACTAAACTTGACAGTCTCAATTGTCAATGACCTTCCCGATGCCCAGTTGCCTAAACAGGCCCACAGCCTCTTCAATAGTTCAGTTATGGAGGGATCCGGCTTTATTTTCGAGAAAGATATCGCCCCCTCAGGATCCTCCCCAGGGCGGCCTTCACGTCACGGTTCCTCAGGCTGTAGATGAAGGGGTTGAGGGCGGGGGGCACCACGGCATAGAACACGGACACCAGCAGGGCCAGCGTCAAGGGGAAGAGGGACAGCGGCTTCAAGTGGGAGGAGTGGGCCGTAGTGATGAAAACAGGGGTGACAGCGAGATGGGAAAGGCAGGTGGAAAAGGTCTTGGCCCGGACCTCTGCGGCCAGCATCCTCCGCACAGCCCAGAAGATGCGCACGTACGAGACTACGATGGAGGTCAAGAGTCCCAACCCTAAGGAGATACCGGTGGTCATGATTGCATCAAGGGCCGCGTGTTTGACAGATCAAGAGATCTTTACTAAGGAGGGGATATTTCAAAATAATTGGTGAAGCGTGATGGATCTGCAGAAAAACAGGGAGAAGGTACATCCAAACACTCCCCCGCTGAGCCAGGAGGCGGCGGCATCTTCCCATAGGCCCCTGGGGCCATGACGACCTCGGAGCTCAGGGGGACCTCGTAGCAGATGGTGGCGTAGCGGTCGTAGGACATGGCCGTGAGGACGAAAAGCTCTGAGTCGGCAAACCGACCACGGAGACGACCTGGACGGCACAGCCCAGGAGGGAGATTTCTCTCCGGTCGGTCAGGGAGTTGTGGATGGATTTGGGGTCGGTGACGGTGATGGGTCAGAGGTCGAGGATGGACAGATGCCTTTGAAAGAAGTTCACTGTGGTGTGAAAATGCCGGTCGAGGGCGGTGATGGCGATGATGAAGAGATTCCCCATCACCAGGTAGACCAGGTAGACCGGGGCCACCAGGTAGACCAAGAGGAATAGTGCCGAGTGGAACAGCTGCAGCTCCCGGACCTCCGAGAATCCCAACAGTAAGAATTCCGTCAAGCTGACCATCTCTTGGAGAAGAATTCCTTTGGGGATGGCAAGAAGGAATTTGCTGCAGACCAGTGGTGCCCAGTGACATGGCCGGGGGGTGGGTCTTCATTTTACTGCTATCCTAACAATTACTTTGGGATTTATTAAATGTTGATTATGTCAGGGCACTGTGATAAGTGCTGGGGTACATTGTCTGCTAGTCCGGTTCGCAGAAGGGTGTCCTAGTGGAAAGGGCACGGACTTGTTAGTCAGTAGATATGGGATATGATCTCTGTCCTGCTAGTGGCCTGAGACCTTGGGCAAGTCACTTATTCCCTTGGTGCTTAGGATTTCTGTTATGTTACACGGGGAGGTTTAATCTGCTCTCCCCACCTGTTGGCCTGGAAGCCCCATGTAGGTCAGGGACTGTGTCCTATCTGTTTATTCTCCGTCAGTGAGTCAATCAATTCCTTTGACCTGGAACGCCCTCCCTCCTCAAATCCGCCAAACTAGCATACTTCCCCCCTTTAAAACCGTATTGAAAGCTCAGCTTCTCCAGGAGGCCTTCTCGGATTAAGCTCCCATGTTCCTCTGCTCCCTCTCCCCTCCTCATTGCCCTGACTCATTCCCTTTGCTCCCGCCCCACAACACCTGTGTATATATGTATGTATTTATACTAATTCTATTTATTTTTATTAATATTGTGTTTATATGTATAATTCTATTTATTTATGATGAAGCTAATTGATGCCTGTTTACTTGTATTGAGGTCTGTCTCGCCCATTCTAGACTCTGAGCCAGTTGTGGGCAAGGATTTAAAAAATGATGGCATTTGGTAAATGCTTACTATAAGTGAAGCACTGATCTACGCTCTGGGGGCATACAAGGTGATCAGGCTGTCCCACGTGGGGCTCACAGTCTTAATCCCATTTTACAGATGTGGTAACTGAGGCTCAGAGAAGTTAAGCGACTTGCCCAAAGTCACACAGCTGACAAGTGGTGGAGCTGGGATTAGAACCCATGACCTCTGACTCCCAAACTCGTGCTCTTTCCAATGAGCCACGCTTATTCTGTTGGATTGTCTCTATTGCTGAATTGTACTTCGGGAAGCCATTAGTACAATGCTCTGCACACAGTAAGAGCTCAATAAATATGATTGAATGAATGAATGAATGAATGAATTGTACTTATTCAGTGCTTACTGTATGCAGAGCACTGGACTAATTGCTAGGGAGAGTAAAATATTCATTCATTCAATCGAATTTATCGAGCACTTACTGTGTGCAGAGCACTGTACTAAGCGCTTGGAAAGTACAATTCAGCAATAGAGCCAATCCCTGACCACACAGGGCTTACAGTCTAGAAGGGGCAAGACAGACAACAAAACAAGTAAACAGGTGTCAATATAAATAAAAAGAATTGTACATATGTACATAAATAAATAAGTGCTGTGGGGTGGGGAGGTGGGAAAGAGCAAAGGGAGTGGGTTGAGGTGATATGGACAGGAGGGGCAGCTGAGGAAAGGGGGGGCTAGCATGGGACGGCCTCTTGGAGGAGTTGTGCCTTCCGTAGGGCTTTGAAGGGGGGAAGTGTGATCTTTTGGCAGATTTGAGGAGGGAGGGTATTCCGGGCCAGAGGTAGGACGTGGGCCAGGGGTTGACAGCGGGACAGGCGATATAGAGGCACGATGAGAAGGTTAGCGACAGAAGATAGGAGTGTGCAGGCTGGGCTGTAGAAGGAGTAAAGTGCTCTGCACACAGTAAGCGCTCAATAAATACGATTGAATGAAGGAAGGAATGAATGAGAGAAGGGAGCGTGTGCCAAAGCACTGAACGAAGCACTGGGAACTAGACCTAGCTGAGCACTTGTCTCTTAGCAGGGCTGAGCTGCTTGAATCACTTTTATGACAATATAACCGACACATTTCCTGCCCACAATAGGATCACAGTCAGTCGACAAGCTTACAGTCTCCCATATCAACCTTAGCGTTTTCAATAGTGTTATAGCCCATTGTAAGGTCTGAATGAATACAGGAAGTAAGAATCATAACTAGATCTTGACTTCACCACCACCACACCCTCCGATTCTTTCCTATCCCATCACTGCTCTGTGCCTCAGTTACCTAATAATAATGATAATAATAAGGTCTTCGTTAAGCACATACTAGGAGCCACGTACTGTTCCAAGCACTGGGGTAGATACAAGGTAATCAACCACAGGTTGTTGATAAGGGGGTTCAGGGTTGGGGGCATAACGATGTAGAACACGGACACCAGCACGTCTAGACAGAAGGAGGAGCTGGAAATCGGTTTTAAGTGGGCCAAGGCGGCCGTGGGGAAACAAAAAAAGCGTTGGCGACGACAAAGTGAGGCAGGCAGGTGGAGAAGGCTTTGGCCCGACCCTCGGCAGCCGGCATCTTCAGCACGGCCTAGAAGATGGGCATATATGAAACTACGCTGGAGACGAAGCAGAAGACACTGAAACAGGCACCAATGGCTACAGCCACCTTGAAGGCTGCATAGGTTTTAGAGCAGGAGAGTTTTATGATAGAGGGGACGCTGCAGAAAAACTGTGGGATCACATGGGACCTGCAGAAAGGTAGGGAGAATGTCTCAGCTGAAGAACCGAAGACTCCTAACATTCCCCGGATATGACAGGACCCAACTGCCATCTCAAGACAGGTCTTGTGCTTCATGATGACCTCGTAGTATAGAGCACTGCAGATGGCTCTGCAGAGAAGAAGCGTGGCTCAATTGAAAGAGCACGAGCTAGGGAGTCGGAGGTCATGGGTTCAAATCCTGACTCTGCCGCTTGTCAGCTGTGTGACTTTGGGCAAGTCACTTAACTTCTCTTTGCTTCAGTTACCTCATCTGGAAAATGGGGATGAAGATTATGAGCCCCACGTGGGACAGCTCGATTATCTTGTATCCACCCCAGCGCTTAGAACAGTGCTTGGCACATAGTAAGCGCTTAACAAATGCCATTATCATTGTTGGTAGTAGCAGGAGTATGGCCAGGTATTGGTCATGGGACATCACCATGAGCATGGAGAACTCTGTGCCGGCAAACAGAACCACGAAGAAGACCTGGAAAAAACATCCCAGGAAGGAGATTTCTCTACGGTCGTTCAGGGAGTTGAGGATTGATTTGGGGATGGTGATGGAGATGTAGCAGAGGTAAAGGATGGACAGGTTTTTAAGGAAGAAAGACATGGGAGTGTGGAGGCGCCGGTCGAGGGTAGTGACGGCGACGATGAGGGGACTCCCCTTCAGGTAGACCAGGAGGAACAGCGTGGCATGGACCAGCTTCAGCTCCAGTATCTACAAGAAACCCAGCAGAAGGAATTCCGCCACCACGGTGAGGTTGGCCATTACCCAAGGATTGCTGAGACCACCAACAGAAACAATGAGGAGAAAGCTATTTCAGAATCTCAGCAGACAATGACAGTCCAATCAATCCATCAATTGTATTTATTGAGCAGTTATGCTGTGCAGAGCACTATACTAAGCTATTGGGAGAGTTTAATAAAGCAGAGTTGGCAGATATATTTCCTGCCCACGAGGAGCTTACAGGCTAGAGGGGGAGACATACATTGAAATGAATTGCATAAATGCTGTAGGGGTGAGGGTGGGAAGAATAAAGGGTGCAAATCCAAGTGCCATAGGAAGGCAAAAGGAAGAGAAAGTAGGGAAAATGAGGGCCTAGTTGGGGAAGGCCTCTTGGAGGAGATGTGATATAAATAAGTCTCTGAAAGTGGGGATAGCGATGGTTTGTCAAACAGCGAGGCCTACTGGATAGAGGAAGGGCCTGAAAGTCAGAAGGACCTGGGTTCCAGTCCTGGCTCTGCCGCTTGCCTGCTGTGTGACTTTGTGAAAGTCACTTCACTTCTCTGTGCCTAAATTCCCTCATCTGTAAAGATTAAGGCCATGAGCCCCATGTGAAGCAGAGACTGTGTCCAACCTGATAACCTTGTATCTGCCCCAGCTCTTAGGACAGTGCTGTCAAATATGATTACTATTATTATTATTATTATTATTATTATTATTATCATTATTATTATTATTATTATTATACGAAGAGGGAGGGAGTTTCAGGCCAAAGGAAAGGCATGGGCTAGGGGTCAGTAGTGGGATAGAGAAAACCAAGATACAGTGATTAGGTTGGTTTTAGATGGCCAAATGTGTGGACTAGGTGACCATGAGAAGCTGCCCCTCTTAACCTTCAATCTTCAGGCAGAAGGAAACCAAAATCAATCAGTCCATCAAATATCTTGAGTACTAACTACGTGCAGAGTGCTGTGCTGAGCCCAACCAAATAAATTTTCTCTTACCAGATGTAGCCTCCTGTTTCATAGCAAATCTGGGGTAGGAGAGCCTTTTACCTCCCATATGAGCTTAACCCTCATCTAATTGTTAGTGACTGCCCTCTTATAGGACCGTTGTCTTTGTCCAGAAACGCTCTGGGCATGTTACTCCCCTCCTCAAAAATCTCCAGTGGCTACCAATCAATCTGCGCATTAGGCAGAAACTCCTCACTCTGGGCTTCAAGGCTTTCCATCAACTCGTCCCCTCCTACCTCACCTCCCTTCTCTCCTTCTACAGCCCACCCCGCACCCTCCGCTCCTCTGCCGCTAATCTCCTCACCGTACCTCGTTCTCGCCTGTCCCGCCATCGACCCCCGGCCTACGTCATCCCCAGGGCCTGGAATGCCCTCCCTCTGCCCATCCTCCAAGCTAGCTCTCTTCCTCCCTTCAAGGCCCTACTGAGAGCTCACCTACTCCAGGAGGCCTTCCCAGACTGAGCCCCCTCCTTCCTCTCCCCCTCGTCCCCCTCTCCACCCCCATCTTACCTCCTTCCCTTCCCCACAGCACCTGTATATATGTATATACGTTTGTACATATTTGTTCCTCTATTTATGTATTTATTTATTTATTTATTTATTTATTTATTTATTTATTTATTTATTTATTTATATCTGTTCTATTTATTTTATTTTGTTAGTATGTTTGGTTTTGTTCTCTGTATCCCCTTTTAGACTGTGAGCCCACTGTTGGGTAGGGACTGTCTCTATAGGTTGCCAACTTGTACTTCCCAAGCGCTTAGTACAGTGCTCTGCACACAGTAAGCTCTCAATAAATACGATTGATGATGATAATATAGCCACCATTTTTCTCTTCCTCAGAACTGAGCACTGTGCTCTTCAGATGGAAGGTGCTTAGTAAACTTCACTGAGTGGCAGACATTACCAGCTCTGACCATGTTTTCCCATTCCTCAAGAACCTCCCGTGGTTGTCCATCCACCTCTGCCTCCAACAGAAACTCCTCCCCATCATCTTTAAAGCTCTCAATCACCTCGCCCCCTCCTATCTCACCTCGCTACTCTGCTACTACAAGCCAGCCTGCACACTTTGCTCCTTTAATGCCAACCTATTCACGGTACCTCCATCTCGTCTCTCCCATCAACTACCTCCTGTCCACGTCCTGTCTCTTGCCAGGAATGTCCTCCCTCTTCATATCCGACAGACATTCACTCTCCCTATCTTCAAAGCCTTATTAAAACCACATCTCCTCCTAGAGGCTTTCTCCCGATTTCCTCTTCTCCCACTCCCTTTCGTGTCGTCTTTCACTTGAAATTGCCCCCTTTCTTCACCGCTCTCGATCCCACAGCACTTATGTATCGATCCATAATTTATGCATTTCTATTAATGTTTGTCTCCCCTTCTAGACTGTAAGCTCCCTATAAGCAGGGAATATGTCTGCCAATCTTGTACGTTACTCTCCCCAGCACTTAGTACGGTGCTCTCCTCACAGTAAGTCCTCGATAAATATGATCGATTGGCCACCCAGAACGTTTGTCACTGATCCATCGCCGTCCATCCCCGCCACGCACCCTGTAGATCCAGCGGATGCAAAGCCATGGAGGCGCCGTGGGGAGAGATCAGTTTTAAGCATGGAGACATGAGGATATTCTAGTTCTCTGTCACAGCCGCCTCTTCTGTAAGACCCCAACCCATCCATATTCTCCCCTGCCCAGACTCACTGGTCAGACTGGAGCGAGTGGGCTCTGGTCTCTCTTGTCCTTCAGCCGTCCCCCATCCCCTCAGGTTCCGGACTTTGGCCACAGGAGGATCTGGAGGGTCCTGGCTCTTCTGGCTTCCTGCTTGGAGCACGTCGGGATTTCGGTGAAGCCGAGCCTTTCCTGAAAAGCTCCCTGCTGTTCCTGCGGGACTCCCCGCGGGGGATGGGTCACACGTTGGGCTGAGGGCCTCATTATGTCCTGCTCGGGCCTGGCTCCCCGGGGATCCGGCACTGCTGGAAACCTTGGGGACCTTGGGTGGGGTAGAGGCCCTCTTCATGTGATTATCCCACTAGAGACCATGTGACCCATCACACGGGCGTGCGTTTCCTGGGGAGAACCACCAGAGTAACTTCGGAGATGACAATGAGGTGTCCATCTTGGTTTTTTGTCAGTAACCCACTGGGTTCATCCAGTTCACGGCTGTGGGACAGCCATTTTAAAATGGTTTTTATGTACCAGTCCTTTCTCCTCTAGACCTCGCTTTAACCCTCCCACTCCTGATCCCTTTCCCTTCCCCCCGCCCTCTCTAAGACTACGGTCCTTCCGTCAACTGCCACCCCCATCACTTCTTCCCACCCTCCTACCACAGCTTCATTCACTGTCCTTCACGAGACCCTCTGCCTCCATTTGTTATTATTATTATCATTGTTCTTGTTCTTGTTAAGCACTTATTATGTGTCAAGCACTGTTCTAAGCACTTTTCTGGGATCTTGTTGGATACCATCACTATCCCACTAAGGGTTCATACTCTTCATCCCAAATTTAGAGATGAATTAATTGAGAAGTGAAGTGACTTGTACAAGGTCACACAGTATTAACTTCTTCGTTGCCGTGAGAATTTTGGTTGGTTAAAGGACATCCAAGTGCAGGTAGGTATCGACTTTCAGCTCTCTCTCGGGGTTATTGACACCTGACTTTCAAGGTCAAGGCTGGAGTCAGGCATGCACATCCAATCAGCTATCAGGAGACCGTGGATTAGTGGCAAGAGCACGGGCTTGGAAGTCACAGGACGTGGGTTCTAATACTGGCTCTGCCACTGGTATGCTGTATGGCCTTGGGAAAGCCACTTAGCTTCTCTGTGCTTCAGGTACCTCTTCTGTAAAATGGGGATAAATACTGTGAGCCCCGCATGAGAAAACCTGATTCCCTTGTATCTACCCCAAAACTTAGAACAGTGCTTGGCACATAGTAAGTGCTTAATAAATACAATTAGTATTATTGTTATGATCTTGTTCCATAGAATCCTTCCCTGACTCACAACCTCATAGTTATGACAACCTAGCAGGCTGCCTTATCACTGAGGTATTCAATTCTCACCATCACTGTAAATCTTCAACTCCACATATGATGCATTGCTACATATAAGGTAAATGTCCTCCAAGAGGCCTTCTCCGGCTAATCCTTCATTTCCTTTTCTCCCGCCCCTTTCTGCATCACCCTGAGTTGCTCCCTTTTTCATCCGCTCAGTCCCAGAGCACATATGTGCATATCTGCATTATATTTATTGATACTAATGTCTGTCTCCCTGTCTAGACTGTAATTTTGCTTTGGGAGGGAACGTGTCTATTATACTCTCCCAAGTGCTTAGTACAGTACTCAGAACACATTAAGTCTTCGATAAGTACAGTTCATTGATTGATCATTTTATTCAATCGTATTTATTTAACTCTTACTGTGCGCAGAGTACCACTAAGCTCTTAGTACAATTGATCCTGCCTGGAGGGGTGAGAGGAGAAAAATGATCAAGCACAAAAGGGTACCCTGAAAGATGGGGGTAATAATAATAATAATAGCATTTGTTAAGAGCTTACTATGTTCCATGGACTGTACTAATTGCTGGGGTAGAAACAAAATAGTGGAGTTGGACACAATTCCTGTCCCAGTTACAGTCTAAGTAAGAAGGAGTAGGATTTAATCCCCATTTTACAGATGGAGTAACTGAAGCCCAGAAAAGTTAAGTGCCTTGACCAAGGTTACACAGTGGACACGTGGCGGAACCGGGATTATAATACAGGTCCTCTGGCTTCCAGGCCCTTGCTCTTTCTACTAGGAAACACTGTCTCTCCAGATAGAAGAGCCTTGCTCAGAGTCAATCCAAGGAGAGAGAAACTAAAGGATCAATGCATTAGGAACTTTCTAACCTGGGTGAAAGAACTCCCACCTAGGACCCTACCCAGGGTGGCCTTCACGTCCTGGTTCCTCAGGCTGTAGATGAGGGGGTTCAGATGAGGGGGTTCAGAACTGGGGGCACCACCGTGTAGAACACGGAAACTAGCAGGTCCAGAGCTGAGGACGAGTCTGAAGGTAAATGTAAGGTACTGAAGGCAGCCGTGGTGAAAAACACGGTCGTGACGGCAAGGTGAGGCAGGCAGGTGGAGAAGGCTTTGGCCCGGCCCTCGGCGGCCGGCATCCTCAGCACGGCCCAGAAGATGTGCATGTACGAGACGATGATGGGAATGACGCAGCTGTCGCCCAAGAGGGTCCCGGTGACTACAATCACATCGATGATGAGGTACGTTTCGGAGCAGGAGAGTCGGACCACAGAGGCGATATCACAGAAGAACTGTCGGATCAGTAAGGACCCACAGAAGGACAGGGCGAACATCCCAGAGGATGACATCACTGCAAACAGCCCCCCACAGAGCAATTAGGCGGTGGCCATCTTCCCACATGAGGACCTCGTAGCGCAGGGGCAGGCAGATGGCTGCGTTGCGGTCATAGTATATCGCCGTGGGGACTAACAGCTATGAACCACCAAGCAGAACTACCGAGAAGACTTGGGTGGCACAGCCCAGGAAAGAAATGGATCTATGGTCCGTCAGGAAGTTGAAGACAGAGTTGGGGACAGTGACGGTCATAAGGCAGAGGTCTAGGACGGACAGGTTCCTGAGAAATAGGTGCATGGGGGTGTGGAGGCGCCGGTCGAGGACGGTGATGGCGACAATGAGTAGGTTCTCCATCAGGGCCGCCAGGTGGACCAGGAGGAACAGAGCAGCGTGGACCAGCTGCAGCTCCCGGACCTCCGAGAATCCAACCAGTAGGAATTCTTTCACCTTGGTGACATTGACCATTTCTGGGGGATTGGCAAAATCACCTATGGAGAACAGGAGGTGGAATCACAGCCCCTCAACATTTATTTCCATAGCCATAGTTTATTTATTCATATTAATGTCCGTCTCCCACATTAGACTGTGATCACTATATGCAGAGTATTGTATTGAGAGCTTGGTAGAGAACAATACAACAGAGTTGGAAGACACATTCCCTGCCCACAGCGAACCTACAGTCTAGAGGAATTAGTCTGTCAATCAGTGGTATTTATTGAGTACTTACTGTGCGAGAGGCACTGTGTTAAACACTTGGGAGAGTACAATGCAACGAAGTTGACAGATACAATTCCTGCCAACAATGAGCTTACAGTCTAGAGGGGGAGACAAGCGTTAATATAAATAAATAAATTACAATATGGACATAAGTCTCGTGGAACTGAGGATGGAGTGGCTTTGAAATGCCCAAAGGATTCAGAACCAGGAACCCATCAGTAATGCTACTTCCTATGCACAAACCTCTATAGTAAGTGCTTGGGAGAGTAAAATAGATTTAGTAGACATGATTATTACTCTCAAGGAGATGACAGTCGAGTGGGGAAGGCAGACCCTAAAACATATTACAGATAAAATATATTGGAGAGGCAGCATGGCAAAGTGGATAGAGCACGCACTTGGGAGTCAGAAGGTCATGGGTTCTAATCCTGCCTCTGTCACTTGTCTGCTGTGTGGCCTTGGGAAAGTCACTTTACTTCTCCGTGCCTCTGTTCCCTCATTGGTAAAATGGGGATGAAGACTGTGAACCCCATGTGGGACAGGGGCTATGTCCAACCTCATTTGCTTGTATTCACCTCCAGCATTCAATCATTCAATCGCATTTATTGAGCACTTACTGTGTGCAGAACACTGTACTAGGCGCTATGAAAGTACAAGTCGGCAACATATAGTACAATACTTAGTACACTTCCTGGCACACAGTAGGCACTCAACAAATACAACAATTATTATAATTATTATTATTTGCAGAAGAAGGAAAGTGACTATGTAAGAGTGGGTTTAAAAAGAAATAGGATGTATGCTACAGGATATTTAGAGTAAATAAGTGTGTGATTGGCATAACGTGTGAGGTGGTAGTTTCGGGATTAATGCCAGGGGAAAGTAAAAATTAACTAGGGAGTTCTTCCTGGAGGAGATGTGATTTTAAACAGGGGTACAGGGGTTGGCGCTGGGAGATAGGAGAGCTAAACCCAGTGAGTAGGTGGATTTGAAAGAGTCTAAGACTGCGATCTAGGGCTACTGGGACAGGAGAGTGGATCAGAGAGGTAGTACATATCTGATGGTGGACCCTTAGGGTAGTATGTGGTCGTCCAACACACCATTTTGTAACAATCACCACTAGAACGTGTCACCGGGGAACAAGTGATCATCTCTTGTCACTTGCTTCCAAGTCAGTAGTTCTCCATCCCGGCATCGTGTCCGAACTGCAGAAATCAGTAGCGGGATCAGAGGCGGAGCGAGGCTGAAGCTGAATTAGACACTAGGGACAGAAGACTGCTTTCTATCATGTCCGTGCCTGACACGGGGCAAACTTTAAACCGGGCTGCCCCATATAAACAGCTATCCCAATCCCATCTCTAAATTTCCTTCTGTCTGGGAAAGTTCCCCCGTGCCTCTCACGCTTCAGTTTTAGCCACTTCTGCTAGCCTTCGTGGCTTCAACTCCCGCATTTATGCAGATGATTCCCAAATCTTTCACTCCCTTCTAAGCCACTTACTTACTCCTTCATATTCACCCTCCCTCCCATCTCCACCCTCAAATCTATATCCCACTCCCGATCTTTCTCCTTCTCTTCAGGTTGTACTCCTTCAGGGCATCTTTATTTGGATGTCCCACTCCCACCTCAAATTTAACATGTCTTAAACAGAGCGTCTCATTCATTCATTCATTCAATCAATCTTATTTATTGAGCGCTTACTGTGTGCAGAGCACTGTACTAAGCGCTTGGGAAGTACAAGTTGGCAACATATAAAGACAGTCCCAACCCAACAGTGCGCTAACAGTCTAGAAGGGGGAGACAGACAGCAAGACAAAACATATTAACAAAATAAAATGAATAGAATAAACATGTACAAATGAAATCAATAAATAGAGTAATAGATACGTACAAACATATATGCATCATCATCATCAATCGCATTTATTGAGTGCTTACTGTGTGCAGAGCACTGTACTAAGCGCTTGGGAAGTACAAGTTGGCAACATTTAGAGACAGTCCCTACCCAACAGTGGGCTCAGAGTCTAAAAGGGGGAGACAGAGAACAAAACCAAACACACTAACAAAATAAAATGAATAGAATAGATAGGTACAAGTAAAATAAGAAAATAAATAAATAGAGTAACAAATATGTACAAACATATATACATGTATACAGGTGCTGTGGGGAAGGGAAGGAGGTAAGATGAGGGTGAACAGGGGGACGAGGGGGAGAGGAAAGAAGGGGCTCAGTCTGGGAAGGCCTCCTGGAGGAGGTGAGCTCTCAGCAGGGCCTTGAAGGGAGGAAGAGAGCTAGCTTGGCGGATGGGCAGAGGGAGGGCATTCCAGGCCCTGGGGATGACGTGGGCCGGGGGTCGATGGCGGGACAGGCGAGAACGAGATACGGTGAGGAGATTAGCGGCAGAGGAGCGGAGGGTGCGGGGTGGGCTGTAGAAGGAGAGAAGGGAGGTGAGGTAAGAGGGGGAGAGGTGATGGAGAGCCTTGAAGCCCAAGGTGAGGAGTTTCTGCCTGATGTGCAGATTGATTGGTAGCCATTGGAGATTTTTGAGGAGGGGAATAACATGCCCAGAGCGTTTCTGGACAAAGACAATCCGGGCAGCAGCATGAAGTATGGATTGAAGTGGGGAGAGACACGAGGATGGGAGTTCAGAGAGAAGGCTGATGCAGTAGTCCAGACGGGATAGGATGAGAGCTTGAACGAGAAGGGTAGCGGTGTGGATGGAGAGGAAAGGGCGGATCCTGGCAATGTTGCGGAGCTGAGACCGGCAGGTTTTGGTGACGGCTTGGATGTGAGGGGTGAACGAGAGAGCGGAGTCGAGGATGACATCAAGGTTGCGGGCTTGTGAGACGGGAAGGATGGTAATGCCGTCAACAGAGATGGGAAAGTCAGGGAGAGGGCAGGGTTTGGGAGGGAAGACTAGGAGTTCAGTCTTCGACATGTTGAGCTTTAGGTGGCGGGCAGACATCCAGATGGAGATGTCCTGAAGGCAGGAGGAGATGCGAGCCTGGAGAGAGGGGGAGAGAGCAGGGGCAGAGATATAGATCTGGGTGTCATCGGCATAGAGATGATAGTTGAAGCCGTGGGAGCGAATGAGGTCACCAAGGGAGTGCGTGTAGATCGAGAACAGAAGGGGACCAAGCATTGAACCTTGGGGAACCCCCACAGTGAGGGGATGGGAGGGGGAGGAAGAGCCTGCAAAAGAGACTGAGAATGAACGACCGGAGAGATAAGAGGAGAACCAGGAGAGGACGGAGTCTGTGAAGCCAAGGTCAGATAGCGTGTTGAGGAGAAGGGGGTGGTCCACAGTGTCGAAGGCAGCTGAGAGGTCGAGGAGGATTAGGACGGAGTAAGAGCCGTTGGATTTGGCAAGCAGGAGGTCATTGGTGACCTTTGAGAGGGCAGTTTCCGTGGAATGTAGGGGACGGAAGCCAGACTCGAGGGGGTCGAGGAGAGTGTTGTTCTTGAGGAATTCGAGGCAGCGAGTGTAGACAACTCGTTCAAGGAGTTTGGAAAGGAATGGTAGGAGGGATATGGGGCGATAACTAGAAGGTGAGGTGGGGTCAAGAGAGGAGTTTTTTTAGGATGGGAGAGACATGGGCATGATTGAAGGCAGAGGGGAAGGAACCAGTGGAGAGTGAGCGGTTGAAGATGGAAGTTAAGGAGGGGAGAAGGGATGGAGCGAGAGATTTCATGAGATGAGAGGGAATGGGGTCAGAAGCACAGGTGGCCGTAGTAGCACTTGAGAGGAGGGAGGAGAGCTCCTCTGAGGATACTGCTGGGAAGGATGGGAGAGTAGCAGAGAGTGTTGAGAGCCGGGGGATTGGAGAATGGGGGGAAGTGACTTTGGGGAGGTCGGACCTGATGGATGTAATTTTGTTAATGAAGTAGGAGGCCAGATCTTTGGGGGTGAGGGAAGGAGGAGGGGGAGGAACCGGGGGCCTGAGAAGGGAGTTGAGTGTACAGAAGAGCTGGCGGGGGCGTTGGGCATGGGTGTCAATAAGGGAGGAGAAATAGTTTTGTCTGGCAGAGGAGAGGGCTGAGTTAAGGCAGGAAAGGATAAACTTGAATTGAACGAGGTTGGCACTGTATTTAGACTTTCGCCAGCAGCGTTCGGCAGCTCGAGCATAAGAGCGAAGGAGGCGGACAGTGGCTGTGATCCAGGGCTGTGGGTTAGTGGTACGAGAGCGTCGAAGGGAAAGGGGAGCGAGTGAGTCTAGCTGAGTAGAAAGGGTAGAGTTGAGAGCAGTAATCTGATCATCAAGACTGGGTAGAGAGGAGAGGGCGGCGAGGTGGGGTGTGAGGCGCTCCGAAAGATGGATGGGTCCAAGAGAGCGGAGATCTCTGTAAGGGAGTAATATGGATTTACAGGGGAAAGGAGTGTGAGTGAGGATGCGAGTGAGAAAATTATGATCAGAGAGAGGGATTTCAGAGTTGGTGATGGTGGACACAGTGCAGCGATAGGAGATGATGAGGTCGAGGGTATGACCAAGTTGGTGAGTGGGTGAGGTGTGGTGGAGGAAGAGGTTGGCAGCGTCGAGGAGAGATAGAAGGCGGGGGGCAGAGGAGTCATCAGGGATATCCACGTGGATGTTGAAGTCTCCGAGGATCAGAGTGGGCATGGAGAAGGAGAGAAGGAAGGTGAAGAAGGGGTCAAAGACGTTAAAGAAGTTGGAAGTGGGGCCGGGAGGGCGGTAGATGACGGCTACAAGAATCTGGAGGGGGTGGTAGAGGCGAATAATGTGGGCGTCAAAGGAAGGGAAGGAAAGTGAAGGGGGAGGAGGGATAGTGCAAAAGCGACATTGGGGGGCGAGAAGGAAACCGACACCTCCCCCTTTTCCGGTGAGTCTGGGGGAGTGGGAGTGTATATATATGCATATATACAGGTGGTGTGGGGTGGTGAAGGAGGTAGGGTGAGGGGGATAGGAAGGGTGAGGAGGGGGAGGGGAAGGAGGGGGCTCAGTCTGGGAAGGCATCCTGGAGGAGGTGAGCTCTCAGTAGGGTTTTGAAGGGAGGAAGAGAGCTAGCTTGGTGGATGTGTGGAGGGAGGGCATTCCAGGCCAGGGTGAGGACGTGGGCCGGGGGTCGACGGCGGGACAGGCGAGAACGGGGCACGGCGAGGAGATTAGCGGCAGAGGAGCGGAGGGTGCGGGCTGGGCCTGTGCTGAGCACCACACCGAGCCCTCGGGAGCGGACCATATGACAGAATTATCGGACACTTTCCCTGCCCAAGGTGCCTCCAATCTTTCCAGAAAAGACCATGGACTCCAAACCGGGAGCGCTGGGTTCAGGACTGATGCCACTTGTCCGGTCGCCAGCCCACTAGGAAATCCCTTCGTGGGGGCGGGAGACCCCGGCCGAAGGAGGCTCCCGGATGTGGGGAGACCCTGAGAACGCAGCCGAAGCCTCTCCGTACGCTGGATCGGAAGATGAGGTTGTGTGGAGGCAATTCTGCTGGATTCCCGGGGACGCGGGGGACGGTGGCTCGGTCGCCTCGGTCACTCGGTCAGTTTCTTCCCCTTCTGTGACACCTTCATGGGCTCCGCCGCCGGTTAATCGAGAGAGAGCAACTCTTTCTCTTCCTTGGGGATTGGGAAGGTGGGCCGGGCGGCCAGCCTCCTGGAAGGGACCGAGCAGCAGGCGAGCTCCGAGGGGACCACGGAGAGTCTGGCGGGGAGCACGGTGAGCCAGGCGGGGAGAACGGTGAGCAAGGCGGGGAGCACGAGGAGGGTGGGAGGGGCGGAAGAGAGAGAGATGGAGGGCAGGGGACTGAAGCCCACGGAGCAGGAGAGAGGAGGGAGCGCCCGGGAGGAGCCGGGGGGCGGGGCTTGTACAGCGCTTAGTGCAGTGCTTGGCACAGTCGGCGCTTAACAAATGTCACAGTTCTTCTCTTTATGATGATGATGTTGCAAGGGCCGGGGACGGTGGACGGTCGCTATCCGGGGTCCAAGACCCCGCGTACCCTTTCAGCCGAGGAGAGGAGCGACGGTGGCCAGAGCAGAGCGTCGCCGCAGAGCCCCACTGGGAAGCTGTTGGGCGACTCCAAACCCTGTCTTCCCTCAGACCTTTCAATCCCTGTCACCTTCAGGACATCTGATCTGGATATCCCACTCACACCTCAAACTTAATATGTTTAAAACAGATCTTATTGTCTTCCACCCAATCCCCGTTCTCCATCAGACTTTTCAATCATTGTAGACAACACCAGCATCTTCCTTGTCCCCCAAGCTGGTAACCTTGGCATTATCCTCCACTTATATTTCTTCAGTCTGTCACCAAATCTCGTAGGTTCTACAGTGACGAAATCCCTAGAATTCCCCCCATTGCTCTCCTTTTAAACTGCTACCACGTTAATCCAAACACTTATCCTATGCCACCTTTATTACTGCAACAGCCTCCTCACTGACCTCCCTGCCTCCAGTCTCCATCCTCTCTAGTCCCAACTTCACTCTGCTGCCCAGATTACGTTACTAAAAATGTCCCACCCACATCTCCCCACTCCTCAAAAGCCTTCTATAATTGCCCATCGTCCTCCATATCAAACGGAAACTCCTCGCTATCAGCTTTAAGGCACTCGATCATCTCGCCCATTTCTAGGGGAAGCAGCGTGGCTCAGTGGAAAGAGCATCGGCTGGCTTTGGAGTCAGAGTTCATGAGTTCAAATCCCGGCTCCGCCGTTTGTCAGCTTTGTGACTTTGGGCAAGTCACTTAACTTCTCTGGGCCTCTGTTACCTCATCTGTAAAATGGGGATTAAGACTGTGGGTTGTCCCTGTGGGACAACCTGATCACCTTGTAACCTCCCCAGAGTTTAGAACAGTGCTTTGCACATAGTAAGCGCTTACTAAATGCCATTATTATTATTATTATTATTATTATTATTATTATTATTATTTCCTCACCTCCTTGATTTCCCACATACTTCACTCCTCAGACGTCAACCTACTCTCTGTACCTCGATCTTGTCTGCCTCACGGCTGACCCCTAACCCCCCTCCTCCCTTTGGCCTGGGCCTTCCTTCCACTTCACATCCTTCAGACCGCTACCACTCTCCCCAACTTCAAATCCCCACCCAATTCACACTTATTCCAGGAAGCCTTCCCGACTACCACCTCATTTCCCTACAAGATTGGCCCACTCTTCCATGTCGCCTACGCAGTTGGGTCTGTAACCCTTCAGGATCTCGATACGCATCACCTCCCAGCCCTGTAGCACTTGCGTACGTTATTCTTACACTCTGCCATCCCGTCTCTGTAATTCACTTAAGGCCCAGTCCCCTGCACTAGATAGTCAGCTCCGTGAAGTCAGAGGAGGTGCAGAGGACGCCGTGTCTGCCCACAGACAATGAGAAGAAACATAGCATAGTGGAGGTCCAGAGAACTCTGTGTCTGTCCACAGACAATGAGAAGAAACATAGCCTAGTGGATAGAGCCCCGACCTGGGAGTCAGAAGGACCTGGCTTCTAATTCCAGCTCTGCCACTTGTCTGCTGTGCGACCTTAGGCAAGTCACCTCACTTCTCTGTGCCTCAGTTTCCTCATCTGAAAAATGGGGATGAGTACTGTGAGCCCCATGTAGGACAGAGACTGTGTCCATCCTGATGCTTGCATCTAGCCCAGTGCTTAGTACATAGTACTAGCACATGGCACACTATAAGTGCTTAATAAATCCCTGTCCATTCCTACCACCCACCAGGAGATCTGGAGGATGGAGAGAATTTGAGACACTGGACGGAGAGATCTGTTTTATATGTGGAGATGTTAAGAGACAGGGGAACTTTCTCTTGTTCCCTGTCACCGCCGACGCCCTGTGAACCCTTTCCCATCCGTGTACTCCCCAACCCAGACTCAACAGTCAGACTGGACCAGGCAGGAGCTGGTCTCTGCTGTCCTACAACCAACCCCGTCCCTTCAGCTCCCAGACATCGGCCATAGGAAGGTCTCCTGGAGGCGTGTAGGGTCCAGGTTCCTCTTCCCTCGTGCTCGGAGCGTTATGGATTCTCGGCGACGCCGGGCCTTTCCGGACAAGCTCTCTGCCGCTCCGTGTGGGATTTCTCCCGAGAAATGGGCTACACATTGAGTTGAGGGGCCTCATTACGTCCTGTTCCGGGCTGGCTTCCTGGGGGGCCGGCATCGCTCAGGCCCTGGCTCTAAGAGCAGGTTAGCGGCCCTGCCGCAGATAACGGTCCCATGCGGACTACGTGACACCCCCCCCCCCCAGCCGGCTGTGTCTCACAGCGACGAGTTCCAGTCTAACCGTGAGTACTGTGAAGCATCCAACGTGGCTGCTACGTAGGGAAGGACACATTTCGTCCTTCCCATTTTACAGCTGAGGTCTCTGAGGCCCAGAAACGTTGTGTGAGTTCTTTAGCAGACTACTGGCTGGTCCAGAACTAGAATCCAGGTTCTGGGCTCCCTACCTCATTAAGTCTTCCCCCGAGTGAAGGCAGGCATCTTAGAAAGATAAACTAGGCCTCTCCATTATTGGTCCAACACCTCTAACATTGCCTTTCTAGCTCCACTGACCACATCCTGACCATTCCGCAACTGTTCTTACAATGATCCCTCTGCCATTGGCTACCCCTATACCCATAATATTAATAATGATAATAGTAATAATGACGATGATGATGATAATAATAATAATAATAATAATAATGATCTTTGTTAAGTGCTTATTATGTGCCAGACACAGAACTAAACCCTGTGAACTAAACAAGAACAGAACTGAACAGAACTAAACAAGGTCACACAGAAGACAAGTGGTATATCCTCCCTGTCCTCCATAGACACCTCCATCTCTTCTCCTTCACTAGCCTCTCTCCCTCCCCCTTACCAGCTTCTCAGCCTTCAAAACCAATCGATTGAATTTATTGGGGCTTATTTCTGGGGGTTTTATGGTATTTTTAAGCACCTACTAAGTGCCAGGCACTGTACCAAGCACTGGCTTAGTGGAAAAAGCCCGGGTCTGGGAGTCAGAGGTCCTGGGTTTAAATCCGAGCTCAGCCACTTGTCAGCTGTGTGATTTTGGGCAAGTTACTTCATTTCTCTTTGCCTCAGTTACCTCATCTGTAAAATAGAGATTAAAATAGTGAGCCCCGTGTGGAACAACCCGATTATCTTTTACCTCCTCAGCGCTTAGAACAGTGCTTGGCACATAGGAAGCGCATAACAAATGTCATCATCATTATTATTATACACACTAATCCTGCTGGACACAGTTCGAGTCCCACATGGGGCTCACAGTCTTAATCCCCATTTCACAGATGAGGGAACCGAGGCCCAGAGAGGTGAAGTGACTTCCCTTAGGTCACACAGCCAGTAAGTGGAAAAGCTGGGATTAGAACCCAGATCCTTTCAACTCTTAGGCCCAGGCTCTGTCCACTAGACCATGCTGCTTCTGCTTATTGTGTACAGAGCACTGAACTAAATGCTTGGGAAAGTACAATAGTTGGTAGTTGGTAAATTGGAAAGTTGATAGATTTGTGCCCTACCCACATGGAGTTTACAGTCTTCAAGGGGAGACAGGCATTAATATAGATTAAAGATAGGGGAAATAGTAGATTTTTGGCGAAAATTGTGGAGTAGTAATTGTAGAATAATAAAATAATAGGGGAAATATCCTCTTTAATATTCCTATTCCAGGTCCCAAAACCATGAAGCAGTGTGTCCTGATGGATAAAAGCACTGGCCTCGGGGTCAAAGGACTTGGGTTGTAATCCTGGCTCTGCCATTTATCTGCTGTATGATCTTGGGCAAGTCACGTCACTTCTCTATACCTTAGTTTCTTCACCTGCAAAATAGAGACTCGATCCCTGTCTTCCTGTCTACTTAGACTGTGAGCCCCATGTGGTACCTAACGATCTTGTACCTTCAATAATATTCCAGTGCTTAGTACAGTGCTTGGAACATGGTCAGTTCCTGGCAAATACTATTATCATTATTATTATTATTATTATTATTATTATGGAAGGTCGTTGTGGGCAGGGAATGAGTCTGCGAAATTGTTGTTTTGTACTCTCCCAAGTGCTCGGTGCAGTGCTCTGCACATAGTGAGTGCTCAATAAATATGATTGATTGATTAATTATCTCTCCCTCATAACTCCTCCCTCTCCTACTCTCACTCATCCATTTCCCAGCTTCCAGGAGGTCTCTCCCACTCCAGTCTCCCCACCTCCGGCCTCTCGCGCCATCTCTCCAGCTCCCGCCAAGTTCCAACGACAACCCCTCGTTCCGAACAAAGAGGCCATCTTGGTTTCCACGAGCACAGGGCCTCCTCTGTGAACCCTGCTCTGGGCAGAGACTGGGCCTGGCTAACACCCGATAGCATTCCCAGAGAGGTGGACCACTTCCAAATTTTCCCCTCCCCTGTCTTCACTTCCAATCCACGTTAATCAGTCAAACAATCCAGCAATCACTGGCATTTAATGAGCACTACTCACCTACCCTGTCAGTCAGTCAATAGCATTTATTGAGTGCTTTCCATGTGCACAGCACTGTATGAAGTGATTGGGAGAGTCCAATATGACAGAGTTGGTAGACACATTCCCTGCTCACAACGAGCTTACAGTCTAGAAGGGGACACAGGCATAATAATAATAATAATAATAATAATAATAATAATAATAATATTTGTTAAGTGTTTAT
The DNA here is from genome assembly GCF_015852505.1 of Tachyglossus aculeatus. Taxonomy (NCBI): domain Eukaryota; kingdom Metazoa; phylum Chordata; class Mammalia; order Monotremata; family Tachyglossidae; genus Tachyglossus; species Tachyglossus aculeatus. The sequence goes on from NW_024044878.1 coordinate 297,484, forward strand.
TACATGCCGAGCACTGCTTTAAATGCTGGGGTAGATGCAAGGTAATCAGGTTGTCCCAAGCGGGGCTCACAGTCTTAATCCCCATTTTACAGATGAGAGAACTGAGGCACAGAGACGTTAAGTGACTTGCCCAAAGTCACACAGCTGAGAAGTGGTGGAGACAGGATTAGAACCCACGACCTCTGACTCACTAGTCTGTGTTCTTTCCACTAAGCTACACTGCTTCTCTAAATATTAAAATAGATTGATATAACGACATTAAGGTAGAGGAATTAATTTTATATAATTAATATTAATGAATAAATAATCCACCACTGGCTAACCTTGAATAATAATAATGGTATTTGTTATGCGCTTACTATGTGTCAAGCCCTGTTCTAAGCATTGGGGTAGACACAAGCTTATCAGGTTGGAAACAGTCCCTGTTCCCCATGGAGCTCACAGTCTTAATCTCCATTTTACAGATGAGGGAAATGAGGCACAGAGAAGTGAAGTGATTTGCCCAAGGTCACACAGCAGACAAGTGGAGGAGCGGGATTAAAACCCGGGTCCTTCTGACTCCCGGGCTTGTGCTCTATCCACTAGGCCATGTTACTTCTCCTGTAGACTATAAACTTGTTGTGGGCAGGGAACATGTCTATCAGTTCTGTTGTATTGTAATTTCCCAAAGTGCTTAGTATAGCGCTTTGCACAGAGTAAAGGATTGATAAATACCATTGATAATGGTGACTGTGGGGAGGTGTTGCAAGGGAGTGGACAGACAATAAGCCTGAAGAAAATAGAGGCCATGTAACAAACTGTCCCAGGAAATCCCACAAACAACCAAAATTGCATAGGCCACTTAGATGTCAGGGGTGCCACTGAATTCTGCTACCGAGGCAGTATGCTGAAGCAACCAACAATCCAGGGGGTTAAAAATGTCAAGGAAGAAGGAGAAACTTTCTACCCTGGGTGAAAGAACTCCCACCTAGGACCCTCCCCAACGCCACCTTCACATCCCTGTTTCTCAGGCTGCAGATGAGGGGGTTCGGGGGGGGGGGGCACCAGGATGTAGAACACAGAAAGTACCATATCCATAGCTGAGGAGCCTGATTGTGGTTTTAAATTAGCGAAGGCAGCCGTGGTAAAAACATAGTCGTGATGGCGAGGTTGGGCAGGCAGGTAGAGAGGGCTTTAGCCTGGCCCTTAGTGGCCAGAATCCTCAGCACGGCCCGGAAGATGTGCACGTACAAGATGAGGATGCAAAACAGGCTGAAGATACCAAAACAGGCGGTGATGGCTATCGTCACATAGAAAGTGATGTGACGTTTAGAGCAGGAGAACTTGATTATGGGGGAGAAGTCACAGAAGACTTGGGGGATCTAATAGGAACCACAGAAGGGCATGGAGAAGGCCTCAACTAAGGGCATCACTGCTATGAGACCCCCACTGAACCAGGAAGCTGTCATCATCTTCCCATAGGTCATTCGGTTCTTGGTGACCTCATAGCGCGGGGGATGGCAGATGGATACGAAGCGGTCATAGGACATCACCGTGAGGATGAAAACTTCTTTCCCCCTTTTAGACTCTTCCCCTTTTAGACTGTGAGCCCACTGTTGGGTAGGGACTGTCTCTATATGTTGCAAATTTGTACTTCCCAAGCGCTTAGTACAGTGCTCTGCACATAGTAAGCGCTCAATAAATACGATTGATGATGATGATGAACCAGCAAACAGGACCACCGAGATTATCTGGACGGCACAGCCTAGGAATGAAATGGATCTACAGTTCATCAGGGAATTGTGGATGGATTCGGGGGACTGTGACGGAGATGAGGCAGAGGTCGACGAGGGACAAATTCCTGAGGAAGAAGTACCTAGGAATGTGGAGGTGCCGGTCGAGGGCAGTGACAGTGACGATGAGGAGATTCCCTGTCAGGACCGCCAGGTAGACCAGGAGGAACTGGCGAGGACAAGCTGTGGCTGCCGGACCACCGAGAATCCCAGAAATAGGAATTCCATCACCATCGTGACATTGAATATTTCCTGGACATTTCCGAGCCTATCTACAGGGACAAGAAACAGTTTAGAATCTGGCTGGGGTGACAGGAAATAAAATAATAACAGATACTCAGATGAAGGAAAAGTGCTTTGCACACAGTAAGTGCTCAATAAAGACGACTGAGTGAATTTAAGGAATCAGCGGTATTTATTGAGTGTTTACTGCATGCAGAGCATTGTACTAAGCGCTTAGGAGAGTACAAGATAACATTTCCTCCCCTCATGGAAAAGCAGCATGGCCTTGTGGAAAGACCATGGTCCTGGGAATTGGAGGACCTGGGCGTTATTCCCAGCTCCACCACTTTTCTGCTGTGTGCCCTCAGGAAGTCACTACCCTTTTCTGTGCCTCAGGTACCTCATCTTTAAAACAGGGTTTAAGGCTACGAGCCCTAAGTGGAAGGGAGACTGTGTCTGACCCGATTATCTACGCCAGCACTTAATATAGTGCCTGGCACATGCTTAGCAAATACCATTTAAA